>NC_090929.1:151067327-151368879 GCF_040938575.1 Ambystoma mexicanum | reverse complement strand
TGCAGTCGCTGCGCACACCTTACCTGAAGTCGCGCAATCACCAGAAGCACCATCATCCACTTCTCATCCCGCAGTCACTGCGCACACCTTAGCTGAGGCCACACCATCGCTGGAAGTGCTGCCATCTGCTTCCAGCTCCGCCGCAGCCGTATTCACCTTATGTGCCTTCCGAAATCCTCCGCAGGTACTGCCCAGCCTCCTTACCTGCTCCGAACTTCAACAACACAGGGCCTTCATCGGGCGCAGCCTCCACACAGATCTTCATCTCCGGCAACCTGAAGGAGTCGGACACCGCTCGCCAGCCATCACCGCCCTGCAGCACCTGCAAGAGAATAAGAGACACAAGGTGAGCAGTCACACCGACTTTAACTCGCTAAAGCAGCACCACTCACAAACTTTGTGCAATTCCTAAAAACTACTTACTTACCAGTGGTGCGATCATCCTGAGCAGCCTCTTCTCTCCACCACGCGCTTCTGGGTCATCTTCATCATCTACAAGGGAGAGAACTATACACCATTACGAACAATCTAACTTGAGACAATATTGTTACAAGAATACGGGCAACAACCATTATTATAAAAACTTACCGTCAAGACGGAATGGTCGCAGCCAGTCTGGACCTCCACAATTTGGACCAGTGACGCAACTAGGTCCATCCACAGCGCCCCTGCTGAAGAAAGCAGGACGGAGAACTCATCCTTACATACAAACAGGAACAAGCCCAGCCGTCAGGATCCCCGGCAACACAGCAGTTGGGAGAGAGAAGCGATAACAGGGAGCCAGATCCGGGGAGGGCTCCAACCGTGCCCCAACGTCCCCGCAGAGACCAGTTGAGCAAAACAGAATGCAAAGCCTCTATGAATCTCTGCCTGGGCCTTATGAATACCTCTCAGACCAACCAGTTGGCCCAATTGCTGGGGGATTTACGGCTGAAGTGCATGCCTCCAGGCAAGACACAAACTCGTTAAGAAGGGACTTAATCATTACTCGGGAATGAACTGACGAGTTGGCAAGGCAAGTGCTTCAATCTCACGCAGGACAGGTCCCGCTACCGGGAATTGCACCAACCCCAGTGCCACCCTCACCACCAGTTCAAGTGGTACTTCCAGGGGCTGTACCGCTGGCTCCGCCGGAACGGTTTACTGGCGACCCCAACAAATTTGCCATATTCATGACTCAGGGTCGCCTGCACTTTTTGTGCCGCCCAGGTGCATTCCCGAACGATAGCTCTAGGGTGGCTTTTGTACTTTCATATCTAGGGGGAAGTGCGGCGGACTGGTCAATACAATTGTTCAACCAGGATGACCCTGTGCTGCATAATTTCGGCAACTTCCAACGGGAATTGGAGAAGCTGCAAGGCACACCCAAGGACAGGCCCTGGATAACGACCTGATGTCCCTAAGAGAGGGGAATCAGGATTTATTGACATATATAGCCACTTTCAATTGTCTGATTGCACAAACCAACTGGCCTGAGGAAAAAAGGACCACATTATTTTACCGAGGTTTACGTGGGGAACTAAAGGATGCGCTAGCCCAGGTGGCCAACCCTCCTGAAGCCTGCGCAGAATACATCAACCTAACGTTGCAACTGGATCACAGGTTACAAAATAGGAAGATGGATTGCGCCAGGGCAGAAGGGAAATCAGTCTGTATGAGATCCAGGGACTATCCAGGCAAGACTCACGAAACCACTGAACCTATGCAAATTGGGGGGTTGCGGGGGTATCTAAGGCGGAGAGAGAGAAACGGAGGCAGGAACAGCTATGCTTATACTGTGGCAAGATAGGACATTTTCTTCGAGATTGCCCCACTAAACCTCCCAAGAAAACTGTTGGTGCAACGGACCATATTGAGAAGAAACAAGATACGGCTCCGGAAAACTCCAATGCCCGACAAGGGTAGGGGTCCTCTTGTCGAGCAAAAATCAAAAAGTAGTTCAGACCTCACATCCAGTCATTCCAGTACTCCTAGTTCACCACCAGCAACCATCAAAGGTACACGCCTTGGAGGCGTATGTAGACAGTGGAGCAGATGGTGACTATATTGATCAGGCCCATGGCGCACAAATAGGCCTCCCTCTTTGGCATAAACCACAGGCAGAGAACGTAACTGCAGTAGATGGCTCACCACTATTATCTGGACCAGTAACGCATCACACCAAAAAGTTTATGCTGATATGTCAGGATGGTCATTAGGAAGACATCACTTTTGATCTTATCGGAGCACCACAGTTCCAAATTATCTTAGGAATGCCGTGGCTAGAGGCCCATAACCCCAGAATTGACTGGAAGACACGAGTGCTGACCTTTCTGCAAGAGTGCGCCAAAACCTGTCATTTGCAACAATCCAAAAGCAAGGCAAAACCTCTTCTGGCGCTTGCTGGTGCTCTTCCGGAATATTCGGACTACCAGGATGTATTTCAGGAACAGGCAAATACCCTGCCTCCACATAGGCACTATGATTTCCAGATCGACCTGATAACCGGAGTTCAAATCCCGTGTAGCCGAATATATGCCGTGACGGAACAAGAAAATCAACACTTACGAACCTATCTAGACCAGTACCTAGCTAATGGGTTTATTCGCCCATCTAAATCCCCTGCTTCCTCAGTACTCTTCTTCATACCTAAGAAGGAAGGTGACCTCAGAACGTGCATCGACTACAGGGCATTGAATCAAATAACGGTCAAGAACAGATACCCTCTGTCACTCATCGCAGAACTACTCGACCAGGTAAAAAGTGCTCAAATCTACACTAAACTGGACTTACGAGGCGCCTATCACCTCGTACGAGTTAAAAGTGGTGACGAGTGGAAAACAGCTTTCTGAACCAAAAACGGGCTCTTCGAGTATCAGGTGATGCCCTTTGGGCTATGCAATCCGCCAGCGGCATTCCAGTT
The DNA here is from genome assembly GCF_040938575.1 of Ambystoma mexicanum. Lineage (NCBI taxonomy): Eukaryota > Metazoa > Chordata > Amphibia > Caudata > Ambystomatidae > Ambystoma > Ambystoma mexicanum. Next base: position 151,365,977 of record NC_090929.1, on the reverse strand, counting down.
CTTTATGAACGACGTACTCCATGAACTACTGGATGACTGTGTTCTCATTTACATTGACGATATCTTAATCTATTCGCAGTCCAAGGAAGAACATATTGGCCATGTAAGAGCAGTGTTGGAAAAGCTCTGTCAGCACCGATTGTTTGCTAAACTAGAAAAATGCTTCTTGCACGTCACAGAGGTCAAGTTTTTGGGTTTCATGCTTACTCCACAAGGAGTTCATATGGATACACGCAAAGTTGAAGCTATTCTTCGATGGCCTTCCCCAACATCTACCAAAGGGGTACAAAGTGTACTGGGCTTTGCCAATTTTTATAGACGATTTATACCACAATTCTCGCAAATCGTCTATCTGATCACTTCTCTTCTAAAAAAGAACAAGAAATTATTTTGGTCAGTGGACGCCGAACAGGCCTTCCAGGAATTAAAACAAGCCTTCACCTCAGCGCCTATACTGCGACACCCTCGACCTGATCTGCCTTATGTAGTGGAAACTGATGCTTCCAGTATTGCCATGGGGGCAGTGTTATCACAAAGAGACCCTGAGACAGGGCAACTTCATCCTATAGCATTCTGGTCTCACAAGTTTACTGCACCAGAGTGAAACTACGCAATAACAGACAAAGAGCTCCTGGCAATCAAAGGAACCTTCAAGACTTGGAGACATTACCTTTTGGGAGCAAAACACACGGTCACAGTTATTACCGATCACCGTAATCTACAATATTTGAAAACTGGCAAGGCCCAATCCTCATGCCAACTCCGCTGGGCATTATTCTATGCTGAGTAATAACCCACCGGCCTGGAGTGCGCAACGGGAAGGCTGACGCTCTATCAAGAATGGGAGAGGACCAGGACGCCTTCAATCCCTCCGACCCCATACCCATAATCCCCGAAGAGCGGATTCAACACCAGATTGCCGTTACTACCTGCTCAGAAGAACTAAAACTGACCTCCAAGCTCAGCTGGACCCGACCGCCCAAAAAGAATGGTTAAGGAAGGGAGAACAATACTCCATCAGAAATAATCTGCCGTACTTTCAGGAAAGATTATATGTTCAGGACAAAGAATTACGTACCAAGATTATTGCTTATTACCATGAGTCGTTGGTAGAAGGACACCCATGGATCGCCAAGATCCATAAGAACTATTGGTGGCCCTCTTGGAGGAAGGGTGTCGCCCAGTTCGTTACCACGTGCAGTGTCTGTGCACAAAATAAATCCCAAAAACAAACCCTGCAGGGTTATTGAGACCACTGGGGTTGCCACCAACACCGTGGCATACATTATCCATGGACTTCATCACTGATCTGCCACCCTGCGAAGGGTTTAATACAATCCTGGTCGTGGTAGACCTGTTCTCCAAAATGGCACACTTTATCCCACTGAAGGGACTTCCCACCGCAGCTACTTTGGCCACAGCATTTTTGGAACAGATCGTTCGACTACATGGTTTCCCATCCGTATTGGTTTCTGACAGGGGATCCCAGTTCGTTTCAGCCTTTTGAAGAAGGTGTTGTAAACTGGCTCAAATTGACCTTTGGCTTTCCACGAGTCACCATCCCCAAACCAATGGTCAAACAGAGAGAACGAATCAGACGCTCGAACAATATCTAAGATGCATGTTACAACAAACAGGGGACTCATGGAAAAACATTCTCTGGTTAAGTGAGTTTGCCTACAACAACTCAATTCATACCAGCACTGGACAAACCCCATTTTACACAATGAACGGTAGGCACCAAGAACATCTTCCTTTGACCCCCTGGACTAGTTGGAAATGCCGACGGTTACTTCATTGCATAAAATAATTACTCAATCTCTAAAAGAAACTAGTGAAAACTTAAGGCGAGCCAAGGAGCAGCAAAAGAAATTTGCAGACCGGCACAGGAAGGAGGCTCCGCACTATCATGTCCGGGATAAAGTTTGGTTGGCGTCCAAAAACATTCCTTTAAAAGGAACTTGTGCCTTTCGGCCACAATATTTGGGACCATATTCTATTAAGGCTGTCATCAACCCTGCGGCCATGAAATTGGATTTACCACCCAACATGCGAATCCACCCAGTATTTCACGTCTCCCTTCTAAAGCCAGTGGAACAAGACACTCGAATTCAAACACAGCCGAAACCAGAGATCATCGCTGGTGCACTTGAATATGAAGTAAAGAGCATCCTGGACTCCAAGAAAATACGTTCAAAAGTGTACTATCTCATTGATTGGGAGGGCTACGGTCCGCAGGATCTTACTTGGGAACCCGCTGAAATTGTCCATCCCCTTGTCATGATGCCCGCTCCCGGGGAGCCGGTTCAAGCCCTGCGTCCCCGAAAGCGGACATCCAGTCCCCAAGGAAGGACCCAGCAACCCCATATAGGGGCCCTTTGGACAGTGTCCTGGCGCCTATGGCGCCAGGTTCATAGAAGACATCAGTCCTGGCGCCATAGGCGCCAGGCTCATTATGGAAGTGCTTGGGTGCACTTACCTGATGCAGACCATGCTGCAGGATCCCGGCCTCCTTGAGGCCTGAAAGGAACTACTTTACCTGTGGGACTAATTTACCATCCAAGCGTGGTCGGGGAAGGATACATACCTGATTGGAGGAAGGATACATACCTGGAACTTCTTCCAAGGCTATTTAAACCCCACCCGAACAGCCACACGTGCTTCGCGTTGTTCTGCATCTAGCAGCTGGACGCTCACCGTGTCTGCTCCTGCATCCTGACTTCTGCCACGCCTGCCAGCATCCTGGATCACCTGCAAAGGAAGAGAAGAAGAGAACAGAAGAAGGAAAAGTCCTTACCTGCTAAATCCGCATCCCGGAGACATCTTGCCGACAATCCTGAAAAGGAAGACTTTTATTTAAAAGCTCATCGAGTCGATCGCTGCAGCGCCGCATTCCACTCACCTTTACAGGGCGCCTCCATGTTCAGCAGCGATCATTCGGATTCCCAGTCACGCCCCAGCGCCTAGGGAGAAAAAGACCAGAACAAAAGGTGAGAGAGAGAAGGGAATAAGGAAAGCTAAATCTCCATGTTAAGACTTACCTGTTGATTCATTCCCTCTTCATTTTGGGTCCGCGCCGCATCCTGGCATTTCCGGACCCCGGCCCCTAAGGGGAAAAAGAGACATCAGCGTTAATGAGCGAATGAAAAGACATTACCAAAAAACGCTCATTAAAGACTTACCTGATTTCTACAAGGATTTCACCTCTCATCTCGGGTCGGTGCCTGTTCCCCGGCATTCCGTACCCCGGCCCCTATGGGGAAAAAGACACCAGCATTAGTACATTAATGCATGGACACAAGGGGGACCTCTTATCAAAAAACTTACCTGGAGGCCAAGCAAGTTTGGTTCTCACCAATCCGAAAATCCAGTGAAGTAACTGGATACCAACGCGCCCCTGCATCAGAAACAGGATGGAGAGCTCGTCCTTCCAGACCCTAAGGTGAGACGCTACGAGGAATCACAGAAGGGTTTCGAGGAGGGTGAGAGGGGAAAGTGGGAGGCTGATTGCATTACCCCACAGACAGTTAATCCCCTATTTTCGCCTACAGAAGGATACTTCTGCGAGCCAGACAAGCCAGATTTGGGGGCCCGGTCCAGTCCGTCTTCCGAACCCTGCGCATCACCTTAGAAGAGGTCACAGCAGCGCGAACCAGGCCAGCGCCTCCGTGGGAGTCAGGTGAGCGTTACACCCCTCGACTCATCAGACAATTCCACCGGAACAACCCCACCAAACCGGGACCGGAGTGAAGACTCACCATGGGAGGGGCCTTGAGGGGGAGTGCTGTCATGGCCAACGGGAAGGAGCCCAGTACTTCACTTCATGCAGGGTCCCAATGGACCCAGTCTTGGCGCCTATGGCACCAAGCTCATTTCAAAGTGTGCATGCCACACAGAACACCAAAGGCACGTGCAGCAAGGCCGGGTGGGGCCCTGTTATCACAGGGAAGGCACATGCAGAAGACAGAAGGAGGAGCTAGGTGGGGCCACAAGGCGGGACCTAAGGGGAGTGGCTGTGGCCAGGCTATATAAGCCGGCTCACCCGCATACTGGCGGTTTGCATTAGTTTGCTGAAAGCAGCGTAACGCTTACCGCCGTTCAGAGGACTCTTACCTGATTCAGCACGTGTGCCTTCAGTCTCCGGAACCCTCCACCACCTACCTGGTTCAACACGTGCATCTCCAGTCTCCGGATACCTCGACATCGTACCTGAATTCAGCCACACCATCGCCGGTAAGTCTGCCATCTGCTTTCCGCTCTGCAGTCGCTGCGCACACCTTACCTGAGGTCACACCATTGCTGGAAGTGCTGCCATCTGCTTCCGACTCTGCTGCAGCCGTATTTACCTTACCTGCCTTCCGAAATCCTCTGCAGGTACCGCCCAGCATCCTTACCTGCTCCGAACTTCACCAACACGGGGCCTTCATCGGGCGCAGCCTCCACGCGGATCTTCATCTCCGGCAACCTGAAGGAGTCAGACACCGCTCGCCAGCCATCACCGCCCTGCAGCACTTGCAAGAGAATAAGAGACACAAGGTGAGCGGTCACAGAGACTTTAACTCGCTAAAGCAGCACCACTCACAAACTTTGTGCAATTCCTAAAAACGACTTACTTACCAGTGGTGGGATCATCCTGAGCAGTCTCTTCTCTCCACCACGCGCTCCTGGCTCATCTTCACCATCTACAAGGTAGAAAACCATATACCATTACGAACAATCTAACTTGAGACAATATTGTTACAAGAATATGGGCAATAACCATTATTATAAAAATGTACCGTCAAGAAGGAATGGTCGCAGCCGGTCTGGACCTCCACAATTTGATAAGCGATGCAACTAGGTCCATCCGCAGCGCTCCTGCTGAAGACAGGAGGATGTAGAGCTCCTCCTTACATACAAACAGGAACAAGCCCAGCCGTCAGGATCGCCGACAAGACAGCAGTTGGGGGAGAGAAGCGACTAGAGGGAGCCAGATCCGGGGAGGGCTCCAACCGTGCCCCAACGTCCCCGCAGAGACCAGGTTAGCATAACAGTGGTATTCTTTACCTTGCAGTGGCAGTGTTACAAGACACGGACCTTCATCAATTTCTCTTCAAGGCTTGCGGGGGCTGTTTGATCAGGTTAGTGAGCTGTTGTACGTTCTGCTCAGTGCATGTTTTGTCTGATTAGTGGAACACGCTCCTGATTTTCACCCTTTCCTTTTTTCAGCTGGTGTTCCTGTCTGGCATTATTCATTCTCGCCCTTTCATGTGATTTACTCATCTGTCCCGTATACTCTATAGGGCAGTACGGTGTATCATAGGGAAGGTCTTCCTCTTGGTAAGGTTAAGGGGGGTTGGAACAAACTCTGGTCCAAGACATATCTTGTTGCAGCGTCCCGAGGGTCCTTCTGGGTGAGTGCCCAAACTCATTCCATTTACTCATGTTTTTTCTGAATTGTGGATCTGTATCTTGACAGTGGTCTGGTACATCAAGACCTGTGATATATGTGTGCACAGAACAAGACACTGAAAAGAGAACCTCAGGGCCTTCTCCAACCTCTATCGGTGCCCCCAGCTTCATGACACACGGTATCTACAACGGTTTCAATACCATCCTGGTTTTGATCAATCCTTTGTCCAAGATGGTACATTTCAAAGCTCTCAAAGGGCTACCAAACGCAGGAACACGAGCCCAGGCGTGCCTAAAAAATGTGGTTACGCTGCATGGGTTTCTTTCAGGTGATTTCGGATCCGGGAAGCCAATTTGTTTCTCAGTTCTGGAAGAGGTGCTGTGCCATAGCCCAAATAGCGATACGATTATCAACCAGTCACCATCCCCAAACAGACAGATGAAAAGAACAAACCAGATCCTAGAACAGTATCTCTGTTGCATGTTTCCTTACATGGATAAGAACTGGGATGAACTCTTTTGGATCCCCAAATATGCTTACAACAACACCATACACAGTTCCACAGGCTTTTTTCTGTTTTTTGTCTTGCACGGAAAGGCATCCTCGTACTTCAGCCTATGACCCACCAGTCACCACTGAGATGCCAGAGATTACATCCTTGCATCACGACATTCAGAAAACCCTGAAAACAGCCACTGACATGCTACAACAAGCCAAAGAGGCCTACAAGAAAGTAGCAGACAGGAAGAGTGAAAACGCTCCTGCATACCACATAGGCGACAAAATATGGATAGCCACCAAGCACATCCAACTGAGGGGGCCCCAAAAATTCCATCCAAGATATATCAGCCCCTACCCTATTGTCTTACTGGTCAGTCTGGTGGCAGTCAAGCTAGAACTAGCACCATCCTTGCGAGTACACCCAGTATTTCATGTATCATTATTAAAACCCGTCCAACCAGGCACTCGTAACTCCCTGTCTCTGCCACCCTCAATAGTGTCTACGAGTGAAGAACCCCAATATGAGGTACGGGAGATACTAGATTCCAAGCGAGTGAGATACACACTATACTACCTGATAGACTGGAAAAGGTATGGAGTGTTGGACAGAACCTGGGAATCAGTGTCTAATGTATATGCCTCACGATTGTTGACCCGCTTTCACCGAAATCAAGCAGAGAAACCCCAACCAGGCAATAACACCATGAGGGGGGCCATGAGGGGGGCCTTGAGGAGGAGTGCTGTCATGATCACAGGAGTCAATACCCAGTTAGAACCTTCCAGGGCACATGTCACACACTCCATTAGGACACAACAGAAAACCAAGACTAGGAGTAGCAGGGACGATGGGACCACATTGGCGTGTGGCTGGAGCAAGCAATAAACTCAGCCACAATATGGTACCGAATAACCTTCCAAGATGGCCACCTCAGAGGACACTCACATGGAAACCAACATTGTCACCATTTATTCCACAACTGCCAGAGTTGGCTTCACATGCTATGCAACCACGGAGTGGCCCAGGGCTATAAAATCACACTACTGGGTTTACTCCCTGCCTCATGTTGCATCTGCTCCTCAGCAAGCAGCTGAGCGCCTACTCCTCGTCCTGACCCATGTCAGGAAATACAAAGAAAAGACCCAGAAAGAGCCCAAAGGAGATGATAACTGGAGGCAGCATGCACACACAGCACTAGTGAAAGCTAGCCAAACAAACTAAGAAGGGAGAAGACTGCTGGAAGCAGTTCACCCTCATTGCGCTAGCAGGTCAGCAAAAGAAACAAGAAAGGGAAAGACCTGCAAGGACCAGTAAGCCCACTCTGCGCTAAGGAAGGAAAGAACAGGAAAACAAATGCCAGCAAGAGGCAGTACGCACTTGCCGCAGTATAAGAGTGTCACGCCAGGGATACTTACCAGAGTTGCTCACCACGGTGGGCTCCGGACACTCGGCCTCCTCTCATGCACCGCCGACCAGGGACCTGCAAGACAAGAGGAACAAGTGAAGGACTGAAGCGCACTTGCGCCCTCACAGGTAAGAGCAGAATACAAGGAGGCAAGCACACAAAATAATTTCTACAGAAAGGAAAGACAAACATAGACACTGGACAAAAGCCTTTCTTACTGAAAAGCAACAAGGCAAGACAAGCATAGATACTGAATCCCGAGAAGGAGGGTTCTCACAACTAGCATCATGCATGTCGAAACAGGTCTGGACTGCAGGGACCAGTGAAGCAACTGGAACTGGGGCAAGGGTCAGCAGAGACACATGTTACAGTGAGTCCAGTCCTTCGCCAGTTGACAGTGGGAGTGGGGGGGCGGTGGGGAAGACAGCCAACACGATAGTAATTGTCCCCCTAGTAGAGCGCCCAGATACCTCTGGGTCAGGCGCGCTTTATAAATAAAATAAACAAACAAAGAAACAAACAATCGAGGCCAAGACAACACACTCATCAACATTCCAGGAGAAAAGGGAGGTGTGGAACACACACCAGTTCCATCCCAGAAGTGCGCAGGAGTGGGACACGCAACCACGTGCCAGAGGTCCAGACGCCCCTGCAGAGCATCAGGTAGGTGGTACATAAACGTCATCAAGGCGAGGATATTCCTGATTGTGTCATTGTCGTGTTTATTGATAGAGGCGAGTGTCACACAGTCGTGCAGGGCTTGTGCCATGTTAAAGTGTCAGAAGAAATGGTATATCAGTCCCTGGCAGGCTAATCTCGTATCCCTCACATCATCTCTGGCAATGTGTGCATTTGCCTCTGCCACAGGCACTGCATCCTCATCCTCTGGGGTTGGCATGTCCACTTCAGGGGGTAATGGGTCATTCTTCTTCAGGGAGATATTGCGCAGCTTAGCAGACACAAGCACAACTTGACACCCAGCTCATTTTCAGGCTACCCTCGGCCTCCTCCTCTCCTTCCCTCATCTCTGACTGTCTCTCTGCTATCCAGGAATGGTGTGCCGCTAATGACCTCTGCCTAAATGCCAGCAAGACTAAGATTCTACTCATCGGCACACCCACTCCCTCCTTCCCTGCAGCTCTCTGGCCGGCCTCTCTTGGCCCTCTTCCTGCTTCTACCTGCAAGGCAAAAAACCTTGGGGTCATCTTCGACTCCACACTCTCCTTCTCTCCTCACATATCTGACGTCTCTAAGAAGTCACACTACCAGCTGCACCTCCTCAGAGGTATTCTTCCTTTCCTCTCCTTCCCCCAGAAGCTCACTGTCTCCCGAGCCCTGGTTCTCTCAAAGCTGGACTACTGTAACAACCTCTATCTAAATCTGCCTGCCTCTACTCTCCGTCCTCTGCAACTTATCCAGAACAGGACTGCGAGACTTGTCCTTGGCCTCAAGCCCAGGGACCGTATCTCTCCAGGTCTGAAATATCTACACTGGCCCCCAGTGGCTGCGAGGATTAAGTTCAAAACCCTCTGCATTGTCCACAAGGCCTTCTGGGGCCTGGGGCCTAAATACCTTCAACTCTCTCTTCCTAAATATCTTCCTTCTCAAGCTCTTCGCTCTTCCGTCTCCAACTCCCTCAGGGTCAGCCTCTTCTCCAAGCAATGAGTTGGGGGTAGATCTCTCTCCTCGGCAGGGGCCTCCCTCTGGAACAGCCTTCCTGCCTCCCTGAAACTTGAGGAGAACCATCTCCGGTTCCGGAAGCACCTCAAAACCTTCCTCTTTGCTTCTGCTTTCTCTCCCCCTCTCCCCTGTTAAATTCTTGACTGAAACTGCACTGAATCTGCAACTGGGCCACTCTCACCGATCTCGGTCCTGGCCCAGCCACTCTCCCCTTGCACTGCCTCCCTGGCAACCCCTGCACTGCGGGACTGTCTCTGTGTCCCTACAGCCCGCCTTCCCAGCACTTGTTTGCACTTACCTTGTACTTGCCACTAGCTGGCCCTATTATTTATTTGTTATTCTACTTCCCTGTACTACACTCCCCCCTCCCTGTCCCCTTGCACTTTCCCTTCCCTCCTCCCATGCACTTGCGCGATCTGAATGACACTTGGCCTAGTAGGATCTTTGTCTGTCTTCCCTTTGTTCCCCCCTCCCTGCTTCGTCGCGCCTTGAAACACTTGTGTATAGGCGCGTTACAAATGCCATATCATATCATAACTTTACCCACTTTCTCTGGGTCAACATCAGGGCCCCGCCAGTATGGTTGAGGCAGCGGAAAAATGCTTTCAGGAGGCCAAAGGTACGCTTGATGCACACACGGGTCCTGCTGTGAGCATGGTTGTAGGCATTATCCTGCCGTGTTTGTGGATCACGCACAGGGGTCATTAGCCAGGGCAGCTGTGGGTATCCGGAGTCACCTGCACGGTGGGAGGCACAGGCATTAGTCACAGTGTTAGGTGTGGGGGTGGTCTCAGAAACCTGAAGGTGTCTCCCTAGCTAGTCCCCGGGGATCAGTCATCCAGGTGGCCCGGACACGGCCATCGCTATTGTATCCAGTTCCTGGAGGTGAACCAGTGAGGGAGGATCACCTGGATGGGGGGTCCTTGGGGAGTGGGACACTGACGGGTGAGATGCGGTATCCCACCTTCTTTCAACACCTTTCCCCCATCTTATCTTGTAGGATATTACAAAATACTGCCCCCGCCCCTTTTCCGACACAAACACTTTCGCACAACACGAAAGACAGACTAACACCCGAGCTGTTTACCTGACATGTCCCAGTACAAGGGTCAGGAAAAGTCAGGCAATTGACTGAAATCACACAGACCTGACGGCCCTTTCCCTTCCCCACAGGGGTAAAGGGTGGAGCACAAGAGCACAGAATGAGCAAGGCAGACTGCACAACGTGAGGGCTAACTCAGCACGGTAGTTCAAGAGTAGGTGAAAGACGGCAAATACCGAGAGGGTGACGAGCAGAGAAGTGACCTTGCCATTTCTGATCAAGGCCCGTGAAACCTCTGCAGACGGAAATATAAGACCACGAACAAAGGCCAGCGTGTGTTGCAGCAGATGTCTACGGTACATGAGACTCTCCTCTGCTGATAACCAAGCCGGGGAGAGACGTGGGTCTCCGTGGTACCAACCTTGACTCGAAGAAGAAGCAAGGCAAGCGGTTCATCACAGCCGATGAGTCGAGGGGAGAATCGATAAGAAACCTAACTGTGTTGAACGAAAAGTACCCAACGGCTAAGATGAACCTTGGGAAAGATTTAAAGAAACTATTGAGAGAAGGGGGTGGAAAACCAGCAACAGAGGCGTCCTGCACCAAGTGGGTGCTCACTCAGGAATCTTTCGGCTATTACCCGATGATAAGAGACTACCATAACCAGAAGGCATTGGGAAGAGGCGAAGAGAGGTCAAAGTGGTCATACAGGGGTCTTGTAAAATCCTCTGTACCGTTGAAAGTCTTTGACCGACAGATGATTGTGAAAGAAAGGGAAATGAATCCTGCATGGTGAAAATGAATATATTAATGGTCTGTAGAAGTTGGCGAGTGTGAACCCGGATGAGGGATAATAACGAGACATGACGAAGTCTAAAGTCCCATAGTGAACTGTCTGTGTAAAAGTTGGCGAGAGTGAACCCGGCAGAGGGAAGCCGACAATCAGGAGTGAAACCAGCATCACCCAGAAAGGGAAGAATTGTTTAAAAAGACATTAAAATCTGTGAAGCAAGAAAAAGCCATAGTGAATCCAAAGGAGGGTGGCTGATGTACGAAAAAGGTCCAAGCCCGAAGGAGGGAGATCCAGGGATGGAAAGTCAACACCCCAAGGGTTCATTAAAAAAGGAACTTTGTATTTGTTTTGTCTAATACAATTCATGAGGGGTCTGCGCCCGGAAGAGGGGGGCTCAGGGGTGAAGCCTCACCTAACGTATACGTGGAACGGAACTTTGTGTTTGATTGTTGGATACATCAGGCCTCAAAGGCAAGAGACTTTTTATTGAAAAAAGACTTAGGGCCTCATTACACGGATGGCGGTAATGGTTAACGGCCACCGTTAATGGTAACGGTGACCGTTAACCATTACCGCCTTACTACGAGGTCCCTTAGCGGGTTGGTGCTTTAACGCCTGCTTTTTGCAGGCGTTAAAAACCAACCCGCTAAGGGACCTCGGAGCTATTTACGGCACCGCAAAATTGCGGTGCCGTAATTAGCGCCTTCCCCATTCCCATAGAGCCCTATGGGGCAGAAATGGGAATGGGGAAGGGCAATGGCGGAAGGGGGATTTACCGCCCCTCCAACCTTGGAATGGGGCGGTAAATCCCCTTTCCGCCAAGGCGGTGCCGGTATTTTACCGGCATGAGCCATGGCGCTAATAGCGCCATGGCTCTCCGCCTTCCGTGTAATGAGGCCCTTAATCATTGAAGTAACCTGATAGCTGGTGTGGAACTATCGTGCTGGAAAAGCTTGAGTGTATGCTGTGCTCAGGAGATCCACTTTGTCCCATACTCAAAACGTGGGGAAAGGAGACCCCTGGCAATCACATCCTGACATATTAATTGGCACACTTCTTTCCTTATTAAAACCCTATCCCACACTAATTCTGCAATTAGACTAATGTGAAGGAACTTTTGGGTCGATATCACTTTATGCCTCCGCAACCTGGTTAATTGCAAAAATTTACGCTGTCGCATTGGTGTGTCATAGAACGGAGACTTTGAGTTCCTCGACTCCGTTTGTTAAACTCAAAAAACAAACTGCTGTAACTGCACCATATTACTGCGCCAGAAGAAAATAAGGCTGAATCCAGGTAGGGTTATGTGATAGGAAGGTCATTCTGTAATTAGCTGTAAGGGATTGGCAATAGGTTTCTCTTTGGATAGGCCCTTTTTTTTGACACAACGCCACAAGGACTGCCTTATTTTTCAGTTTAAGGTCAACGCTTAGATTTAGGTTTAGAGTAGGTGTTTTTCCTCCCTGCATTTACAGTTTAAAAACACCTTTGAACTGTGATCACTTGTGTCTGTCTTTACTGTTGCCACCATGAGTTCCTTACAGTGGGCTTGCACAATATCAGGAACATGGGACAACCTGTGCATGCAAAAAGGGGCTTCTTTTCATGTCATGTGTCGCTTCTATGTCTGTGCATGCTGTGTCACTCATGTCATGCATTGTTTCTGTTTCGCATGATCCCTGTTCCCTTGCAGCATTTGCTACGTGAGGTGTATGTCGGTGACATGTGCAGCTGACATGGTGGCCGTCATGTGGCAGTGTATTTCCACTGTGCATGTGTTGTGCCTACTGCTTTGAGGGATTTCACTACCTATAATCTTAACTAAGGGTGCTCGTCAGTCGTCAAAATAAAAGTAATCCTTATTTTGAAACCTATCCACTGTCTGGCACGGCCGCTGTATGAAAACAACATAAAAATATGCCAGAGCAGTAGCCTCTCAGCTCAGACTTTGCCTGCCCAATATCCTTTGGGCCTCCCTCTGGAGCATCTGCTCAGTTTACACAAAAATAGTTCAAAAAAGAAATGTTTTCAGCTCTTCCTTCAATGTCTTCAGAAAAAATTGCAAGTCTCTATATAAATGAAACATCTAAAGTTCTTTACAAAGAGGAATGATTCCCTTATTCCTTTTTCACCACCTTAGCCATCTTCTTTCTGTTGGTTTTATATTTTGAACAAATTGACTGAACCCTCCAGGTTCCCGTCTCCTTATGTTTTGAGAAATGTCACTTGCGCCTCGAGGGCTTTCCAGGCCACACTTGCTTTCTAGTTTCCTTAACCTTTGAGGGTGTATCTTTGCTTCTTGTCAATATTCAACACTCAGGTTTCTAGGGCTCCTGTAACCCTCTTTATCAGCTTTGTTCTCATAGTTTGATTCCGCTCGCCTCCTTCCATCCTGGTACTTTCTCTGCCTTCAGGTGTGCTCCAGCGGGATGGTGTCCCAGCAGAGATGTTGACGCCCGCACCCTTCCCTTGGTGTCGCCGGCACGTAAGTGTCTGATTTTCTGATACAGTAATCTACACGGTCCTCGTGTTCAGAGTGCAGGATTCATTCCTCCTTTCTATCCTGATCTCGGTATTGGATCATGGGTCCCAGACCCACCATGGCTGCAGTATGGTCATGCCACCAGGTAAAATGGCCTTTCTGTCCCCGTCTCTCTCGCTCTCATCTGTATCCCCTTTCTCGTCGCTGGCCTTCCAGCATCTTTGCTTTCTCACTATGCCTCTGTGTAGGATTCTTGCTCCTCCATTCAAGGTTCATCATCTCTTTTTATACTCGCTACTGTATTTCAAAGGGGGGTGTTGCTTTTTATTAGGTACTGAGTTCAAGGTTACTGATTTCAAGGGGATTCCAGAATTAACTTGCAAAAATGATGTGACAGCAATGTCAGTATTTGTTAAATGCAAAACAGAAGTAACATCAGTCTCTTCTATTCTCATATATGCAGAGTATTCTTCATAGGGAATTCCTTTAAGGAGGGGGTCATTACGACCTTGGAGGTAACCATGCCACAATTTGCGGCATGGTTACCCCCTTACTGGGTACCAGGTCCGGGTTCCTTTAATGAGGAATTACCGGGCCATTCCAACCTTGGAGGACCTGGTAATTCCTCATTCAAGGAACCCGGACCCGATACATCCCCATTCCCATTCGAGCCCCCATAGGGCTCAATAGGAATGGGGAGGGAGCTAACAACGGGCCTGTTAATAACGGGCCTGTTAGCTCCCTGGTCTGCTAGCGGGACCCGCTAAGAGCACCTGGTTTTACCAAGCGCCCTTTGCAGATCCCGCAAGAAGACTCGTAATGGGGTGGTAAGGAGTGGACGGCTCTGGTACCATTACCGGCGCCATTAACCCCTTACCGCCAAGGTCGTAATGACCCCCTATGAGTCCTTGTCCCCAAGAGGGGAGTCACTCCCACTGAGGTCCTGCTTTCCCTGTCCTCTAGGGGGTGTCTTGTATAGCATGTTCATCTCCATATGCCTCAAAAGGGGTGGCTCTCCCCTGGGAAGAAGGGATGAATTGCCTTGATTCATCACACCACACTCTGGGGTTTCCTTTTACACTCTAGGACTTCATCATCTCTCTCTGTCTGCACTCTGGGTATTTCTTTCTTTTATCTTTGCTCAAGGGTGCCTTCACTCTCTCCCCCTCTCCTGCAGTCTCTTGATTCTTGTTCTCCTCTCTTGGGGTATCTTCACTCTCACCACCTCCCTTGGGATATCCTGAACACATCAATCGGTTGAGTTTCTAAAGCGACTCCTTTGAACTGGGCTCACCCTTTCTTGCCTCTTCCCCTCCAGGAGTAGTCAGAATACCCACAGCCCTTTCTTCACTGGGGAACTTTAGGTTGCCTAGCCCCTTCCATAGGCTAGCACAGGCTGCCATTCTTACCGCTCCTCTGGGCCCCTGGATCAAAGGGGTACGGCTCTCTTCTCCCCCTCTGAGTTCAGCTGGGCTCCCTCTGGTTTCCCTTTTCAGCAGAGCAAGGCAGCTACCAGGCACAAGGCAAAATTCCTTCCCCTGCTTCAGGCTTCTTCTCCACTTCAGCACAGCAGGGTAGATACCAGGCACAAAGAAGCCTTCCTTGCCCTGCTTCAGACTTCTTTTCCACTGTTTTCACCAAACCATGGAACCAGTCCCCAGCTGAAACACCTTTCAACTGAACCGACTCTCCTTTTATACAGTGTTTTCTCCACTAGCCAGCCTCTGAGTGGCTGGACTTTCCGGCTTACCCATTGGTGGAGGCAGTTCTTACATCATAGGCCTCCCAGAGTAGTTCATCCTCAAATATATATTGAGTCAATTAAGAGTTCCAATGAACTTTACTATATAAGGGCTTTTCTCAAGTTTATTGAGGTTGCTCCAGGTAGGTACGGCTCTCTGTGTTCCTCTTGTTCTGTTAAATAAGCTTTAATTTGATTTCATCATGTCCTTGTGGTTTTGTAGTTTTTATTTAATTTATTTAAATTCAATTCACTTAAGGTTGTTAATGGGAAATTTAACCCAGGACTCTTTACATGAAAGGTAAGTCTACCACTGTGCTATTTTGGCTGTTCTGCTACTCAGTTGGGAGGGAGGCTGAAACATTTTTCCTGCAGCTGTAAAGGGTTTTTCTCTCAGCACGCTGAAAGCACATCTCCATGTATGCTTTATCAGCTCTCCTCTCATGCACAGTGTATGGTTGTGCTGCCGCCAGTCTCCCACTTCGCCGCCACATGCTCCACTCCGCTATATCTGATACCCTTGATGTTCTTGCCCCTGTCATGAGGATGCACTTGAAGCCGAAAGCCAAATGCAATTCTTGGTACGACTCATACCTCGTCACCCTTAAATGAAAGTGCAGGGTGGCTGAGAGGAAATGGCGTGCTTCCAGTACATCCTCTGACAAACTGGCCTGCCGCCTGCTCCAAAGGCAATACCGGCTCTCTGTCCGCACCAAGAAGAGAGCCCTCTTCCAAGCCTGCGTCTCCGCAGCATCTAACAATTTGGCCGAACTCTTTAAAATCTGCAAGGAGCTAGGCAATCCTGCTGCAGTCTCTACCTTCTTGTCCCGTCCCAGAGGCTCTCTGCATGGCCCTGTCTTCTCATTTCATCTCTAAAACTCAGGACATCCTGTCCTCTCTCTTCCTCTCCCCCTCCTCTGTCTACTCCCTGCTCTTCCTCTGGTCCTTCTTCGGCCACCTCTCCTCCCTCCTTCTCTGCCTTTCCCCTGTTCTCCCCAAACAAGGTGTCTAGACAAGTCCGATCTATGAAAGTCTCATCAAAACCGGTTCACCCTTGTTCCTCCAAAACCATCAAGAACCACATTGACACCTTGGCTCCAGCTCTGGCTGATTAATGCAACCACTCCTTCGCCACGTCTTCCCCTCCCCCTGTAGCACTCCCTTGTGCACTCTCTTCTTAAGAAACCCTCTGCCGACCCGTCCTGCCCAGCTAGCCATCATCCAATCTCCATCACTCCTTTCCTGGACAAACTCCTGGAAAAACTGGCCATCTCCCAGCTTAATCTTTACCCTGAATCTGTTGGTTGTCTCCATGATCATCAGTCTGGCTTCAGAGCTGCCAGAAGCACAGAAACTGCTCTCCTGAACATCCGTGAAGATCTGCTCTCTAACCTCGACTCCAACACCCCCTGTGTCCTCATGTTACTTGATCTCTCTTCTGCTTTTGATACTGTCAACCATGTCATCCTGCTCAACTGTCTCTGTGATAAACTGGGTATCACTGATCAGGCCTTGGCTTGGCTGACCTCCTTCCTTTCCAATTGACCCTCCCAGGTCCAACTTGGGTCCTTTCTCTCCTCTATACCTATGTCTACCTGTGGTGTTCCCCAGGGGTCTAACCTTTCTTCCTGGCTGTTCAACCAATACCTGGCACTTCTTGCCCACTGCATTGCCGCCCTCTGCCCCAACTTTCAGTGCTTTGTGGATGACACTGAGCTCATTTTCAGGCTCCCTTCCACCACCTCTTCTCCTTCTCTCATCTCTGACTGTCTGTCCGCCATCCAGGAGTGGTGTGCCGCACTGATCTCTGCCTTAATGCCGAGATTCTCCTCATCGGCTCACCAGCTCCCTCCTTTCCTATCGCTCTCTGGCCGGCCTATGTTGGCCCTCTTCCTGCTCCCACCTGCGAGGCTAAAAACCTCGGGGTCATCTTCGACTCCACAATCTCCTTCTCTGCTCACATCTCTGACGTCTCTAAGAAGTCACACTACCAGCTGCACCTCCTCAGAGGTATTCTTCCTTTCCTCTCCTTCCCCCAGAAGCACACTGTCTCCAGCGATCTGGTTCTCTCTAGGCTGGACTACTGCAACAGCCTCTTTCTTAATCTGCCTGCCTCTACTCTCTGCCCTCTGCAACTCATCCAAAACAGGACTGCGGGACTTGTCCTTGGCCTCAAGCCCAGGGATCGTATCTCTCAGGACTGAAATCTTTGCACTGGCTCCCAGAGGCAGCGAGGATTAATTTCAAAACCCTCTGCATTGACCACAAGGCCTTCTGGGTCCTGGGACCTCAATACCTTCAACTCTCTGTTCCTAAATATCTTCCTTCTCGAGCTCTTCGCTCATCCGTCTCCAACTCCCTCAGGGTTAGTTTCTTCTCCAAGCAACGAGTTGGTGGTAGATCTCTTTCTTCTGCTGGGGGCCTCCCTCTGGAACAGCCTCCCTGCCTCTCTGAAACTCGAGGAGAACCATCTGCGGTATCGGAAGCACCTCAAGACCTTCCACTTTGATTCTGCTTTCTCTCCTCCTCTTCTCTGCTGATCTCCTGTCTGAATCTGAAACTGCACTGGTTACCTGGCTACCTTCTGATCTCAGGCCCTGGTACCAGCCCCCCGCCAGTTGCACACCTGCACTGCCCTCCTGGCAACCCTTGCTCTTGGGGACTGTTTCTGTATCCCTAGAGCCCCTACTAGCACTTGCCACCTGCTGGCCGCACTTTTATGTATTGTCTTTATTTATTGTCTTTATTTATTTTACTTTTATACTATGTACTGCAATGCGCCCCTTTTCCCCCTCCCCTGCACTTGAGCGATCTGAATGTCACCTGGCCAAGTAGGATCGTTGTCTTTGTCTTCCCTCTGTCTCCCCTTCCTTGCCTCGTCGCACCTTCAAACACTTATGTATAGGCGCGTTATAAACGCCATATCATATCTTATCATATCATATATCATATCATATCATATCACAGAGAGTCAGAGATATGCAAGGGTGAGTTGAGAAAAGACCTTGATTCAACACATTACATTTCAGCCTCGAAGTACCCTGAGCTTTGTGTGTTTGTAAGCTTTCTGGGTGTGAGGTGTAGGAGGCATTGGGCCTCATTACATGGTAGGTGGTAGCCATGGCGCTATTAGCGCCATGGCTACCCCCTTACCGCATTCTGGGTCCGTGTTCCCGGAATGGGGACTTACCAGGTAATTCCGACACTGGCGGGACCGGTAAGTCCCCATTCCGGGAACCATTCCCCATTCCCATTGAGCCCCAAAGGGGCTCAATGGGAATGGGGAAGGAGCTAATAACGGGCCCGCTATTAGTGGGCCCGTTATTAGCTCTGAAGTCCCTCAACGGGTCCCTTCCTTAACGCCTGGTAAAACCAGGCGTTAAGGAAGGGACCCGCTAAGGGACCTCGTAGTAGTGGGGTAAGGGATTACCGACACCGGTGCCCTTACTGGTGCCGGTAATCCCTTACTGCATACCGTGTAATGAGGCCCATTGATTGTTTTGTGCCCAGAGGAGAAGCCTTGTGTCTGCAGTGTGGATGTGTGCTGGTCAGGGGCTGATTATGTCAGTTGTAGTTAGAGGTGTAAGTCTGTGATGTTTGAATTATGGGGAGAGAGTCTTTTTTTAAAAGATGTGTGCAAGTGGCTGGTTTGCATTTGCAAGTGGTGAGTAATGTGAAGAGAAATTGAGGGTTAGTCAAAAGGTGGGGGGGCTTCTTTGCGTTTACATAGTGTTACCTTTCTGATTCTGCACTTTCTTTTGGTTTCTGTGAGATTCATTGGATGCGAAGGGACTGTCCTAAAGACTTGCCTAAGAGACTTCTGAACACCCATGCCAAGCGATGTCGCAGAGCACATCACAGCACTGCACAGCTGAGCTGTGGAATGCTGTGATGCCTAAGACTGCCGGGCATGAATAGGCCCTCCTGAGAAGTACTCAGTGATGAAGCTGCTGGCTCAAATCCCAAAGCTGCCAGAGCCTGCCTCACAGAAACAGCGTGCAGTTGCAAAATGTACTTTCTTCCCCCTGTGTGATGAAATGACCTGTTTGTTATCATACCTGCACTATACGTAACTTTGTATGGCTGGAAAATAGATTTAGCTACTCCATTGTACATAAGGATGACCCAGGCCTGGGATGGGCAGAGCAGAATGCAGCCCTCCAATGCACTGGTGTGTGTTTCCATTACAGCCCTTTTCTCTCTACTTCTGGTCTCCAGTGTATGATTTGTGTCCAAGTGCTGAGTGTCTGCTGTGCCTGAAATGGCGTGGGGGAGCTGGATGAGCACTGGTATCATGGGGAGCAGGACGAGCCTGTAACACATAGAACTTTCAATTATTACTGTCATTTGCATTATAGTGAGATGTGTCTGGCTTTAATGCTTGATGCGTGAAGATGTCTTGTGTGGAGGTTTAGATATTCTGGGAACAGGAAAGGCATTCTCTTGGGGTTTTCCCAGTTCTTTCATGTGATGTCTTACAGTCCTTTTAGTTTCCTGAGTGCCATGCGATGTGTTCTAGGCAGAAGGTCCCAAAGGGCAAGTATGCCCTTCCCTTAAGCTGTTTCTGTGCATGAAAGTTGAACTATTGACAGTCAAACTATTTGGAAGTGTTGTTTTTGCTGCTTGATGGTAAGGGTTAAACTTTCATTCTGTTAAGCATTGAAGAGTCAGGATTTTAGACTTTTCCTGAATTTCAGGTGATCCTTTAGGGTCTGGATTTCCCTGCATAGCACGTTCCAGTGTTTGGTCACTATAGTGAAAAGGGCAGAGCCTCAGTGTCTTTATCTGCAAAATCCTCTGGTTTCTAAAAGTATGTTGTTTCTCAATCTTAGATCTCTGGTTGAATGGTAAAGTGAGATTTTGTTTTGGAGGAATTCTGCTACTTGACCTTCATGTGACCGCTTTGTGGGCGATGCAAATGTCTGGTACTGTGAGTCCCAGAGTGCAAAGTTAAAACCAAGTCTGGACTAGCATCTCTGGAGTAGAATGTGGAAAATTGCCATGCATGGTTGGGAACACAAATTTCAGAAAAATGTCAGGGTTGGACGTAGGGTACTGCTGACAGTAAAATGTCACTAGTTATGTTATGTTATGTTGATTTATACAGTGCACCGCTAACCCCAAGGGCAGTCTCTATGCGCCCACGTGACTTTGTGTTAGGAAAGATTCCCATGTATGTGAAGTTTTCCATCCAGTTGTGTACCCCCCAACTTTTTTTGCTGCTCTCTTACACCATAGTCAGACTTTGCCAGTGGAGCACAACCTTCAGCTGCACTCCCCTGGGCTTTTCGCTCACTTTATTATGGGGAAACTGACATTGCCTTACAGACAGTCAGTACTGGGAGACTTTGTTTACCTTAGACCTTGCCAATGTTGCAACTTTTCTGCAACATGTTGCAAGTGCACAATGTACCTTACAGTACTGTGCACTTGGGTCTTCCTGTCATTCCAAAGGCCCTAGATACTCTCGAAGGATTTTTTAGGAGAAGTGCAGGTGTGCCTTGGACAGAGCTGGTGGCAGCTTATCATTTCGTCTTTTTTTAACCATTTCCTTCCAGGTAAACCTTGTTTACCGCATTTGGCACGAATAGGTGGCCCGGCTCCAAAATGGCAATGCCACAAGGTTCTTTGTCCTGTCCTTTGGCCATCTTGCACCTTCACCTTGCCCTGGTCGAGCCAACCCGGGTCAGTCCTTATTTGGGAATGAATTCTCCCGCGAAACGCCAAACTTTCGCAGACTTCTGCATGCCTTGTGTGTGTGTGCTTCCAGGATGTGGGTTGGACTGTCTAGTTCCAATACACATCCTGGGTGCTAGAGAGTGTGGTGTGCTGTGAATGCCTGGAACCACTGTGGTCCAGAATTGGTCCACGTATGGTGTGCCTATATGTGAGCATATCTCCCATTGGGTCCTCTTTGTTTATGGCGCGAAGGAGATTCTGGATAAGAGAAGGCTCCAAACACCCATACCATGTCAATCTCTTGAGTTCTCACTGAACAAAAGATAGGATCCAAGTATCCTGAAACTAAGAATCTGAGTCGAGGAACCGCTGGTGACCCGCTGGAAGGTTTGGCACCCTGAGCCCGCTGTCATCCTGCTAGGCCCCTCTGCATCTGATCGAACTAGAAAGTCTGCGAGGACACTTCGACTCATTTGAATAGTGAGACCAACTATTATCGGCATCTTCATCAAACCCTGCAAGTAAGCTTTCTCGGAGGTGTCCTTGGGCCAACCAGTGGGCTGACCAGCTTGTGCAGGACCTTTACTCTGATAACGCCGCTAAGTTTTTTAAATTCTTCCTTGGTGGAAGCACTGGGCATAGCTTGTCAGTTAGATAGGGTGTTACGTTTGCGTGTACATAAGGCAAGGAGTTCATCCGTGAACCAGGAGTTGGTGTGCATGGACTGTTTTTCTTTTTTGGATTCCAATGGGGCTATGGTGTTGATAGCTCTGGTGAGGGTGTTGGTGTAGATGTCTGCAAGAGTGTTAGGGTCATTCGAGAATGATTATCCTTAGTATGTTTTTTTTGAGCTTCTGACCTTTGCATGGGGGGAATAGGTGAAAGCTTTAGTGATGGGCGAAGTAGGAATGTTGAATTGGATGCAATTATGGTCTGTCCATGGGTAGGCAGAGTTGGAGGTGATGGAGGTGGAGCAGTTGTGGTCTGCCACCCAATAGAGGGTGCAGCCTTTGCAGTGGGTGGAGCTTGTAATTTTTTGTATGAACCCTAGATCTTTTAGTTCTTTGGCTAAAGTTGAGGCAGCTTTGTCCTTCGGGTCATTCAGGACAAATTCAGTCATTCAGACCTAAATTAAGGTTGCCGAGTAGGATGGATTTGGAGGAGCCTTTAAGGTTGTTGCCAAGTGCATAGAGGAGTCGTCTTTGAAATTCTGGTGCTGAGCCAGGGGGTCGGTACAATAGGTGGATATTAATGGTGCAATTAGGAGATAGTGATAGTTTGGCTGACAGTAGGTCTGTATTACCTTCCCAAGGGTGGTTGCAGAGTCTGATAGACAATGCATCCTTGGTGATGAGGGCTACACCTCATCATTTAGATGTTAGTCTGTCTTGGCGGAGGATGGAGCATTTGTCTGGGAGGGCTAAGGCAATGGCAGGGCCTGATGCATCGTGGAGCCATGTCTCTGTGACGGCGAGTAGGTCTAAGTTTTGCGTAGTAATAAGGTTGTTGATTTCTAGCGCATGGGCTGGGAGAGAGCATGCGTTTATAAGGACACATTTAAGAGCATGTGGGGGACAGTTCATTTTGGCACTTGTTGTCGAGGTTGGCACGTTGGTGGGTGGAGTGAGAGGGGTTCAGTGGATCTTGTGTGGCTTATGGAGCAAGTAACCATGTGAAGGGGGACCCCAGATGTAAGGTCAAAACGTTGGGGGTCCACTCTGCGAATCTGGCCTTCACCTCCTATGAGGAAGAAGAGATCACAGGGGCATCCTTCTCTTCAGATTCCTTCCCCAGTGGGATATAATTTGATGTAGTTTTAGTTTCCCTGGATTCCTGGGAGTCTAAAGTCTCAGAGGCTTATGCTAGGATTCCTGATAATATCAAGCACTATTTTAAAGACAGTGGGCCTTATTACACGGTAGGCGGTAACCATGGCGCTATTAGCGCCATGGTTGCCGCTGGTATTTTACCGTGTCCGTCTTGGTGGATGGCGGAATTACCGCCCTACTCCAAGGTGAGCGGGGGCGGTAATTCCTCATTCACCAAGGCCCTTCCCCATTCCCATTTTTGCCCCCATAGGGCATAATGGGAATGGGGAAGGCGCTAATTACGGTACCGCAAATTGCGGTACCGTAATTAGCACCAAGGTCCCTTTGCGGGTCCGTTTTTTAACGCCTGCTAAAAGCAGGCGTTAAAGTACCAACCCGCAAAGGGACCTCGTAATAAGGCGGTAAGGGTTAACGGTCACCGGTAGCATTACTGGTGACCGTTAACCCTTACCGCCTTCCGTGTAATGAGGCCCAGTGTGCTAGTTAATGGAGTCGACACTCCTGCCCTTAGGGATAGTGGGTGCAGCAAAGCTGTAGTGGATTCCACCTCTCAAGTTCCCAGTTATGTCTGTAAATCTTACTATAAATGGTACAGTGGTCAGGATTCCAGTGAGCATTCAGAGAGATGTCCCAGGAAAGGACCTGCTGGGGAATGCTCTCAGAGCTTTAGGGCCTGTGGCTGACACAGAAGAGAGACCATGCACAAGGTCACAAAGACGGGCTGTATTGGCCAAGTCCTATGCCAAGCCTAAGCCAAAGGGGAAACCCAAGGTTAAAGGAGTCAAGAAAGACAAAAGAGGGAAAGAGAATATTCCCCCCAACTCACCTACCACTGAGTTGGAGGTAGTTGGTCAAACACCTAAACCTGACGAGGAAGAGGTGTTACCTGAAATATTTGATCCCAATGACCACCCTGAACTACAGGGTCTGTTATTAGAAGGTGGTCCTAACAGGGTTGAATTCGGTAAGGGCCAACGTGAGTGCCCATCTTTGGAAGGCCTAAGGAGACAGGCCTGCTCCCAGCTCGAGGGTGAACCTCCTGGGAAGCACAGGATTTATTGGGAAGGTGGGCTCCTCTATAGTGAGCCTACAGAGTCTACAGAAGGAGACCCTAGGACGTTGGTGGTTCTCCTTGCTGTAAAACCCTTCCTCTTGCGGTGGGTGCATGAAGTCCCCCTTGCTGGTCACCATGGCACCAAGAGAACCAATCAAAAGTTATCCATGCACTTCTACTGGCCCAAGATGGAGGTGCAAGTAGAAAGTCACTGCAGGAGTTGTGCCACATGCCAGTTATCTGGGAAAAGTGGCACAACAATCCATTGGTACCACTCCCAGTTGTGGGGGTACCATTTGAGAGGGTAGGTATCGAAATTGTTGGTCCCCTTGGCCCCTAAACATCCCCAGGCAATAGGTTTATCCTGGTGCTGGTTGACCATGCCACCAGGTAACCTGAGGCCATCCCATTGAAGACTGTGACTGCCAAGTCAGTTGCAAAAGCTGTCACACTCTGCCCCCGGTCTTACCTGTTTGTCCTTTGTCGTATTCTTCTTTGAAGGTTTCTCTGTCCTCTGGGATGTCCGGGACTTATACAGGTAAGGCCGGTGGTCCTCCATATCCAGTGTGGAGCGAGAACAGACTCGGAGGACGACAAGAGTTCAGGATACCAGGAAGGTAAGGAATGAGCAGTCAATGTGTCATGATCTCTGCTTCCAAAAGGTCAGGGTTTTCCCAACTCCCTTGGAAGCAGATCCATAACCCAGGTTCCGAGTGCCAACCAGTCCCAATTGGGACCTTTTGGACCCAGTCCTGGTGCCAGTGGCACCAGGCTCATAAATATGCCCAGTCCCAGCGCTGGAAGCGCCGGGCTCATAATGCTTGGGTGGACTTACCTGCAGCAGACCATGCTGCTTACTTGCCTGCCAGTTGAGCCTCTGATCCTCTTCTGTTTGGAACTACTTTTCCTTTTGGGTGGGGCAGGAGCCACTCCCTAGATTCAGAACACTGGAACTCTTCTGGAAAGCAGGAACTCTTTTCTTTCCTAGGCGTGGCCGTGGAAGGAGACACCTAAGCACTACAGGAGGCTATTTAAACCACACCCGATGGATGAATCTTGCTTTGCGTTATTCTGCATCCTCTGCAGCAGAACGCTCATCGTGTCTTCTGCATCTGATCCTGGGCCTAAGGAAAAAGGCTTACCATCCTGAATCCAGTCTTCAGCAACACCTATAAAGACAAGAAAGAACAGGTTAGCATTACGGTCTTCAGTGACAGCTCTTCACTTACCTGGTCCATCGGCTGTCACCAACGCCTCGCGCTGCATTCCGGCATCTGAAAGACAAAAGCTTACCAACTCTTCGCACGCTCCGGAGGCCTTCGGCGCTGCATCCCGCATCTGAAAGACAAAACAAGGTGCGTTTAAAGACATTGGGGAACTTTAATACTCACGTGCCATTACTCCTTTCCACATCTAACCCAGTGGGTATTCCGGCACCCTGCAGCCGCTCCGAACTTGTACCTGCAAAATAAAAAGACAGTTAGAGCGCATCGTGAAGCAGGCAACAAGCGCTTACTTACGTGCTTCCAGGCGCTTCTATTCATCACACGGGCTCCATCTTCAACTCACTTCAGCCCGTCATCCGCCATCGCCGGAACCCTGCAAAACAAGAGACATCATTACTAAAGACTTTAAAGACATTAGAATTACTCGAAACTTACCGTTCGTGCAGTAAACGACGGACAGCAGTCCTCTGAAGTCAAGAGGCCTGCTCCCCTTATCCAGTGAAGAAACTGGTTACAGCACCCTGCCCCGAGGCAGATGGAGAGCACAGCGTTCACTTACCTAAGGTGAGAGCGTTAACCTTTGGGGTTCTACAGGAGAAGAGAAAGGGAAGAAGAGAGAGACATTCAATAACCCAGTTCCTTAATCCCATATTTTCTATCTGCAGACATCTTACCCTTCGATGCACAGAGGTCCAGCCCAGAGGTCCAGCCCAAAGAGCCAGCCGTGTGTTACACATCACGGTATACGCCCAGTCAAGACCGGCGCCTCTACGGGAATCAGGTGAGCGTTACAGAACGCAAAGCCTACCACAAAACTCCCGTCCAGGCGCTATGGAAACCTCGGATACCGACCAGCTAGCCCAGTTACTTGGGGAACTAAGGGCAGAAGTGCATGCAGCCCGTCAGGAAACAAACGCTCTAAGAAGGGAACTGATTATTTCCAAGAAGCGAACAGATGATCTTGCTAGACAATTGCTACAGTCACAAGCCGGACAGACCCCGTTACCCGCATCTGGGGGAAATCTTCCTTCTACATCCTCTATGAATCCAGTGCAGATCAACCTACCTGGGAATGTACCTCTGGCTCCGCCCGAACGATTTTCTGGTGACCCAAAGAGGTTTGCAGTATTTATCAATCAGTGCCGGTTGCATTTCTTATGCCGGCCAGCAGCCTTTCCAACTGATCAAGCTAAAGTAGCTTTCGTGCTTTCATACCTTAGTGGCAATGCGGCAGACTGGTCGATCCCTCTAGTAAATCAAGATGATTCGGTCCTCCATGATTTTCAAGCTTTTCAGCTCAGTATGGAAAAACTGTTCGCAAGACATTCACAGGGGCAGGCCTTGGACAATGAGCTTCTTTCGTTGCGACAAGGTAATCAAGACCTTTTGGCTTATATTGCGTCTTTCAACAGACTGATAGTGGAAACTCAATGGCCTGAGGACAAAAGGATTACGCTGTTTTATAGAGGTCTACGTGGAGAGCTCAAAGATGTGTTAGCCCAAGTAGTGAATCCCCCACAAGATTGTTCGGACTATATAGACTTAGTCGTTCAAATAGATCACAGACTGCAGAACAGGAAGGCCGATCGTTCCAAGTTTGATGCTCGAGTATTTTCCAAACCGCCAACTCCTTCCAAAGGAGTAGACTCCGGGGAACCCATGCAAATAGGGGGTCTGAAAGGTCCTCTAACACAAAAGGAGCGGGAAAGGAGAAAACAGTTGCAATTATGCCTCTATTGCGGAAACTCAGGGCACTTTCTTCGAGACTGTCCGGTGAAACCTGCCAAGAAGGCAGTAGGAGCTGCAGTTACCAAAGTTACAAACTCTGAGCAGGGAAACGACCTCGCCCGACAAGAATAGAGGTCCTCTTGCCGAGCGTGAAAACCAGTTCCGTGACCTCGCATTTCGTGATACCTATGGTCCTCATTAGCCCTGATAATCCGGATCGATTACATGCAATTGAAGCTTACGTCGACAGCGGTGCCATCGGCAATTATGTGGATCATGAAATGGTTTTGAGGATGAATCTAACTCTTTGTCCCAAGGCTGTAAAGGACGTCATTACTACGGTGGATGGTACGGAGATAGCCTCCGGGCCAGTAACGCATACCACTCAAGAGGTGACGCTAGTAAGTCAAGATGGACACCATGAGAAGATCGTGTTCGATGTGATCAAGGCCCCTCAGTTTCAGATTATTCTAGGAATACCTTGGTTAGAGAAACACAATCCTCTGATCGATTGGCGAGCAAGAACGGTCCAGTTTCCAGAATGTGTCTCTACTTGTCACCCTCCACCTGGTGTTGCACTGGCAGCAGTTTCTTCAGAGACTCCCCAGTTACCTCCCGAATATCTAGAATACCAAGATGTTTTCCGGAAGGATCAGGCTAACTCTCTACCTCCTCATAGGTCTTATGACTGCCAGATAGACCTGATACCTGGATCTACTCCTCCTTGTAGTAGATTTTATGCCCTCACCGAGCCTGAGAACCTTCACCTTCGACAATACCTGGATCAATACCTGGCAAATGGGTTTATTCGTCCTTCCAAGTTCCCTGCTTCTTCAGCTTTGTTCTTCGTTCCAAAAAAGGAAGGAGACCTTAGAACTTGTATAGATTATCGCTCCCTGAACCAGATCACCGTTAAGAATAGATATCCGTTACCTTTGATCCCTGAACTCCTGGACCAAGTCAGAAAAGCATGCATATATACAAAGCTGGATCTTAGAGGAGCTTACCACTTGGTACGAGTAAAAGAGGGCGATGAATGGAAGACGGCCTTCCGCACCAAGTATGGGCTATTTGAATATCAGGTCATGCCCTTCGGACTTTGCAATGCCCCGGCCGCCTTTCAATATTTTATGAACGATGTCCTCAGAGAGCTCATAGATGTGTGTGTTGTTGTTTACATTGACGACATCCTCGTTTATTCTTCATCGGAATCTGAACATCGGAAACATGTGAAAATGGTCTTCGAAAGATTGCGTCAACACAAACTTTTCGCTAAGTTGGAAAAATGTGTTTTCAACGTGACGGAAGTTGAATTCTTGGGATTCATATTATCACCTGGCGGAGTGCGTATGGATTCAAAGAAGGTCGATGCAGTTCTCAAATGGCCATCACCATCCTCCGTAAAAGGTGTGCAAAGCATGTTAGGCTTTGCTAACTTTTACCGCAGGTTTATCCCCGAATTCTCTCGAATAGTCCAGCCCATCACTGCCTTGTTAAAGAAAAACAAACGTTTTGAATGGTCTACCGAGGCGGAACAAGCTTTCCAGGATTTGAAGACTAAATTTATCTCTGCACCAATCTTAAAACACCCTCGCCCCGAACTCCCCTACATCGTGGAAACGGATGCTTCAAGCCTTGCCATGGGGGCAGTTCTATCACAAAAGGACCCGGTAACCAATCAGTTGCATCCCGTGGCATTTTGGTCCCGCAAATTCTCGCCTCCTGAAATCAATTACACGATTACTGACAAGGAACTCCTGGCTATCAAGTCTGCCTTTAAGGCTTGGCGGCATTATCTGCTGGGGGCCCGACACACCGTTACTGTGATTACGGATCACCAAAACCTGCAATATTTGAAAACCGCAAAAGCCCAATCCTCTAGACAACTCCGTTGGGCATTATTCTTTGCCGAGTTTGACTTCATAATTACCTATCGACCTGGTACAAAGAACGGTAAAGCTGATGCCCTTTCTCGGATGGGAGTGGAAGAACACTTGATCAACCCTAAACCTGTACCAATCATTCCCGAACAAAGAATTCTGGGTGTAATCGCCACAGAATCCATAGAGGAAGTTAAGGGTAAAGCCAGGCAACTTGTAACTCCAGCAGACATACAGAATTGGCATCTGCAGGGAAAGGACTTTGCAGTAAAGGACAACTTATTGTATTTCCAAGAACGATTATACCTACCCAGCACAGATTTACAGAAAAAAGTAATCTCTTGTTATCACGATTCTTTAATGGAAGGACATCCCGGTATGGCCAAGACCTCAGAAAAGATCAAGCGCTACTTCTGGTGGCAGTCTTGGAAAAAAGATATCAGAGACTTTATAATGTCCTGTGGAGTATGCGCCCAAAACAAGAGTCAAAAGGAAAGACCAGCAGGCCTCTTACGCCCTCTTGACATCCCACCTCGCCCTTGGCATACGCTTTCTATGGACTTCATCAGCGATCTACCTCCATGCTCCGGATACAATACGATTCTAGTAATCGTGGACTTATTCTCCAAGATGGCGCATTTCATTCCGCTCAAAGGCTTGCCAACAGCAGCAACTCTGGCCCGAGAATTTCTCGAAAACATCGTCCGACTGCACGGTTTTCCTTCGGTTCTAATTTCGGATCGAGGTAGTCAATTTATTTCTCATTTTTGGCGAAGTTGCTGTCGGTCGGCTCAAATTGATGTGAGACTATCGACCAGTCACCACCCTCAGACCGACGGACAAACCGAGAGGACCAATCAAACTCTGGAGCAGTATTTACGCTGCATGCTGCAACAAACTGAAAAAACTTGGAAAGACATCCTTTGGATAGCCGAATATGCCTACAATAACTCTGTCCATTCGGGAACTGGGAAAACCCCGTTTTTTCTTTTGTACGGCAGTCACCCTCGAACCTCGGAGTTGGATCCCCTCCAAGATCTTGAAACACCAGCAGTAGACTACCTGCATTCTACAATGACCCAAGCCTTTAAGGAAGCTGTTTCTCACCTTCAAAGGGCTAAAGAACAATACAAGAAAGGAGCAGATCAACATCGGAAGGAAGCCCCTCAATATCAAGTAGGGGATCAAGTCTGGTTATCCACCAAATATCTACCTCTAAAAGGGCCACGCACATTCAACCCAAGATACCTTGGTCCCTATTCCATCACTACAATAGTAAACCCAGTAGCGGTCAAGTTGGACTTGCCCCCGCACATGAAGATACATCCGGTCTTCCACGTCTCTCTATTAAAACCCGTGCAACCTCAAACCCGACTAACTACATCTCCAAAACCTATCCTAGTTGATGGAGAACTCGAGTTTGAAGTCAAAAGCATTCTGGACTCCAAGATCTCCAAATCTAAACTATTTTACCTAATTGACTGGAAAGGCTACGGCCCCCAAGAGAGATCCTGGGAACCTGCTGAATATGTCCACGCTCCTCGCCTAATCAAAAGATTTCACCGAACATTTCCTGACAAGCCAAAACCCCCGGAGAAGCCCGGTTTGGGAGGGGCCTTGAGGGGGGGTACTGTCATGATCTCTGCTTCCAAAAGGTCAGGGTTTTCCCAACTCCCTTGGAAGCAGATCCATAACCCAGGTTCCGAGTGCCAACCAGTCCCAATTGGGACCTTTTGGACCCAGTCCTGGCGCCAGTGGCACCAGGCTCATAAATATGCCCAGTCCCAGCGCTGGAAGCGCCGGGCTCATAATGCTTGGGTGGACTTACCTGCAGCAGACCATGCTGCTTACTTGCCTGCCAGTTGAGCCTCTGATCCTCTTCTGTTTGGAACTACTTTTCCTGTTGGGTGGGGCAGGAGCCACTCCCTAGATTCAGAACACTGGAACTCTTCTGGAAAGCAGGAACTCTTTTCTTTCCTAGGCGTGGCCGTGGAAGGAGACACCTAAGCACTACAGGAGGCTATTTAAACCACACCCGATGGATGAATCTTGCTTTGCGTTATTCTGCATCCTCTGCAGCGGAACGCTCATCGTGTCTTCTGCATCTGATCCTGGGCCTAAGGAAAAAGGCTTACCATCCTGAATCCAGTCTTCAGCAACACCTATAAAGACAAGAAAGAACAGGTTAGCATTACGGTCTTCAGTGACAGCTCTTCACTTACCTGGTCCATCGGCTGTCACCAACGCCTCGCGCTGCATTCCGGCATCTGAAAGACAAAAGCTTACCAACTCTTCGCACGCTCCGGAGGCCTTCGGCGCTGCATCCCGCATCTGAAAGACAAAACAAGGTGCGTTTAAAGACATTGGGGAACTTTAATACTCACGTGCCATTACTCCTTTCCACATCTAACCCAGTGGGTATTCCGGCACCCTGCAGCCGCTCCGAACTTGTACCTGCAAAATAAAAAGACAGTTAGAGCACATCGTGAAGCAGGCAACAAGCGCTTACTTACGTGCTTCCAGGCGCTTCTATTCATCACACGGGCTCCATCTTCAACTCACTTCAGCCCGTCATCCGCCATCGCCGGAACCCTGCAAAACAAGAGACATCATTACTAAAGACTTTAAAGACATTAGAATTACTCGAAACTTACCGTTCGTGCAGTAAACGACGGACAGCAGTCCTCTGAAGTCAAGAGGCCTGCTCCCCTTATCCAGTGAAGAAACTGGTTACAGCACCCTGCCCCGAGGCAGATGGAGAGCACAGCGTTCACTTACCTAAGGTGAGAGCGTTAACCTTTGGGGTTCTACAGGAGAAGAGAAAGGGAAGAAGAGAGAGACATTCAATAACCCAGTTCCTTAATCCCATATTTTCTATCTGCAGACATCTTACCCTTCGATGCACAGAGGTCCAGCCCAAAGAGCCAGCCGTGTGTTACACATCACGGTATACGCCCAGTCAAGACCGGCGCCTCTACGGGAATCAGGTGAGCGTTACACAATGTCTGTGATGAAGCGTGGAACTAGGGAAGGGAAACACTACTCGCAGAGTACTGGGATGAGGCTGCGCGCACGGAAACATGGAAGTGGGTCCAGGAAGGAATGAATCGGACAGCCTGAGGCAAAGGCAACATGCCGCTTCTAATACTCCAGGAAGGAAAAGGAATATGGAAAAGTATCGGATAATGGCACCGGAGAAAGGAAGGTAACAATGCACACTAGCTGCGAACTCGAAAAGGAGCATTGAGATGCGTAGCGCCGCAGGGTCGTGCCTGTTTTCTAGGAAGCCAGGGCTCCTGCGTAAACACTAGACTACAACGTGACTGAGGCGCCGGCCATGTTGGGAGGAGAACGGCTCCAACGGTACGGTGACCCATGGACCAGGAAGTCCAGAAGGGGCGTAAACAGCGAATCATGACAGCATGCCCCCTCCTAAAATCCGACCCACCGGGTTTGCCTGGATTAGCTAGATGGAATCTCCGCACTAAGCGAGGGGCATTCATGTTGGAGAGTGGTTCCCACGTTCGTTCGCTGGGGGGATATCCTTTCCATTCCACTAAGTACTGTAGCCGACTTCTTCTATATCTAGAGTCACAAATCCTGGAAACCTCAAATTCAATCTGATCGTTGACAAGCACTGGGTTAGGTCGGTGAGCTGATCTGGTGGAATTAATATAAGGTTTGAGCAAGAAGTGTGAAAAATGGGATGAATCCTCTTCCAGGAGTCTGGCAACTGAAGTTGATATGCCACTTGGTTTATGACCTCTTTGATAGAAAAAGGCCCATAGAATTTGGGGGCCAGTTTATTAGGATGCAGATGTCGAGGCAAGAGTTTAGAAGACAGCCAGACCGTGTCACCAATTCCATAGACGGGAGCAGGTCTCTGTTCAGCATCAGCATGTCTTTTGACATCCATTCTGGCCTTTTCTAAATGTTCTTTAGCATCCTTATGTGTTGTGACCAGTTTTTCAATCCAGGAATCGACCGATGGAACCGGGGTGGAATGAGGTAGGATTGTTGGCAGGACAGATGGATGGAAACCTTGACTACAGAAGAAGGGGCTTGTCTTGATAGCAGAATGATCAGGCTTGTTATAAGCAAATTCAGCTACTGGAATTAAAATCGACCAATCATCCTGGACCTTGGCTGAAAAACACTGCAAGTACTGTTGTAGGGGCTGGCCAAGAAAGGATAGATTCAACCTTGGCGGGGTCCATTTCTATTCCCTTTGCACTTAGAACGAACCCAAGGTAATGAACTGTTTGGACATGAAATATGCATTTTTCTGGTTTAACCAGGAGTTTGTTCTCTCGTAGGCATTGTAAGACCGATGTCACAAGTTCCTGATGTAACTGGGAATCATTGGAATAGATCAATATGTCATCCAAGTACACTATGACAAAGAGAAACAACATATCCGAAAATACTCTGTCCAGGAATCGATGAAACACCACAGGGGCGTTTGCAAGACGAAATGGCATTACCAGCTATTCAAAATGTCCAAAGGGGGTCCTGAAGGCGGTCTTCCACTCATCGCCTTCCCTTATCCGGATGAGATGGTAGGCACCCCGTAAGTCCAGTTTAGTAAAGATTACAGCACCCCGAACGGCTTCCAATATGTCGGAAATGAGCGGCAGGGGGTAACGATCCTTAAGGGTGCGTTGGTTAAGTCCCCGATAGTCCAGGCAGGGTCGAAGTTCCTTAGTGTCCTTCTTGGGCATGAAGAACAAAGAGGCACCGGCTGGAGATTTAGAAGGTCGAATGGTTCCATTGGCAAGATTGGTGTCCAGGTTCTCCCGTAATGCCCTTTTGTCAGGTTCGGAAAGAATAAACATTCTTCCAAATGGTATCACTGCAGAGTCTTCAGTATCGATTGCACAATCTTCTGGTCGATGGGGTGGTAGTGATTGGACAATGGCTGTTGAAAACACATCCGAGTATTGTTGGTAGATCTCAGGTACCTGGGAAATATTGGAGACACAGACTGGTGGTCGTTCGAGGATCTGGGGTTCCATAGATATGTTCTGTACCATGCTTTGGGATAAACAATGGGACAAGCAGAATTTGGAACCTAGAAATAAGGATCCGGCCGCCCAATTGATGTATGGGTTGTGTTTTTGTAGCCATGGCATCCACAGAACCATGGGGTAGTGTGCTGCCTTGATGATATCAAAACAAAGCGTCTCCTGATGGTTGTTGACTGAGAACAACAATTCGGTGGTTTGCTGGGTTATGGGTCCCAAAGACAGTGGTTTCCCATCAATTCCTTCAACAGCTTGGATTGTTTCCTTAGTTTCTCAAGGAATGTTATGCTTCAAGGCCCATTCATGGTCCAAGAAGATTCCCATGGCACCACAGTCCACTAGGGCCAGGATGGAATGAGTCTCCTTATTGGCGGTAGATAAGGATGTTTGCAGGACCACCAAAGTATTCAATCGGGGACAATTGAAGGAAGGAGCAGAAGCGGAGCAAGTATCTTTCTCCCGAAGCTGGGCGCCACTCAAGATCGGGAGCTGGCGTTTCCCGAACGCCTGGGTGGAGCTATAGGACAATTCTGTACTAGATGTTTATCAGAGGCACAATAAATACAGAGCCCAGAATTGATCCTACGCATCCTTTCTTGTGCAGATATTGGACCCCGTACGGAGCCCAATTGCATAGGCTCGGGATCAGGAGAGTGCAATGTGGTTGTTTCCTTTGGGCTGGGATATTCCATAGAAACATTTGGAGAAACAGTTTTTGTTTTTCTCTTTTCTGCCTTTCTTTCCTGGATTCGAAAGTCAATTTGGAGGGACAAATCTATCAAAGCCTGGAAGGAACTTGGTCAGGCTACTCAGGCGAGTTCGTCCTTGATTTCGTCATTCAAACCTCTGCGAAACAGGGTAAAACTTGCCTCCTGGGACCAATCGGCCTCTTTAGCCAACTGCTTAATGCGGGTTACATAAGAAAGCATGTCTTGGTTCCTTTGTTGGAATTCCAGGAGCCTTTCCTGAGCACTGTAAACTTGTTCAGGACGGTCAAACATGGTTTTGAAGGCTTCTACAAACCCGTCATAATTGTCCAGGAGTGGATATGCAGCATTCACCAAGGGAGTTGCCCAGGCTAAGGCATTACCAGAGAGATGTGCAATTATAAATCCCACCTTGGCTCGGGGCGTGGAAAAATAGTAGGGTTTGAATGTGAAATGCACCAAAAAGGAATCAAGGAAGGACCAAAGTGTTTTGGAGGAACAATCATATTTGTCCACTATGCCCCCTACCAGAGCACTTTCCTGTAACGCTGAATCCCGGGAAAGCACAAGTTGTTTTAACGCTGCATTTTCAGCTTTGAGGTTTTGAACCTCTGTTGTTAATTCTTGCATTCCTCTCATTAGGTCCTGGACAGCAGCCTCCATGTTGAGCTCAGTATCAAGTCCTTGGTGTCTCAAACTGTCACACTCTGGCCCGGTCTTGCATGTTTGTTCTTTGTCGTCTTCTTCTTTGAAGGTTTCTCTGTCCTCCGGGATGTCCGGGACTTATACAAGTAAGGCCGGTGGTCCTCCTTATCCATTGTGGAGCGAGAGCAGACTCGGAGGAAGACAAGAGTTCAGGATTCCAGGAAGGTAAGGAATGAGCAGTCAATGTCCAAGATTAAGCTCGGAAACGGGGAAGGGAAACACTACTCGCAGAGTACTGGGATGAGGCTCCGAGCGCGGAAACATGGAAGTGGGTCCAGGAAGGAATGAATCGGACGGCCTCAGACGAAGGGAACAGGCTGCTTCTAATACTCCAGGAAGGAAAAGGTTTATGGAAAAGTATCGGATAATCGCACAAGGGAAAGGAAGGTAACAATGAACACACTAGCTGCGAACTCGAAAAAGAGCGTTGAGACACGCAGCGCCGGGAGGGCGTGCCCGTTTTCTAGGAAGCCAGAGCTCCTGCGTAAATGCTAGACCACAACGTGACTGAGGCGCCGGCCATGTTGGGAGGAGAACGGCACCAACGGTGCTGTGTACCATGGACCAGGAAGTCCAGAATGGGCGTAAACGGCGAATCATGACAAAAGCTTTACTTGGCATATTTACTAGGGTTGGCTGCACTAAAGAAGTTGTGTCTGATAGGGGCAGCAACTTTATGTCTAAGTGTATGCAGGCCATATGGAAGGGTTTTGGTGTCACCTATAGGTTTTCATTCGCATACCACCCACAAACCAATGGTCTCATTGGGTGGTTTAACAGAACCCTTAACAACATGATTGGGGCTCTGGAAGAGCCCCAAAGAAGAAATTGGGATCTTCTTTTGCCATGCTTACTGTTTGCCTGCAGAGAAGTACCTCAGGAGGGTGTCGGCTTCAGCCCCTTTGAGCTTCTGTTTGGTCACCCTGTGAGGGGACCCTTAGCAATAGTCCATTGATGGGAGACGCCCACTCCCCCTATCACTACCAATGTAGTAGACTATGGGCTAGGGCTCAGGCAGAGAATGGTACTCCTGATGAGTGTGGCTATTGAGAAACTGAAGGAAGGGCAAGCACTGGTAAAACATTGGTATGACCAAAAGGCTGCCCTCATCCATTTCTCACCAGGCCAGCAAGTCCTGATCATGAATCCTATAAGGCCTAGAGCTTTACAGGACAAATGGCCAGGCCCTTACACAGTGATGGAGTCACTGGGTGAGGTCAACTATTTAGTGGACCTTGGAAGAGTTGGACAAGCTCCAAAAGTGTTCCATGTAAATAGACTGAAGGCTTTCATGCCAAGAGTTGAAATCACTGCACTGCTGCTGGCTTCAGATGTTGAGGAGGAGGAGTCAGAACCTCTCCCTGACCTGTTCCAGGGCAGTCCTTCCGATAGCTCCATTGAGGGTGTCAAAGTGGCCCCTCACCTGACTTCTGATCAACAAGAAGAGGTTAAAGGTTTGCTGAGGCAGTTTTCCCCCTTGTTTTCACAAGCTCCTGGTTTGACAACTTGGTGCAAACATGACATTGACACAGGAGACAGCGTACCTACCAAAAGTAGGGGATACAGGATTTCAGACAAAGTAAGGTCTTACATTAAGACAGAGGTCAACAAAATGTTGGATCTTTGGGTGATTGAACCCTCTAGTAGTCTTTGGTCCAGCCCAGTGGTTTTGGTTCCAAAGGCAGGTACCTCTGAGTTGAGGTTCTGTGTGGATTACAGGGCTCTGAATGCTGTCACCAAGACAGATGCACACCCCTTGCCTAGAACAGATGAGTTGGTGGTTACTTTGGGTGCCTCCAAATACCTCAGCACATTTGACTTCACTGCAGGCTATTGGCAAATAGCTCTTGCAGAACATGCCAAGGAGAAGACAGCTTTCTCAACACCAGAGGGTCTTTACCAGTTCAGGGTAATGCCTTTTGGGTTGAAGAATTCACCTGCCACTTTCCAGGGGCTTGTGAATCATGTCCTTAATGGGTTGGATGAATTATGTGTAGCATATCTGGATGATATAGCAGTTTTCAGTGCCACCTGGGGGGATCATGTGAAACACCTTAGGATTGTGTTGCAGGCTCTTCACAAGGCCCACTTGACCATAAAGGCCAGTAAGTGCCAGATTGGACAAGGTTTGGTGGTCTACCTTGGGCATGAAGTAGGTGGAGGGAGGATACAGCCTCTACCCAGTAAAGTACAATCAGTACATAACTGGCCTACCACCACTCCACAAACCCAAGTGAGAGCCTTTTAGGACTCACTGGGTACTACACAAATTTCAGAGCAGACTATTGCGCCATAGCTGCCCCTCTGACTGCTCTCACTACTCCTAAGAAATATAAGAAGGTAACCTGGTCTGAAGAGTGTGGGAAGACATTCAATGGCTTAAAAGACTCCTTGTGCCGGGCCCCTGTTCTCAGGGCCCCTGATTACCAAAGACTTTTTATTGTGCAGACAGATGCCTCTGACACTGCGATAGGGGCTGTACTATCACAAGTAGAAGAGAAGGGTAAGGAACACCCTATAGGCTTCATTAGTCGCCAGCCTAAGGACAGAGAGCTCAGATGGTCCACAGTAGATAAAGAATGTTTCTCTGTTGTGTGGGCCCTAAGGAAGCTGAGGCCCTACCTCTATGGGACCCACTTCACTGTGCAAACTGACCATTAGCCCTTAAAGTGACTAATGAACATGAAAGGGTAGAATCCAAAGTTGCTCAGGTGGTCCATAAGCCGTCAAGGCTTTGACTTCACTATTGCGCATAGGCCAGATGTCCAACATAGTAATGCTGATGGGTTGTCCAGAATGTTTAACCAACCTGAACATGAGACTCATCCAGGGGTGGATTAATTCCCCCTGTCCTTGGTGTGGGATGGGCGAGTGTTAGGAAAGATTCCCATTTATGTGAAGTTTTCCCTCCAGTTGTGTACCCCCAATTTTGTTTGCTGCTGTTTTACACCATGGTCTGACTTTGCCAGTGGAGCACAGCCTTCAGCTGCACTCCCCTGGGCTTTTCACTCACTTTATTATGGGAAACTGACATGCCCTTACAGATAGTCAGTACTGGGAGACTTTGTTTCCCTTAGTACTTGCCAATGTTGCAGCTTTTCTGCAACATGTTGCAAGTGCACAATGTACCTTACAGTACCGTACACTTGGGTCTTCCTCACATTCCAAAGGCCCTAGATACTCTTGAAGGATTTGTTAGGAGAAGTGCAAGTGTGCCTTGGACAGGGCTGGTGGCAGCTTATCATTTTGTATGTTTCTAACCCTTTCGTGGCAGGTAAACCACATTTACTGCGCTTGGTATGAATAGGTGGCCTAGCTCCAAAATGGCCATGCCACAAGGTTCTTTGTCCTGTCCTTTGGCCATCTTGCCCCTTCAACTTCCCCAGGTCGATCTGACCCGGGTTAGTCCTTATAAGCTTTCGTGGGCTTCTGCATACCTTGTGTGTGTGCTTCAAGGATGTGGATTGGACTGTCTGGTGCCAATATACATCCTGGGTGCCAGAGAGTCTGGTGTGCTGTGAATGCCTGGGACCACTGTGGCCATGATTGGTTCATGTATGGTGTGCCTCTATGTGAGCAGATCTCCCATTGGGTCCTCTTAGTTTTTGGAGTGAAGGAGATTCTGGATAAGAGAGGGCTACAAATACCCATACCATGTCGATCTCTTGAGTTCTCACTGAATGAAGGATAGGATCCAAGTATCCTGAAACTAAGAAGCCGACTCGAGGAACCGCTGGTGACTCCCTGGAAGATTTGGCACCCTAAACTCACGGTCGTCCTGCTGGACCTCTCTGCATCTGATCAAACTAGAACGTCTGCGAAGACGCTTGGACCCATTTGAATAGTGGGACTAACTATTCTCGGCACCATCATGAAACCCTGCAAGTAAGCTTTCTCGGAAGTGTCTCTGGGCTAACCAGTGGGCTGACCAGCTTGCGCAGGACCTTTGCTCTGATACCGCTGCTGCTTTGAGGAGGCCCTTGAAACTTGGTACATCGCAAGCTCTGTGTTCACGACACTCTCACACTGAAGTTCGTACACTTGGCATTCCCAGGTCTGGCATAAAGAGAGAGCGCCTGAACTGGAGTGCACACGGTTACCGTGTCGCCCAGCCGTGTTGAGGAACTTTGCAAGTGCATTGCATCTGTGCCCCTCTGTGTTCTGAAGCCTGCTCCAGTGAAACTGGCCTGATCAATCCACCAGGAGCAAAGAAATCGGCACTCTCCCATTTGGGAATCAACACTGAAAGCCGCAGAGCTGCAGAATTGCTACATTTGAACCTGCAACCGGATTAGACTTGACTGCTGAAGTTTGGTCCGGAGTGCGCCAGGGGTCGGTGAGTACTTACAACCGTTACCGGTGACCCCTAGCGCATCCACCTGTTTTTACGCACAAAAGTGGCCCCTGAGGGCCCCTCTCCTTTCTTTTAGATAGCCTGAGCAATCGATCCATACCCAAATCTTGGAAACTGCTCTGACCCTTTGGGTAGACCATGTACGAATAGTGGGAACCTGTTCTGCATCACCTCACCCACCTTCCTGAGCTGCTGCAGACTCTACAAGAGACCCCGGTTCGCCCATCTTCACTACCGTGTGCGCCAGCATTGTAAGTACATTTGAGCAATAGGCTCCCCTCTTCTTAGGGATTGGACTGACTTTCAGTTAGGATCGTGGTTACTGCAGAAATGCCTAAAGACTATCTTTGCTCTACCTCCTTCCTTCCCTTTGTAGGTTGTGGACCCATTTCGTGCATTAACCCTTTAGGCCACTTGGACTTGTATATATGTATTTTAGTAGGATTGTGTTGGTTTAAAAGTATTACTGTTATTAACTATTGTGTTGAAACTCAAAGGCCTTCAATAAATGTATTTGTACTTTTAATATGTATACACCTGACTGGGAGTGATTTATAAGTTGGCCTTTACTCTGTGTGCTCGTTGAGGTCTTTCAGTCACCCTCACCCCTCCTGAGACCTAGTCTTGACCACCGCCATTGCTACCTTGATTGGTCTGGCTTGTCCAGAAGGTTACCCTGTTACAAGAAACTAGGCTGGCCTTCTGAACCTCTGCCACCCAGGTCAGAGTTCAGAAATCCATCTTAACACTCTGCAGGGATGGGAGTGTTAGTGAGGATAGGATGAAATGATAGGTTCAGAACCAGGAGGAACTGGCGTCTGTGAGCATTGTATTGCATGTGGCAGTTGGTTTGGGAGGCCCTCTGTGTTGTAACCAAATGGGTAAGACTCAGTGCCTCGGCTGTCTGCTAGTGTTTGCGTTGGTGTGTGTGTCATGTGATGTTGGGGTGGAATTGTGGTTGTGTGCACTGGTTAGTTCTATCCATAAGCGTCCAAAGTCGCAGATGGCTTTTGGGGTACGACTATCTATTGTGTTGGTGTGGAATTGTGTAGTTGATGGATTTATGGACAATTTGCTGGGGGTTCCCTCTAAGTGTGCTTCCAGAATCTCAGAGAGATAGTAGAGTGTGAACATTAGCTTGATTTTTGGTGTGGTTATGTGTAGTGTGGCCAGCCCCTAGTCTAGTGTAGTGGCATTGGTTATGTTAGAGGCGCAGGAAGGGAAGATGGTTAGTAAGTTGATCGGTTTGGTGGCGCCTCTGGTCCGACTCTTTGGTTGCCGCTTAATGGTATCTTCCAACATTCATGGCTGCTATCCGTTGGTCCATCTCGCCTCCTCTCTAGGTCAGGGCTAACTTCCCTGTGGGTGTACTTAGTAGGTTTCTGGTTGTTCGTCCAGGTTAGTCGGGCAGTTAGGTGAGGACCTGCTGTGCAGTCGGTTCCCAAAAGGGTGCATAACAGGAATTCTAGATATAGGGGGTCATTACGAGTATGGCGGTAGCCATGGAGCAATTAGCTCCATGGCTGCCTCCCATACCGTCACTGTGTCCGGTGTTGTGCAATGGGGACTTACCAGTCTAGTCCGATGCTGGCGGGACCGGTAAGTCCCCATTGCACAAATCATTCCCCATTTGAGCCACCATAGGGCTCAAAGGGAATGGGGAGGGCGCAAATAACGGGCTTGCCAATGGCAAGCTCGTCATTTGCGCCCTGGTCCCTTAGCGGGACCCGTAAGGGACGTGTGGTCCGACCACACGTCTGTTGCGGTTCCCGTTAGGGGACCTCGGAATCGGGCGATAGGGGATTACCGGCACCGGTCTCCTTACCGGTGGACGGTATCCCCTACCGCCCGACTCGTAATTACACCCATAGTGGGGAAGTTGCTCTGACGGGTGGCCCAAGTTTGGGTGGGCAGTGAAGAGAGGGTCCCTGGAATACCCCTCCTCACCCCCATGAACATCACAGCCCGAAGAGTTAAAAACGCACAAAGCAAATCACTATTCGGACAGCCCTCAGGAGAGCCAGTGACATCCACATATGCAGTCAGATACCCTCTTAAACTTTATCTAGCAAACGTATTTTTGGACACAGGCGCCTCAACACTGGTCATGGACCCAAATGCCTTGATGGATGACATTGACTAATGCCGAGAAACCATGTGCTGATGTCATTAGTGACACCACAACATAGCTACGTTAGTCACAAAGTATGCTCGCAGCCATGCACGAAGTTACGCAAACGAACACGCGCGTACACGAAAGAACATGCTTA
This sequence comes from Ambystoma mexicanum, assembly GCF_040938575.1. Lineage (NCBI taxonomy): Eukaryota > Metazoa > Chordata > Amphibia > Caudata > Ambystomatidae > Ambystoma > Ambystoma mexicanum. Next base: position 151,324,487 of record NC_090929.1, on the reverse strand, counting down.
CGCAGTTCTGTAGATAGAGGACAGATACATATACATACTGTCAACAGATTTGCATTATTTTTCTTATTCCAAACGTTCCAAACCTCAAATGACAAGGGGCCATCTGCAGAGAAACAGAATAAATCCTCATAAATTGCAGACCAGAAGAGCTTGATTTTGTGGTCCTCAACCATGTGATGCAACTGAGCTAGACAATGGTCATTCACCCGCAGTGGGAAGACGAACGGTTCTCAGCAACACAGACATGAAGTGAAACATGGAATCCTTAACAGCGTTGCAACGCTGAGGGCACTCTCACAGGCAAAAGTGGTACTGCTAACAGTTAAATTGGGAACACATAGTTCTTATCACCTTGAGCAGGTGAACAGAGCGCTCAGAACAGAGCTGGGTCCCAGGCCTGGGGAGATCAGCTCCAGCCAATCAGGGAACAGAAATCCAGGGGTGTATGGCAGAGGGCAAGGGCCAATGGTAATCCTATGACCCTGCAACAATGTAATAGATAGTTTCTTGGGGAAGGGGCAGGCCAGCCACCTGACATGTGAGGGCCAATCAACCAAGACCTATAGGTGCTACCCACAAGGGATACCACTCCAACCACCCAACCAGAAGGATCCATCGGTTTTTCAGGGAAGGGCCCATGTTGTGACGCAGGAGTGCAACAAAATGGCCCGACACGGGGTCGGGAGCAGTGATTCTGGGAATTTTCCTATGTCTTGTATGATCCCTGTCTAAATGACAGTTCAAACTTGCCGTTGGCTGAGTCCTCCGTTTGCATACTGGGGCAGGGTTGTTGGGCCCTGGGAGCTGAATGGGGACGCTTGGAGTAACCCGCAGACCTCTGGCACACGTAAGCTAACAGCAGTGTGATCCTGCACCTGCTCCAGACTCTGTATCAAATCAGTATCTTAGAGCAGATGGACTTATGGGCATAAACCAGTCAGAATGCAGAGAGCTCTCAAGTTGCCCCATGCCAAGTGTGAGGATGTAACCCAATCCTCTTTTTCTTGGAATGCTGGGAATTGTAGTTTTCTTAAATGTAAAATTGTGAACAAAGAAACAACAAGTCCCAGAATTCAAAGGTAAAAACATGACTGGGTGACCTTCTCAGCATGGTGGGGAACATGAGTGGTCTGAGAATGAGGCATGTCTTTTGTGGACTCATTCTGACCAACGTTCCACAAGGGGCATATGGAGTTGAACCTTCGCAGGGCGGGGGGTCTCCCACCGCAAGGAGTGCAGCCCCATCAGTAGCACCGACTATGGGATGATGTGGGGTGCTGGGCCATTTCCAGGAACATCAGTACAATGACTGACGGGGCTGTGCTGCACGGTGATTGATTGATTGATTGATTGTAGTTTTATAAGGCAGCAGCTGCCTCACACCACTCACTTCGTAGTGATAACTTTTGTTTGTCCTGGCCAGTAATTTATTTAGACCAGCAGTAGAATATAATTATCAATTCATTTTTTTATTTTTTTTATTTTTATTGTGAGCTAGTTTTATACGAAAAACTTTTTACACATTTCCAATTGTTAAAATGTACAACCATTTTTTTATCTGCCAATGCGTTCGTCTCCTTAAGACACGGTTTTATTCTTTAGATGTATGCAAACTTCTGCTATCCTCTATCTTCTATCTTCTTTTCCCATTATCCATTTCGGCTGACAGAACATACATGCCACAGCACAGCCCACCATCCCTGGAAGTTCACTTTCTGTTCAGAGACACCTAGCAATGCATTGTGGGTATGCACGTGGGCTTGAAAATCACTGATTTTGTTCCTGAACATTATATTTGGCTCATAGGGCGGTGCTAGCAGTTCTCAAATCTGTGGCTGTTAGCAGTGGCATGAGAGGGGAGGAGGGCCATTCACACCTCAAGATGAAGCAAGATGTTTGCTTAGGTGATGTTTACAAGGGCATAATACAGGTTACATTCTTTTTTTTTTTTTTTTAAACTTTATTTACAGAATTCCAAAATCTCATACAGTATAATACACTCCATCAGACGTGTTATATATCCGAAATCATCAAAACATTTCATAACATAACTATATACAATGTATTACATTACCAACCATAACTTCTAATCTAAATCACCCACCCCCCAACCCCTAATCACCCATGTACAATAATAAGTCTAGTATAGCTGTAGAAATGTCCCCAGATTTTCTCAAACAAACCCAATTTCCCTTCCCTTCTGTAAAGTGTCTTCTCCACAGACGCTAAGTCTTGCATTTCAGTCAACCACGTCTCAATATTCAGAGTCAGTACCGATTTCCAATTCCGCAAAACAATTTTCTTACCGATCATTGCCCCTCGGAACAACCACTTCTTCTGATTCTGAGTAAGATACTCCAAAGACTCATCATCCCCCAATACCATCAATCTAAAATCAAAAGCAGGCAAACCCTCAATCACCTCCCCATACACCCGACCAACCTCAACCCAGAACAACCTCACCAACCAACAGTCCCACAGCATGTGCTCCAATGTACCTTCCAAATGAATACACCTTCAACAATCCGAGCTTTCCGACATCCCTCTACTCGCCATTCTGTCCGGAGTCCAAAAAACCCGATTAAGAATCTTGATTTGCCTTGACCTCTCCGCAAGTCCCACCGAGCATAGCTTAACATTTTCACACATCTGTCGCCACGAGTCATCAGAGATATCTGAACCAATTCTCCTACCCCACTCCTCTCTAAGCAATTCATTACCATTGTAATGCGCTACAATCTCCTTATACACTCGACTGGCCAGGCCTCCTTCCCTCCCAACCGGCTTTCTAGTAAACAAACTCAAGTCCATCCTCCGGTCAAAGTCCACAATCCCAACCGCCCGCTTCAGCTTCACATAGTCAGATCTCTTAAAATTGTTTATGTCAAACCGTAGTAGCAATTCCCTCACTGTCAACCAAACACCATTCTCAAATTGACCACCCACCCACCGCACTCCACCTAAGAACCAATCCGCCCAAAAAACCACATTACCACCAATCCTAATCGCAGGATTAAACCACAATGACGCTCCCGGTTCTCTAAATGCGTCCACACCCATGAATCCACATAAACTCTTCCAAGAGTTCCTCAAGTTCTCAATCAACAGATCTTTTCCACAGCACCTTTTTGAGATGGAAGTCAAGACTGCTCTTGGAGTCAACGGCCCAGCAGAACTAATCTCCACCTCCACCCACACATCAGGCAATTCATCCACAAACGGAACCAGAAAAGCAGACTTAAAAGCCAAATGATAGGCCCTAAAATTAGGAACCTCCAAACCGCCCCAAGTAAGCAGTAGTTGTAATTTCCACAGCTTCAGCTTCGGAGGCTTTCTGTCCCACAAGAATTCTTGAAGCATCCTGTCCAAATCCTTCCAAAAAGACGTCGGCAGCACCAAAGGAAGCATACCTAAAACATAATTAATTCTTGGGGCAGAAATCATCTTCAGAGTGTTCACCTTGCCCCAAAGCGAGAGATTCAACAAACTCCACCTGTCCAGCTCAACCCTCAACCCATACTGATTTCACATTTTCCAAAATCAAATCTCTAATCTCGGGAGCCAACCATACCCCCAAGTATTGCATTTTATCAGGACACCACCAAAATCCCAGGTCCACCATAAATTTCCTGTCCACAGAATACGTTAAAGGCATAATCTCTGATTTAGTCCGATTGATTTTGAACCCTGAGCACCGTTGAAAATCATCCATTATTTCCCTAAGTGCCGGCATGGACCTCTCTAGTTCATTAAGAGCTAAAGCATGTCATCGCGAACATCCAGATCTTCTGTTTCAAACCTCAGCTCGTAAGTCCCAACACCTCATCCTCCTCCCTTATAGCCACAGCCAACGGCTCCACGGCAATCACAAACAATAACGGTGACAAAGGACACCCTTGTCTAGTCCCTCTCTCCATGACAAACTTCCCAGATCGCAGACCATTAGTGTTAACCTCAGCCGTCGGAACCGCATACAACAGCCTGATCCAAGAAACAAACTTTCCGCCGAAACACATCTTTGACAAAACAACAAAGAGAAAATCCCAATTTATTCTGTTGAAAGCTTTCTCAGCATCCAACGACAATATGGCACAATCTCCCTGACCATCTTCCTTCTTGGAAATTATATTCAAGAGTCTCCTAATGTTACTAGAGGTCTTCCTACCCTTAACAAAGCCTGACTGGTCAACATGGATCAAAGTCAGGAGCAAATTTTCATTCCGAAGCGCAAGTATTTTTGCCAGAATTTTGTTGTCAACATTTATAAAACTTATAGGTCTATAACTCGCCGGTACAGTATCATCCTTCCCATCCTTTCGAAAGACAGATATCATGGCATGCCTAGTAGAGTCTGGCAAAACACTATTAACCCACGACTCCATATACATGTCCCTCAAAAGCCTAATCACAGATGCCGGTAGCAGCCGATAAAATTCAACCGAAAACCCATCAGGACCAGGGGCTTTCCCCACATTCAATTTCCCAATAGCTCTCTCAATCTCCTCAACCGTAACATCCTCCTCCAGCAACTCCGAATCCTGTACACCAATCTTAGATAGATCCAATCTATCCAACAAAGCCTCGCCACCTCCAGTCACTTCAGGTTCATTTTTGTATAGATTTGCATAAAAGTTTTGAAAAACCTTATTTATCTCACCAGGATGATAAGTAATACTGCCACTCTCATCTCAAATTGCTGGTATTGCTCTATCAGCATTCCTCCTCTTAGCCTATAAGCCAACCATCTATCACACTTCCCACCCTTCTCATAGTAAGCACATTTAAGAAAAAAGTTGCAACATTCAGCCCGTTCATCCATCAATGACTTTAGCTCTCTTCCCGTCCTCCTCATTTCCCCCACTACATCAGCACCAACCGAAGCAGCCATAACCCTTTTGGACAACACTTTGAACTTCTCCCCTAATAAAGCCTCCTTATCATCAACCTGCCTTTTAAGACCACTAGAAACAGCGATCAAATGCCCTCTCATAGTACACTTCAGAGCCTCCCAAACTATACTAGGATGGACTTCACCTGTGTGATTACAATCCACAAAACAATCTATTTCCCTCCGCAATGCATCCACCACGTCATCCTTATGCAGCAAGGTGACATTCATCCTCCAGAAAGGACTCCTCTTTAGGGCATACCTCAGCTGTGGTTGCAGAGTCACATGTGCTTGATCCGACAGCAATATACTGCCAATTTCACATGTTTTATAAGACTCAGTCATCCTGCCTGCGGTTAAGAACATGTCCAGCCTAGAATACACCAAATGCGCCCCTTAAAAAAAAACTATACTCACGAGAGAGCGGATGCTCCAACCTCCAACCCTCCTTTGGGTCATGTTCCTGAATTAAATCTTTCAAAGCTAAGTGTTGCCTGTCAGCACCCCCCCTAGTCGAATTCCCACTCCTGTCCATATTGGAGTCCAACACAATATTAAAGTCACCCCCTAAGATAATGTCACGTGACCCCATATCTTGTAAGGCCTGCGCCACTTCTCTAAAGAAAGTACCATCATCCACTGTTGGCGCGTAAATATTACAAATAGACATCAGTTGGCCCTGTACATCTATTAATAGAGCCACCATCCGCCCTTCCTTATCAGACACCTCTTTCAAAACCTTTAAAGGAGTGTTCTTTCTAATCAGTATCACAACCCCCCTTGATCTCGAATTGAATGAAGCCCCATAAACCCTCCCCACCCAACCCTTCCTCAGCCTCTCAATCTCATCCTTCATTAAATGCGTCTCCTGCAAGCAACATATATCCGCCTTCAGCTCATCCAAATAATGCAACACTATCATTCTCTTTTTCACATTATTCAACCCATTTACATTCCATGTCACAAGTCGCAGATCGTCACCCATCTTCTTCCCAGCAAACCAATCTCCACCCAATTCCAACTGATCTACAATGAAAGCTAAATGACCTGGTAAATTATGTACACCCACAAACCCAACCCACCCCCGCTGAAACAGATGCCGAAAGCAAACCACAGCACAACGCAACAAGTCAAAATGTACATTCCAGAGCCACAGTGTCCCGGCCCACCCCCCAATCAAAATGAACACTCATTTTAAATCTGTAAACATAGGAAATCATTTCCCAAAACCCTCACCCCCTACCACTGAAGCACACCTCCCATTGCACCCCATTCTAATGCTAAAATGACTACTGCCGCAGACCCTGCACAGTATCACACACACCAAGTATAGTAACGTATGAAGAACCATATCACCGCCAACCCACCTCCTACAATGACATTAAACGTACCATTGGAAGTTTTAACTCCCGGTACACCACATACCACATACCATAACCACAGAGAATAAGCCTCAATTTCTCCCAAGACAAAAATAACACCCATAACCTCAAAGTACCCAGCAAACACCACCCTATGAGCTGCTCCATATTACATACGGGCCATAGAACAGTCCCCGACACACTGCAACTTGATCTGCAAGCAACATAATAATAATACCACTGCCCCTCCCCCCCCTCATATCCTCCCAGCATTCCTGAGCACCATTTCAGAGCAACCGGACATGTTCCAGAATTCATGTCCAGTGCATAGAAGTATAACATGCACACAACCAAGTGATCTACCCACTCTGGCACGCATACAATCGCATTGGCAGACATGAAGAAGGTGCACAAATCCATCGCTCCTAAACATTCCTCATCACTACCCATTCCCGTTAATGCAACCACGAATGCATCCAATGTTAAACCGACACATTGGAAAGAATATTCCCAACACCCAACACTACCACAAAGCATGACTCAGCTATAGGTACCTATACACATTGATAATGTAGTTTTCAGAAACGTACAACAAATCATTTCCTCGCAAAAAAAAAACAAAAACCAAAAAAAAGGGGGGGGGAAAGAAAATGGCAGTGATATCAAGAGCCAAAATGAAAAAACAGGACTGACTGCAGTCCCAACCCCCATTGACCAAGTCATCTCTCAGCAATCTCCGACAACTTCCAGCATAATTTCCTTCTCCAAACGTGACAAACTTCAAACTCCCGAGAGAATCACATAGCAGGGGGGAGTTAGACAACACCTTCGTGGGATAGCGTCAGAACTGACATGCACCCCAGCATAGTTCAAACACAAGGCCATTAGTATCATTAAACACTTAATTCGTATTCAGTGAAGTAGCATGTTTTCCCAAGTGTGCCAACGGCATAGACAAAAGTAACAGATCACATGTAGTTACGCCTATTATACTGGCCTTACTGTCATGTCAAAAAATGGGTGTGCATTTATTCCGCATTTATTCTGGCCCCTCGGCGTCACAGAGGTCCATTAACAACCGAGGAATTGCAGGAGTAACACATTGGAAAGGAACCTCTGCCATCGTTATCCAAAGCGGTATGCGTGTCAGCTGCTGTTGATGACGTTTAATAACTAGCCCTCTGGCGAATTCCACGATACACACATGGACCGGGGATGCTGCATGCATTCTTTCCAGCCCCTCCCAACTTCAACATTGAAACACTTGCTGGGCCCAGTTGAAGACCCTGATCCGATGCATCCAGTGTTGCCAACTCCTCAGTAAGAAAAGTAGCTAATGGCTGTCCAAAAAGTAGCTAGAAGTAGCTAAATGACGTCATCGTCTAATTTGCATAATTGGGCAGGTGCATGACGGGTGATTGAAAATCAGAGAGGCAAACATCTGTGAATTTCACATTAAAAAATCACCCTCCTACGAATGCACCAGTATGTCTGAAAACATGTAGAATGTACTAGGTGTGACTCCAGGTGGCTTAAGGTTGCCTGTCCTGGTGCATAGAGCCCCAGAGAATTCATTACTTTTCCGGATTGAGCCATATACTGAATTATGTATTGATATTTTATCATAGTACAGTTTACTTCTGGAATAAAAAGTTTGACATTTATTTTTGTTTTGCTATTTTCATTTTTGCAACACAGTTGTTCAAACATTTTTGACTGCAGCCTTGTGGGTTTATTCTGACAAAATGCGCCAATGGAGCTTTCTAAAATACATAACTGACCGCACACGATGGAAAGATATTCAAATCTGTTAAATATTCTTAATGCAAGTGACAGGCAACCTTAAGCCACCTGGAGTCACATCCTAGTACATTCTACATGTTTTCAGACATACTGGTGCATTCCTAGAAGGGTGATTTTTTAATGTGGAATTCACAGATGTTTGCCTCTCTGATTTTCAATCACCCGTCATGCACCTGCCCAATTATGCAAATTAGACGATGACGTCATTTAGCTACTTCTAGCTACTTTTTGGACAGCCAATAGCTACTTTTCTTACTGAGGAGTTGACAACACTGGATGCATCGGATCAGCGTCTTCAACTGGGCCCAGCAAGTGTTTCAATGTTGAAGTTGGTAGTGGCTGGAAAGAATGCATGCGGCATCCCCGGGCCATGTGTGTATCTGGAATTCACCGGAGGACTAGGGTGTAGGGGATGTTAAATCTGCTATGGAGGATTTATCTCTGAAGGTATCCCAGCTGGATTGCAGAGTTACTGCCTTGGAAAGTGGATCAGCAACTTTGTCTGGAGAGATAGCTGGCAGCTTCAGAGCGTATAACAGCTTGAAGGAAGATGTGCAGAAGGGAAGAGATAAGAATTTGGAGTTGGACCTGAAGATCAGAAGCAAGAACTTGAGACTGGTTGGTGTAGTGGAAGATATCGCTGAGGATTTATTGCTGCTGGTGTTGGACATTTTGAAATCCTCATTTGGATGTGATCAAGCCTCTCCAGGTGACATTGATAATGTTTATAGGGTTGGCAAGAGGAGCAGTGCAAATGCAAGGCAGATTCTGCTCTCCTTTGTTTGCACCAGAATTAAGGAGGATATCCTCAGGAATGCAAGGAAGAAGGGTAATGCCATCTACAGGGGGAAGCAGGTTTCTATTTACCCTGATTACCCTAAGGAGTCTCTGGCTATTAGGAAATCCTTTAAGGAGGGTAAGGACATGACTAAACTCGTGGGTCTGAAGGCGTTATTTAACAGGAATAATGTCCTAACTGTTGCTCTCCCAGGAGGTGATAGGGTTACTACAAACCCGAGGGAAGCAGTGGGCTTGTTGGAACCTCTTCTCAGCAAAGATGTTTGATTTCACTGTTTGCACACCTCCCTTATTTAATGTGTTGAGAATTTGTTGTGTTTTTTTTTACTACTGCAGTTTTTAATGTGTTAAAATGGCACCGCAGACCTGCTGCCGTTGAACGATTCGATGGTTTGAAACATTACTCACTGTTGTCATAAACCTCGGCTCGTGCATCTCCGTAAGCCTTGCTCGTATCGTGACTGCGGTACATTTCTGTTAGAAGAAAGGACCTGCTGAGCGAGGTCACGTGGAGCTTCATGACAGGGCACGCCTTACGCTGCGGCGTTTACTTTTGGAACAGATGCATCCAGTGTTGCCAACTTGGCGACTTTGTCGCTATATTTAGCAAGAAAGTGCGCCACCCTAGCGACTTTCTGCTAAAAAAGCAGCTAGCGAGAAATCTAGCTACTTTCTTCCATTGGTTTGGGAATTACACTTTTTTCTATTGGTTTCCAAACCAATGAAAAAAAAGTAGCTAGATTTCTCACTAACAACTGACCTAATGCGGACGTAACTCTTGACTTGACAGCTGTGGGGTCACTAGTGTATGCAACAGCAAAGCGTGACCCCATCCCGCAGCCTGTCAGGCTCAGCCTTCATTTCGTGGAGTGCTGCACTGATCAGGCTGCTGATGCAGGGCACTGGCAAACATTGCCTTTCGGCTCTGCGGTTTTTCCCCAGTGAATTTAGAATGTGAATTCAATATTCACTTGCATTAAGAATATTTAACAGATTTGAACATCTTTCCATCGTGTGCGGTCAGTTATGTATTTTAGAAATCTCCATTGGCGCATTTTGTCAGAATAAACCCACAAGGCTGCAGTCAAAAATGTTTGAACAACTGTGTTGCAAAAATGAAAATAGCAAAACAAAAATAAATGTCAAACTTTTTATTCCAGAAGTAAACTGTACTATGATAAAATATCAATACATAATTCAGTATATGGCTCAATCCGGAAAAGTAATGAATTCTCTGGGGCTCTATGAAAAACTTTCCCTAGATCTTGAGCCATCTTCAGGAGCAGTGAATAAATATCTTGGGTGGTAGGCGTTTCCCCATCTCGGAAGCTGGTTTTGATTTCTTAGGGATAGGATTTTCCGCTGTTTCAATCTTCTGCTTAGTGTTCATAATCTACTTATTATCAGTACAAAGGGGAGAGGGCCAGGAGCTACAGGATTATGCTGCTGCCTCTGCTGCCTGCATTCCGGAATCGTCCTACAGGTTATAATCTTAATGCAAACAAAGCACTCCAACCTCTCTTACAAAACTTAAATGAAAGCAAAACCATATTCTTAAAACGAAAACCACCATCTGATGTTGCTAACTAGCTGTTTGCCTAGTGTTTGTAACTTGTATTGGCATTATGTGATTTTATGGGGTGTCATCAGCGCACCGCTGCCATTTTCATGATCTCCAGGCGCTCATGTGCATCTGAATGAGTAACCAGGACTGTACCAATATCTCCGGACTGGAATGGGGCATGCTGGAATATATGCCCAACAACTAGGCAATACCTGCATGGGGCCGATGTTGTGGCCCGCTCTCGGATCACCGGAGCGGGCCACAGCCGATGTCGGGAGCACCCAACATGAATCATAGAGCTATGTTCACGCACTCAAGAACAGGCAGAGGTCACCCAGCAGACTCCGGATCACCGGAGTGAGACACGTGGGCTGGGGGCACCCAGCTCACCGCAGCCCTGGCTCTGGGGGCACCCAGGCCGGGGTTGCACCAATCGCTGTGGTCACACGGCAGATACAATCAGTTGGTAAGGTGTTGCTCAACAGGGGCACTGTCCACATGCAGGGCCCCGCCATTGGGCCTGCTGCACTCGGTGTAGCCCCAGCATGGTGCTTCAAACAACCACACTGGAGTCTGTTCATTGTTCGACTGATGAGCCGGAAACGTCTCGTCCGTTTTAGTGGGTCGGTCACATGGTAACCACCATGTGACCATTACAGACTTCCTGCGAGCTGCCAAGCTCCCAGGAGGGGGTGACATGCAACAGCCAAGAACTCACATTTCTGGAGTTCTCTACTTCTCTCAACAATTCGAGGTGGGGAGCGTAAGCTGGATCTCCGACCTTTCAAGCAGTGTTCCTGGGAACTCTGCCCAAATGGGTTGCATTGGTTAAATAGTTTCTAAAGTTAAATAGGACACTTTTGCCTCAGGGCTTTGTGCAGATGGCAAACGGTTTTGAAGTTGATGGAGCCTTTTTTTGGCAAAAAATGTATGGTTTTTTTCAAGCAATCATAGTTGTTTGGGTTCGGCATTGAAGAAAAACCAATACAGAAAAACTCTAATTTCAAGTGGAGTCATTTTTTCACCATTAGGTGATGAGTGATGTATTGTGTTAACCGTTGTAACAGAGCATGCAGCACCGGCCCCTTTAAGGGAAAGTGAAAGTAAAGACTGGGAATGGAGGGGCAGGAGGAGGGGAGAAGGGGAGAGGGGAGGAAAAAGCAAGTCAGTAAGAATATGGAAATAAAAGGGTGAAGACGTATCCTGTGTAAGTGTGTTTTTGTATGAGTGGGCCTGTTTAGAGAACACAACAACTGGCGACGAACAACTGCCCACACTGCCGTCCCGTGAGGAGGGGACGTGCACAGCCCGGTACGAAGGAGGCGGACCGAGGCGGAGATTCCAGAGACGAAGCTGCATGGTCGGCGGAGACGACGTGAGGTGCATTGTAGGAGGGAGAAGAGCATCAGGACCAGCCTGGAGGAAAAGAAAGGCCATCAGTGCCGCCGGTGAGGAGGACCGCACCAGGAGGCTCCAGACAGCTGGAGGACAACCAGCGGAAAGCAGATTTTTCCAGAGAAGAAGACGTCCAGCAGTGAGGCTGGCGAGGAGGACCGAAACGAGGACAGCAGGGAAGAAGTAGAAGAACCTCGAGTGACGCAGATTCGCCAAGATAAGAGTGTCCAGCAGTGCGGCCGGCGAGGAGGACTGCAACGAGGACACCAAGGAAGAAGCAGAAGAACCACAACGGCTGCAACAAGGTACGGAGGCGGCCCAGGGGGGCGGGAATAAGTAGCGGAACATGCCGCACAAAGAGGCAGGACGCACCAGGCACCTGCACAACAGAACCACTAGAAAGCGAGGTGTGGCGTCATACACCCAAAGTAAGTTTGCCCACACATCGATTATACACAAGGCAAAGGGCTATCTACAGGCTCATAAATCCACTAGAAAGCGAGACTTACCCACAAGGAAAAGAACAACCGACAGGCCCATAAACCCACTAGAAAGCGAGGACTGCCCAAGAGAAAAGGGCGATCTACAAGTTTGCCCACACATTGATTATACACGAGGCAAAGGGCTAGCTACAGGCCCATAAATCCACTAGAAAGCGAGGATTACCCACAAGGAAAAGAACAACCAACAGGCCCATGAACCCACTAGAAAGCGAGGACTGCCCAAGAGAAAAGGGCGATCTACATGCGCAACAAGGCCACTGGAAAGTGAGGACTAGCCCTCCCACCCGCAACTAATACCCAAAGCCCAGGACAGACACAGAGACAGCAAGTACAACGGCACGTGCCCTGGGCACGCTAAAATAACAGAAATAGAGAAGTCAAGCCACCTAAAAACGTCCGCAATCAGGAAGCGCAGCGGCAGATGGGGCTCTACCGCTTCCAGCAGGGGTAACTCCCACGAACCCAATATCATTTCTACGCCGCCCAAATCCATTCACGCTCGAGCCACAAGAAAACCAAGGCGAGAGATGGCAGGAATGGATGGATGAATTTGAAGAATTCATGAGAGGATGCACCCATTGGAGACGACGAAATAGAAATCCGGGAGGCACCCCCCGAACCACCCGAGGACTTGCTGCCGAAGGCACCTGATGACGATGCGAGTGACCCGCCCGGCCAGCCCCAGCGAGCCTCACGAAAACCTCCCTGCCTCATTGAAGAAATGTAGGCCATGGACTTTCATGATAAGGGGGTGTTATTGAGCATGCGGCACCAGCCCCTTTAAGGGAAAGTGAAAGTAAAGACTGGGAAGGGAGAGGGGAGACGGGAGACGGGAGGGAAAAGCAAGTCAGTAAGAATATGGAAATAAAAGGGTGAAGACGTATCATGTGTTAGTGCGTTCTTGTATGAGTGGGCCCCTTTAGATAACACAACAACCGGGGTCCACAATTTAAATTAAGGCAGACCTCCTCACCCTCTATTCCGTGTGTGAAACACTTACCTGCTAATTGACCACATCCTAGGGAGGTCACTTTCCACCACTCTGACCTGCAAACACGGCGCTGCATTCTGGACATGTAGCCTACACTTGAAATTGGAACATGCAGTACTACACGTCCCAGAATGCAAGTGTTGCTGGCTTAAAAGCCAGAACTGACTGAAGATGGCCCTCGTGACAAGGAGCCACTATGCAGGTAGGAGCACAACAAACATTCTCTCTTTGCGGTTGAACTTTAAGAAGGGAGTTTAAATACCTCGGACCTAATTCATAGAACGTTTAGCGCGGAGCAAAGTGACTTTGCACAGGAAAAGTGAATTAGGGACGGTGCAAAGTGTATTTTTGCAGACTGCAAAGTCACTTTGCTCCGCACTAAACCTTCTGTGAATTAGGCCCCTTCTCTGTTGAGGCAAGTATGATGCCCAGCGTTGGGGGCACGCTGAATAGTGCAGTTAGGGTAGAAAGTGCAGGGGAAGTGCAAGTGACTGTGCTAGTCGAAGGGCTCTTGGTCTGTATCAGAGCCAGAGGACAATTTATGTCCAACAGCAAAGCCGATGCGCGTAATCAAAAAGTGCATGCATAAAGGCTGCTGTTTTTAGCCCTACAGCCTTGACATGTAGTAATAAAATACTTTTTGACACACAACAAATGGCCTCTGCTTCAGCAAATGAACAGATGGCAGACTCGCGTGCTCTGCTTTCAGGCTGTATTAACAGGATGCTATGGTTACATTTTTTGCAAGAGTGCAAAGGCCAGTTTGGCTGAACAGAATGTTCATCTTCCGTAGAAACAGCGACAGCTAAGATCTTGCTCTTTAAAAATGTACTATCAAATTTGGCGCCAAGACTTCCTTGGTGTTGCACTGTTTGGCATTATCTAAATAACTCGCCACCTCTGATAGCTGTGTAGCGCCCAGAGGAGGTCTCAGAACATATATTTCTTCCTTTCAAAGTGTTACACGGCTGAGAGTTCTCTAACAAATTGTGCAAGACCTTGTGTTTCGCAATCCGGAATTTGACATTAACCACAAACGAGCCAGTCCTAGTTTGATCAAATCGACCTCTTCCCTTTCACCAAAAACAATGCCACAGACAGCGACCAGCCCGCAGCAAGCACTGTTTCAAGGTTGTATGTTTATGAAACAGCGATTACAAGAAGCTAGCCTTAGACTTAGGAACAAAAGAAACGACCAGTTCTGGTGCCGGAATGGCATAAGGATTTTTGAACTGGTTCCTCTCACTTGACCTCCGAGGCAGGTTAGTTTCTGTTTACATTCTGATGAATCCCATTTCTAGGCAGTTTTTAGATTTTGATTAACATGGGGGGGGGAGCAGCCAATCAAGTTCGGCGGATCATAGGCTGAAACCGCTGATCTCAGCCCGCGTTCCACGGAAACCGCAGGCTGCTTTCCCCGACCCCCCCCAGCGTGTGGCGTCGTCCCGTTCATTGAATGAAAATACTTTTTTTTAGCAGCCCTATTTTTTGTTTTGGTAACCCGGGCTGCTAATGATGTTAGTAATGCATCACTGGCGTAACATGGGCTCCCGCCGGCCCAGCGGTGCGGGGGGCCCTGCCAGCACATGTCCTGGGAGGGGGCCCCACTGGAGGGAAAAAAAAGAAAAGATTTTTTTCAATTTTTTTAAAAAAAAAAAATTCTTTTTTAATTCACTTTGTGTTCATAATGACATTATTTCTTTCTGTAACAGAAATAATTTATTTATGAAGGCAGAGTGACTACAAAAAGAAACTTTCTTTTTGAAGTCCGAAGGCTCCGCCCTCCCCATGGCATGGAAGACCCTAGGCTGAAGGCCTCCATGTCATGGGCTGGTGGAGCCTTATGACTTCAAAAATAAATAGTTTATTTTTGAAGTCACTCTGCCTTCACAAAGAAATTATTTTCGTTATGGTTCGGACCTTAATGGAATAAATGTCTTTATGAAGTCAGAGTGACTTCAAAAAGAAACAATGGGCCTCATTATTGGTTTGGCGGTAACCGTGCCAGTGCTACCGGCAGGTTGCAGCCAGACCCATAATGATTTACCGGTGCCCAACTTCCCAGTAACACTGGGGGATTACAACCCGACGGTCCGGGAAGTTAGGTGCCGGCATATGGTAAGTCCCCATTTCCACAGAGTCCTATCGAACTCTAGGGGAATGGGGACCACGAAAGCACCAGCACTGATAATAACGGTGCCAGTGCTTCTGTGAAAACTCTGCGGGTGGGTGCCATTCTGCCTGGCAGGTATGACCTGCCGGCCGGGACGGCAACCGCCCGCAGAGCTGTAATATGCCGGTCAGGAAACAACGGTGCCGGTAAGCTTCCTGGCACCGGTGTTTCTGGACCGGCATAGTTGTAATGAGGCCCTATTTGTTTTTTAAGTATTAGGGCTCCCCTCAACCCTACGACATGTGCGTGTGTGAGTGTATGGTGAAACGGTGCACATTTTAATGTGCGGGTGGCTGCCTGCGTGTGCCTGTATGGGGAAAGGGTGCACACTCAAATGTATAGGTGGCTGACTGTGTGAGTGTATGGTGAAAGGGTGCACACTTAAATGTATGGGTAGCTGCCTAGGTGTGTCTGTATTGTGAAAGGTTGCACACTTAAATGTATAGGTGGCTGACTGTGTGAGTTTATGGTGAAAGGGTGCACACTTAAATGTATGGATGGCTGCCTGGGTGTGCCTATATGGTGAAATAATGCACGCTTAAATGTATGGATGGCTGGGTGAGCGTATGTGCATATGGTGAATGGTGTGTGTGCTTGCGTTCAAGGGCGCAGCAAAACCTACATTTTGGGGGGCTAACCCTTCAAATGTTGGGAGAGGCGCTAACTTCATGTGTGATGGGGGAGGGGCAAACTTATTTGTTTGGGGGCATCTAATTTCTTTACGCATTTTAATGAGACTATTCTAGTGCATCTTCAATGTTACAAGCAGTTAACTCTCTCCTTTAAGGTTGAAAGCACCCACTTATGGACTGCTTTGAGAATGAGTGGTCTCCTGTTCCCTTTCTACCCTTCCAATCACTCCCCAGGCATGCAAGTATTGAACCCACATCACAATTTCAGTTGCCTAAAAGGTTTGGCATTTGACTGCAGGTATCAACAGTGAAATGCTTTATGTTAGTAATTGCTGGGCCCTTGTTAACAGCGAAACCCAGGTGCCATTTAACATCTGTGTCCTGTTCTGTCTGGCAACTGCTCTGAAGGTCAGCCAGGTCGAGTCAACATAGCCCAACATTTCTGGGGGGTGGAGAGTGCAGAATCCCAGTCAACTCAATGGTGTTGACCAATACTTGTGTTTAATGCCTTGATTATTCATTACTCCTAGCCCAATTCTTCCTCGTCCCAGTGTGTATGAGACAGTACTTATAAACAGGTACTGGGACGAGGTAGAGGTACATGGAGTTAATGCCTGACTTCGCTACCTTTAATCTTCATTACCCCTAGTCCCACTCTTCCTCATCCCAGTACTTACCCATGAGGCAAAGAGCCTCATACGTAGGCTCTGGGACAAGGAAGAGGGACGTGGAGGTAATTCTTGGCCAAGGAGCTCATTCTGGAGGTTGGGGTAGTAGTGGGAGGGAGAGGGGATGTGTGGAGGGGGGCAGGATTGTGCACCAAATCATAATGGCTGTCCATGTCCAGGCTAAGCAGGCATGATATGTGGTATTAGTGGCTAGAGAGGCATTTTGGTGCAGCCAGTCTAGTCATTCCTCAGTTTGGTATGACTTTTTTTAACTAGGCATTTCTGAAAAAGCAGTCCTGCTAAGTGAATTACCTGGCTAGATTGACATTTGGGTGCTGCCAGTCTAGCCGTTTCTTTCTGCTGCATTGCACATTTTTCTGGGCATCTGTGATCAAATGATGTGAAATAAGTCATTTATAATGTGCCTGTACACAAGTGTTTCTAGGCGCGACAAGACAAGGGAGGGAAGATAGAGACAGGACAAGACAAACGATCTTACTAGGCCTTGTGTCATTCAGATCGTGCAAGAACGGGAAGTGCAAGGGGAAAGGGAGGTGGGAAGTGCAAGGGAGAGGGGAGGGAAAAACAGGGCAGCAATGCTCTGAGTAAGTGCAGCCAGGGCAGCGCGGCTCTGGGTTGTACAAGGAGAACAAGGGACTGTAGGGTTACAGTTACAGCCCCTAAGTGCGTGGTAGGCCCAGAGGCAGTGCAAGGGTGACTGACCAAGAAAGAGTCTGGACTCAGCGGAACTCTGAGGGTAGCCAAGCAACCAGTCGGTACAGCACACAGGTAGGACAGGTAGGCCAGCGGGGGAGGGAGAGAGAGAAAGCAGAGGAAGGTTTTGAGCTGCTTCCGGAACTTCAGGTGGTCTGGCTCAAGTTTGAGAGGGGCAGGGAGGCTATTCCAGAGGGAGGCACCTGCAAAGGAGAGAGATCAACCCCCCCACTCTCTGCCTGGAGAAGCGTCTTACCCTTAGAGAGTTGTAGGTAGCTGAGCAAATGGCTCAAGAAGGAAGATATTTTGGAAGAGAGCGTTGGGTGTAGTGCGGGCCCCAGGCCCAGAAAGCCTTGTGGACAATGCAAAGGGTCTTGAACTTGATTCTTTTAGCAACTGGGAACCAGTGGAGAGATTTCAGGGCTGGAGAGATACGATCCCTGGGCTTGAGGCCAAGGATAAGTCTTGCAGTCCTGTTCTGGATTAGTTACAGAGGGTGGAGAGTAGAGGAAGGCAGATTGAGAAAGAGACTGTTGCAGTAGTCCAGCCTAGAGTGAACCACGGCTCTGGAGACAGTGAGCTTCTAGGGGAAAGTTAGAAAGGGAAGAGTCCCTTTGAGGAGTAGCAGCTGGTAGTGGGTCTTCTTGGCGACCTCCGAGATGTGAGGAGAGAAAGAGAGAGTGGAGTCAAATATGACACCAAGGTTGTTTGCCTCACAGGAAGGCAAAGGAAGAGGGCCCAAGGTGGGCGGCCAGAGTGAGAGAGGGAAAGCAGGGGTAGGAGTCTAAATGAGAAGGATAGCATCTTACTGACATTAAGGCAGAGATCGTTGGAGGCACACCAATACTGAATCGCGGATAGACAGTCAGGAATGAGCAAGAGAGAAGAGGAGTCTGAAGGGAGCCTGAAGGAAAGCAGAGTGTTATCTGCATAACACGGAAAGTTAGAGGAGAAGGTAGAGATCAGGTGGGCCAAAGGGGCCAAGTAGATGTTGAAAAACCAGGGTGAGAGGATGGAGCAGAGAGAAAGGGACCAAGTTGGACCTGGGAGGGGCTGTCCAAGAGGAAGGAGGTCAGCCACTTAAGGGCCTGACCCGTGATGCCCAGTTTCTTATGGAGTCGATTGTTCAGGATTGATCAGGATGGCGTGGCTGGCCGTGTCGAAAGCAGATGAAAGATCAAGGAGGATGAGGACAGAAGGAATGCTGGAATCAAAGTTAGAGAGCAGATCTTCACAGGTGTTCAGGAGAGCAGTTTCTGTGCCTCTGCAACTCTGAAGCCAGACTGAAAGTCATGGAGACAACCAACAGATTATGTGTGGAGATTAAGCTGGAAGATGGCCAGCTTTTCCAACAGTTTGCCCAGGAAAGGGATGATGGAGATTGGGCGATAGTTTGCAGGGTAGGCAGGATCGGTAGACAGCTTCTTGAGGAGTGGGTGCATAAGGGAGTGCTTAAGGGGAGAGGGGAACATTCCAGTGGCGAAAGAGTGATTACAGAAATCGGCCAAGCCTGGAGCGAGGGTGTCAATATGGTCCTTGATGGTTCTGGAGGAGCAGGGGAGTACCTGTTTAGATGACACTTTCATAGATCTGACTTGTCTAGAAACCTCGTCAGGTGTTGTCATAGAGAAAAAGGAGAAAGGAAGAAGAGAGGTAGAGATGGCCAAAGGGGGGGGGGCTGAGAGAGGAAGAGGGAGAGGAGATGGAGGACAGGATGTCCTGTGTTTTAGCGGAAAAGTGAGATGACAGAGCCATACAGAGGGCCTTGGAGAGAACAGGAGAGGTAAAGACTGCAACAGGATTGACCAGTTCCTTGAAGATTTTAAAGAGTTTGGCCGTGTTGTTAGAGGCCACAGGCTTGAATGTGTGTTCTCTTCTTGATGAGTGTAATTGCTTCAACTGGCATTTTGGTGCAACCAGTCTAGGTATGTCTAAATGTGACCTGGCATGCTTTACTGTAATGTTATAACATGTCTACACTGGTCTACATTGTGCAGCCAGTTGGACATGTTTTCATTGTGTCATAGCATTTTTAATAGCAAAGCATTAATGTTCCTGTGCACTGTTGGTGACTTGCATCTATTGGATTGGTGTTATCCTACAAAATAATTGCAAACACTCTGGATTTTTAGACAATTTTTCTCAGAAAGTGTGCTGCATATCATTCAAACACATATTTGTATCTTTCTCCTAGTGCAGTGTGTGGCATATCCCTTCAGCAGCACGTTTGTGCTTATTGTGCAAGCGTGATAATATATGCCGGCTCAGAGTGTGGCACAACCCGTGATTTGTTGCAGAGTTGGGGGGGGGGCCCTCAGCATGGCTCGCATGGGGGCCCCTACATTTTGTGTTACGCCACTGTAATGCATTACACGGGCTATACTTAGGGTAAACGTCCCGGGCCCTTGTTAACCACCCTCGCTTCGCTTGGGCATTAACTCAGGCTGCCGTGCCGTTTACCCCTGGCATAGCCCATGGAACGCATTACAAATGCTTAATTATGCAATGCAATACATGGTATAAAGTGACCCCAACGGTACGTTATAAGGCTATTACAATTCACCAAGGAGTTCCTTTATTAGGCCATGGGACACCGAGATGACTTTCTGTATTCTTTTCGCACATGGCAGGTCATATTTTATTCTTTATAACACGTGGCCATACACTGTGACCTGACCTGCTTCAATACCTGGCCGCTTGCTCAACATAACGCAAGAGATCTTCCAGTTGCTGTAACATATAATCAATGTAGAATATGTTTGGATAATAAAACGAATGTACAGCTACTAATTTGTTGCAGAAAAATAATGTAAGGAGTTTAAAATAATGCATCTAAAAATCGTTTTTGTTTAGTGCTTTAGAAGGAGCAATAGCATGCAGCATCTCATGTGTTAAACTCCAACCGTGCACACACAACAAAATACTACCAAAAACAGTTTCTTATCCGTTATTGGCTGTAAAGTGTCATTCACGGACAGTTATTTTACATGAAAGGAAATTGAATAACTTGTCACTGCTTTATTTAAGTGGTGCAGTGGCAGCTGGAATTCTGCTCTTTGTTGGCACAAGCAGCAGGCATTGTGATGTCACAATTTAAGCATAATAACTGATGGCTAATTACAAAAAACTGATTTCAGAGTGGGGGTGATATAATTTTCTTACTACAGGTCAGAATTGATATCACAACTAGCCCATAATGAGAATATTATTTGCAGGCATTTATGCTGGTATAATGGATGCCATTTTACACATATCCTTGCTTTAATTTGGCATATTAGATTTTATGAGGCCAATTGAAACAGGCTAATCTCCTATTTGCACCCAGGGAAGGGTGATCATCCAATCAGGTGTCTGGAAATGCAAGTGAGAGCACACAGTGTACCGCCCACATTTCCCAGCCACCTGAGGTTCTTCCCCAGGTGGTGACATCTTAATCGTGGGAAGGCAACAGGGAGGCTCCCTCTTCTGCTTTCACACATCCACAGCCTTTCCTCCACCACCAAAGACATCCCGCTGCCTTCCCCACCCCCTCGTTCCCTCCCCTTTTACCTGCTGGACCAGAGCTTTGTGCTCTGGTCCCTGCGCTTATCCCGCCAGCCACCATGGAAATGGAAAAGGGACCAACTCCTTTTTCCTATGGTGGCCATCTTGTTTTTTTTACTGGAGATTGGGCTCACAAAATACGTGTAGAGCCCAACTCCTGTAAAATAAGGTAACTATTTGCACCCCGCGCGAAGGCCAGGGTGCAAAGAGCTAATACCCCCTTGTGGCTGGTAACGGCCCGAAGCCCACACCAAGTCAGCCGTTACCGGCCATGTACGCCCCTGATGCGGAGGTGATTGCTGCAATCTTGCAAACTGTAAAACCTTGCTTATTGTCATTACGTGCTCTCACAACCTGTTCTTCAGTGCATTCCCATATTAAGAGTGAACTTTACGCAGGGTCAAATCCTGGAATCCTTTGTCTCCTCGAAATCCATGTTTCCCTTTCTTCAACACTCTTTTACTTAAGTAGCAGAAATAGTTTGGACGGATCTATGTGATTACTGCGACCACACATAATTGCAACGGCAGAAAAAGCAGATTTTTTAAAAAAATGAAACCCCTTTACACCACATAGATATGCGGGGGGGACCCCCGCAGGACCCTCATAATACTGTAATATCCCATACCCCCACATATATATGTGATGTAAAGGGGGGGTTTAAAAAAAAAAGGCATTTCGGCCGTCGCAATTGTGATTGCGTCATTTTGGGCCATTTCCGTTTGGACTATGCTGTCCATAGCAGCCTACTTCCCAAAACCTTTAAAAGATCTGCTTTTTCACTATGCTAAGCATAGCCCAAGCACTCCATAGACATTCATGCAGCCAGACCTTACATCCACAATTCACTATTTAAATATTTTCTTATCTCTTTTTTTCCACATTCAAAGTTCCCATTTCATTCCTCGTATCCTCTTTCCCTCCCTTTCCTTCATACACTTTCACTCCTATCTCCCTTCTTCTGTCTTCATTTTCCTCCAGCAGACTATATTGTGTGGTGATCTAGGGGGGATAACACAATACACCCTAAAACATTGGACAAGCATAGGCGGTGTGCGAGCTGTGTGTTGTGTGAAAAGCAGTACCGACACAAACTACTTGGCATTTATTTAGTCACTTTAACGTGACTTTGCTTTCATCTGTTTTGCTGGCTGCAGTCCGTTTACTGGTTCTACAGTTCCCCGAGGAGGAGGCGAAAATCACATAAAGGTTTTAAAAAGGCGCGGATGCGCGCGGGGTTTGCGAGCAGTGTGTTGGGTGTGTTGGGTGTGTTGGGAGTGGTGGGAGTGGTGGGATCACGCACACATCGGGACTGACCACTGCTGCTCCGGAGAAATGGTGAGTGACTTCTTCCTTCATTGCATTTCTTCACAACGAAACTGTTACATGTATGAACCACGGAGCGGAGGAGTAGGATTGAGGACACGCTTTTAGCATTAGCCCTGCCCTTGCCACTATCCCCACCACTCAGAGGACGCTCTGTCAAGTCTGCTTCAGTGCTGAATGGGAAAACATCTTTAAAAAGGAAGAGCGATGGACAGAATCTAATTACCACCTTCTTTTCAATACCATCAGATAATGTGCCCCTTCCTCCACCTTTGGTCCAAGCTCCAGTTATCTCTAATTTGGAGGGAAATGGATCATATTTTTGCAGTTCCTCCTGTGTGGAAGGAAATGTCATTTTGCCTACAGCTCTTGTTGATACAGTGCCATCACTAGCAGGCTTACCCCAGTCTCCAGGGCTCCCCAATACGTTTGGTGGGGGGGGGGGTACACTGCTGTATACTTTGCAAAAGACGGGCACATTGTATTTACAAATATGACTCTTAATAGGGAGGCTCTCTTGAAGGGGCATGATGTTACCTTGCGCAGTGAGCCAATGGCAGATACACCTCCTGAGATGTGATCACAATTATTTTCCACGCAACATAGAAGTCAGGAGGTGTCAGGAATGAATTTTGTGCATTTTAGTCTAGCTCTATGAGGGATTACTATGAGAGACTAAATCGAACACTGTTCTCCTGGAGTCCCTCTTGTTCAAATTTGATCATGCAAACATCCATGCAGTAGTAAGGAAGTTTGTGGAAACCCATAAAGATATACCATCAGCTCCTCAACAATTGCCAACAATGGACCACAGTGGACTTGCGGTCAGATTTGACCAGCAGCAATTTGGGGGCAAAGTGTTAGGGGTTGAGTCTTTGGGCCCCTGTATGCAGGAGGGTCTCCCCCTTTGCCCGCTAATGTTCCAAATGGCCACTCTGATGGGTCTTGTCAACCTAATGGCTCTCAGAATCCTGACCCATGGCCAAATAATTCATCAGTCTTGGATCGAACTGTCAGACAGGTCCATTTTTCGACAGTACCAATTGTCATTGTTCAGGAAGATCCCACAGAGATATCAATTGAAGAAGTCTTAAGTATGGGACCACCAAATACCTCAGGTGCTCCGAAGTAGTCTTAGAACTTTTAAAAGATTGCCTACAGCAGCTATGAAGAAAACAAAAAATGTGCTAAGCAAATCACACGAAAATCAGGGGCAAGAAACTTTTTGTTATCAAAGCGCTTTCCAGATTGATTTGACTGGTACTAGAGATCCTTCAAGAGCAGTCTCAAATGATGCCACAGGAGTGACACATGGAAACAGGGGTCAGGCAGAGATGGGGAAAGGCTTAATCCCTGCAGATGTTACAGATCTGCCTACTTTACCAATCTCCTCCGGGCCAATGAGTAATTGCGATAGGGCCGACTAATATTCCAGCTCAGCAACAATGGCAGATATCGGCTGGACTTTGCCATCAGAAATTGGCCCTGTTGCTCCTACAAAACCTTGTCAACACTATCCTTTTATGCAGTCATCAGGATCTTCACAAGCACGAGGTCCACTGGGACCAACGGCCATACGGCCCAGGTCTAGATGACAACTTACTAAAAATGAATCTTTGGCATTAGCCATTGAAAGTGTTATCCCAGAAACTTGTGGGGCAGTGTTGAATCGCTCGATCCTCCAGTCACTTTTACAGGTGGTACCTGCATTGACAGCTCTTAAGTCAGGAGATGTTGAGAGAGTCTTCTTCCCAGACCCGGCAAAATTGGATTGCGCAGTGATCATTCTAAAATCGAAATTAGCGATGGGCACTCTTTTAAAGGATCGGGATAGTATGCGTCTATTGGGATATGACCTGCTGCCATACGTTCCTAAAGTGGATCAAGAGAGTGTACATAGTAGTGGTCAAAATGGAAGTAAAACTCATCTGCCTTAGAGTGGGCAGCATTCAGTCGATAAAATTGAGAGCTGAAAGGAGGTTGATTAACAAAGATTCCTCCATTTCCTCCCGAGATAAAATAACGCATATTAAGAAACTTGACCAAGGCTATAAAAACTGGCTCCAAGGGTCCAAGATACAAAAACTTCAGTGAGATGGGGAACAAATGCTAGATGCATTCATGGACAAAGATTCCAGAACCTTTTGGTCATTGATTAATATGTCTGGGAATGTCCAATTGTGTAGATTGGTAAACACAGTCGCAGAGAAGGACTGGTTTGATCATTTTGAGGCATGGGCATTATATACCCTACCCGATACAAGAAGAAAAGATAACCCAGATAGAGAGATGTCGAATGGTGTACCTTTGGTTCTTGATTTTTCACAGGAGAGACTTGTGAAGTTGATTGGTACCATTAGTAATTTGTGGGCCTCTGGCCGAAATGGATTAACAAATCAACTATTCAAGTCACAACCGAACTTGTGGGCAGTGATTCTGTCTAACCTGTTTGGAGACATTATTAAGAAGGGAAAATATCCTCCTTCTTGGGAGCGTGCACATATTATTCCAATCTATAAAAAGGGGGATGTGTCCCAGCCAATTAATTATCGACCATTGCTATTTTGGATACAGACTCTAAAATGTTTTCATGTCTATTACTGGAACATGTGGAGCCTTGGGCAAGTAGCCAAAACTTAATATTGAAATGGCAGACTGGTTTTAGAAAGGGGATGGGCACCCAACTGAATGGTCTACTGTTGAAATTAATCCAGGGACAGGCTTGGGCAACGGGAGGGAATCATGTATTATTTGGCTCAATCGATCTGGCAGCAGCTTTTGACACAGTTGATCGTGCGTGCATTGCTGGGATCAAAACTCAAGAAATGGGATATCCCTTCGGGGTTGCTCAGTCT
Source organism: Ambystoma mexicanum (assembly GCF_040938575.1). Lineage (NCBI taxonomy): Eukaryota > Metazoa > Chordata > Amphibia > Caudata > Ambystomatidae > Ambystoma > Ambystoma mexicanum. Next base: position 151,299,273 of record NC_090929.1, on the reverse strand, counting down.
GCTGGTAGCACTTCACACTAAATCATCTATTCGAATAGCATTCAATTTGCAGGTCACGACCAGTAAAAACGTTTAGAGGCATTTGCACCTTTTCTTTATACTCTTTATATGGCCAATCTGAAACCATATTTACAATGTAGGGCTCGGGTAACTCCCAAAATTGGAAATATTAGGCTGTTGTGGACGGGATACGCCGATGATTTCATTGTATTTGACAACACTCCTATCGGCTTCCAAAGAATTCTGAACGGGTTTTTAGCTTTTGCCAAAGAAAATGTGTTGACCAACCATCAATGCGCTTAAGACAAATGTCATGCACCTGAAAAACCATAGGAAACACTGTTTTTAAGTGGCATGTGGAATTGAATGCGGTGGAGAGGATTGACTCTCTTATTTATCTTGGCTTCAAGATTTTTTCCAAACCCTCATCTACATCAATAAAATCATGGCTGCTCTCAAAGACAACAAAGCTATCAAACCAGCTACAGAGAGTAGACTCAAAATTTGGGAAATTGTCCATACTGCCATCTAAACGCTTTTATGAGGGAAAAGTGGTCCCCAAGCTACTCAATGGGATAGAGATCTACGATCCATCTGTATTGGATTATCTCCCATTTCTTGAAGGCTGAATGCAGAGAGGAATCCTCCACCTTCCCCCTTCGACTCCGCATACACTTATTCGGCACGAATTGGGGTGACTTTATAGAAGACACGAGCACTGTGGAAATACCGAGCTCTCTATGGGAAAATGCTGGCACTGTTCTCCAATTCAGTGTGGTGTGATTTTGAAGAAGCCTGTGAAGAGGGGGGCATTGGTGTGGTAGATGTTATTAAGACTATAGCCCTCCGTCATTTGAAGGAGGTGGGTTGCACTGAGGTTGACCTAATGGGAAATCTGGATAAAGTAAAGAAAGATCTATTTGCGTTAGATTGGGACACTATGGTGGACACATTTCACACATATCCGTCCCTGCGTCATCTATGGCATGATTATACAAAACTGGGAATTTTGGCTCCTTACTCATCAATGTACGCCGATAGAGTAAGGTGGTCTACTTTTATGAGATTCCGCTTAAATTTACTTGGTACAAATGAGATTTTAGGTATGGTCAGGTTAACAATGATGACCTTAAATGTAGATTCTGCAGTCAGTCCAAAGAGACAAGCAGGCATATTCTGTCAGAATGTGGACTCTGGAAGCAAAAAGAGGAAGAGCATTTTTTAAGTTGAAAAATTGACAGTTTTCAGGAAGTAATGAATTGTGGGATTATGGTTTGTCAGGTTCAACTACATCAATTGTGAATGCAGTGTGTATATTGTTTGATTCACTTTTTTGTGTAATTTAATGCGTTTTTTTCCTGCTGACTATTCTATTTTTTGCCCCCGTTTGTTAATTTAGAATGTATTTGCTGTAGTTGAATGTAAGTTTTCGTTTTTTGCAGGGACGTCATTTAGGGGTCACCAGGGGTCTCACCTGCGACCCCTTAGGTCCCCCTTGCTATCCCTGTGGTCTCTCTTGCTACCCCTAAAAAAAAAAAGAACAAAAAAAACACCTTTTTCATTTTCTTTTTAAAAAAATGCAATTGAGGCTCCTGGGCTGTGGCCAGCAGCATGTAGCTCTTTGTTTCTGGAGTGGCTGGTTTTATGATAGCTATGGCCATTTAAGATAGCTCCTTGGGTTGAGCGCTCGCTGCTGCAATGTTTGTGTGATCTGCAGGTTCCAGGTTCGACTCCCAGCAAGATCAACTCAGCCTTTGATCCTGCTGAGGTTGATAAATGAGTACCAACACAGGTTGGGTAATATTGTATGTATATTTGTTCTATATGAAGCACTTAAGCGTAAGGTCTATATAATAAAACATAATTATCGGTTGGCCTTGAACGTCTGCTTGCATCCACAGTAATTAGGTAATATGGGCCTATATGCGCTGATATTAACGATACATATGGTGATCCATTCTTGTATAAATGTATACCACTTTACAGTGATATCGTAACCATATTATTTGTGGTGTACTTAGAAACAATGCTATGTAGTGCAACTTCCTGTTTTGTCAAGAGGTGAAAGGTCGTTTTCCATCGCTTACTGTGATGTCACTTTGCGGTGGGGTCAAATGACATGACTTCCTTTGATGTCATCAGAGGTCAAGTGTCGTGTGATGTTACTTCCGCTACCCCTGGCCTTTTGGTGAAATGACGTCCCTGTTTTTTTGGAGGGGGATTTCGTTTGCTGTTGAATAATCGATTTGTAAAGAGTATGTGCATGTCATTTTTCTTTTAAAATGAATATTTGTTAAAGGTTGGATTAAGTTGAAACCAATAAAACAAAAGATTAAAAAAAGACAAAAAAAATAAAATTAGGCGCTTTGAGACCCCTACGATGGTGAATATGCACATTATAATCATGACTCAATAATGAATTAATATTTATGGGTGCATAAGCCTTCCATCCATTGCATTACACTACACTTCAGCGAACAAGGCACCAACACACTGGGGGATACCCGTTCCTTAGTGTAAAATAGAACACATCTCTTCAGTTTACAGCCACCCGAATGGTATGTTTACTCACATATACACTGTACTCGTGCTCAGAGTAATCCAGCTGTTTGTCGAACTCGTGAGCAAACATGATCTGCACTCCCAGGAATGCCTAGAGGGCGTGTTTAAAGCAGCAGGACTACTTAAACATGTTCTCCGCCGCTCGTGGAAGAATGTCTATACACTGAAGCCTCTTATTTTATGGGCCGTTCGTCTAGTGACCAACTGCCATTAGTATGGTCTCAAAGTGCTTTTGGTTGCCTGTTAATTGGAAAGACTGTGATCTAACATTACATACTTGTACAAGACATTGCAGGAAAATACCAATTGCTTTGGCACAGATGACTAGTAGTTTAACAATATCCTTAAGAGATATGAAACGTTTGCCTGCCGAATTGTGCCCCTCTGTTAAAGAGTATTCCGAACTGTCAACCTGCCTCAGGCCATCAGTACCCTTTATTCTGTTCCAGCTTTTAGCTGACAACACTTTGCATGCTGGGGCTTGTAGTTTAGCGTTTTTCCTTGCGAGGACTGGTTTACACCTCCTAGCATACAAGAGCTGTTTTATTTAGAATGGCAGGAGTGGGTGAACATGATTCCGATGGCAAGGGAGTACAAGCTATTTCCGAGGTTTCCTTTTCAGAGTTCAAGAGCTTCTCCGAAAGAACCACACCTGCTCTGTCACACGTTGTTAGTTCGTCTGTTTAAACCTTATTTTGAGGCAATAGTTATATCCACCTGGTTCATATCTCCTTATCTGTGGACAAGCCTTCCTCTGCCAGTCCCCTGGGATAGCATGCGCAGCTCTCCATCCATAGCACTGGGGGTTCTTCGCTATGGGTGATCTCAGAGCTCATCAGGTTTAACAGAACCTACGAGTGAAGGGAACCCTTTTGGAGGCCAGGAAGCTTGGTTCCAGAGGTTGGCATCCCATTCTTCCAGTGGTTCTGGCTTCTTGGCATTTGTTCATATCTAAATTTTCTCCATGTCAAAAGTAGGCCTGCGTCTGACACATGGGATGGGACTGCTTTGGGATCTTCTCAGTTCATAACTTTGTGGACCTGCAGAGCCTGGATGGACAGCACTATCAGCACTTCTGGGGTCGTGCAGCAGGTTAATAGTGCTGATTGTCTGTGTGCCTAAAATGCCAATACACACAACAAAGGACAAAGCCAACACAAGTGCGTTCTTACAGTTGCCAATATTACCAATATTGGGAAAAACATCTTGACGGGGCCTTTTTGGTGATTGTGCTGTACCCACTGGCCACCTCCCCTGGGAACAGACTTCCTGTCACAACCCGCATGCTCTTTCCCTCTTACAGTAGTAACGCTGGCGATATTGTGCAATGCCAAGACAAGTGTGTTCTTCCAGTGTCAAACACGGGCATTATTGGGTGCAACCAACAAAGTTGTTAACTTAACATGCATACATTGGCATAAGTGAACAAAAATAGCACAGTTTTGGCCTTACAGGGGCGGATAATGACATTATTGGACACAGCCATCACGAGGATGTTCTTAAAGTGGCAAATACTGGCATTATTGGGCACAGCCATTAGGAGTGTGTTCCTATAGTGGCAATACTGGTGGCATTAATGAGCAGAGCTGTCAAGAGTGTGTTCTTAAAGTGGCAAATATGGGCATTAGTTGTCACAGCCATTGTCAAAGTGTTCCTACAGTGACCATACTGGCATATATTGCCAAAGCCAGCAAGAGCATTACTTCTTGCAGTGGTAACACTGGCAATATTGGGCAACTGAACACACGTTGCTGTACATTGCCAAAGACAGCATGGCCATATCTATTGGGCAAAACCAACATTATTGTGTTTTCATGGTGGCAAATGTTGGCAATATTAGGCAAAGTCAACTTGAATGTATTAGTATTGGGCAAAACCAACATTATTGTGTTTTCAAAGTGGCAAATGTCGGCAATATTGGGCAAAGTCAACTTGAATGTATTAGTATTTTAATTTATTTCTGTAGCGCTTGACGCCTGAGCACTTCACAGAACATAATCAATGGACGGTACAAAGGTGTGGAAATGTAAATATTAAACCGACAGAGTCGTGTTTTGAAGAGGGGAAAGGAGCATATGGAACACAGAGAAAGAGGAAGGGAATTCCAATGGTTAGGGGCCAGCAAAGTAAGGGAACGAGAACGGCTGCAGGGTGTGGTAGGGTGAGTCAACGGAAAAGTTAATAGAAAGCAGGGGCGTAGGAGACACATACAATTTGGGGGGGGCAGGGGACACTTTGGGGACTTTGCTTTTTTTTTTTATTGTGTTTTAGTCAAAGAACTCGACTTTTCACAAAATTACAAAATTAAAGTAGCAGTGCGTATTAAATTACATATATCATCACTGTATAAAACAAGGGAAAAGAAGAAAAGAAAACAGAAGAAAATTAAGAAAAAGAAAAGCAGTTCAGAGTATAAAATCCTTTAATTTGGCTGGAAAACCTTAACTAACTTTGAATGCTCCGCTAAAGAGTGAGATGTTCATGCAGTCCCACTTCAGACCAGTTATAAGAGGAACCCTGTCATGCCAGAATCGTGTAATCCTTTGCACTGTGTGCAGCTTGTCTCATTTGTTTCCTAATGCGTGCTCTACTTAGCTGATGTGCATTTTGCTGGAAAATTAAGACGGACGTAGTATTATTTTGAAGCACCGTGCAGGCTCATGAAAACGGTGCTCTGTGCTCTTTTATCTTCTACAATTCTAGAGAGTGCAACGTTACGTTTGGAGTTTTGCCTGAAATCATGGCATGTACTGCTGTCCGCCTGCGGCCTGACCGCCCTCCTTGTGTTTTATCATATGCACTGGCAGGAAAAGATCTGGTGGCAGATTATCAAAACTTTGCTCTTGTGCAAAAAAATTGAGCAAATTAACATAGAACTCATTTTTGAAGTATACAAAACATGACATGGTGCAAACAGGTTTAGCCCCAATCCCTATTATTAAAAAAAAATGTTCACTGGTGTTAAAATGAAAGAAAATGTATTGTTTTAGATATTTGCTGTCTAACTTCAAATGTGGTATACACGTTTATGTCATGTAACAAACTAGTGCACACATCAGTCGGATTCTTTTTATTGTAATGTAAAGTACTTTTCTTTTTACATAATACGTATTGTGACAAAACTTGTCTGCTCCATTCCGTATTAAGCATTTGCCCAGTTTTTAGCACTGGTGGAGATGTTAGATTCTGTAGCCCCAGGTAAACACGGTTAGTACTACATCTCCGCGAATCCAGGAAAGAAAAGACCCTGCCCAGACTAAAACCTGAACAAAATATAATCACGAATCTGCCCTAGAGAACATGGCGAGAAACCACAAAAATATGAAAGTTACATTGACAAACAATTATAGCTCTTTTTTGTATGTAAGTGGGTTTTGAACCTGGTTGGTCAGTTTGGTGTTCTTCCATAGACAAATTCCTTAACCTGGATATTATACTGTGCAAGAAACGACGACCATGCATTTAGAGTAACATTACAGCCAGTGTGTACAATTCATTGCTGACTGGTTCACAGTTACAGGGGGAAATGATCTGTGAATTAAATGCAAACACAGGTGTCACGCTCCATTAGTCGGAGTGAACACCGAACAAATGCATGGCCCTGCAGCATGACACAAGCCATTTTGCAAATATAGGGTGGCGTGTGAGAGGAGAAAGGGAAGGTGGTAAGGAGAGGAAGCAAAAAGTGGGAGAAGAATGGTGAGAGCGTGGCGTGGCCCCCAGAAGATGATGTTGGTGACTCTGAGAGGAAGAGGCCAGAAGTGATATTCTGCACGAGATGTGAATCACCGAAGAGTGGAAGTGGGGCAAGAGAATGGGAAATAAAGAGAACAAAGTATGATGAGGATTGAAGAATGCTTTTTGATGCAACATTTTCAACATTATAGAACATGAAACAAATAATATGTAAACCGTATAAAGGAAGGCACCAAAACTATGGGGAAAGGGCAGGGAGAGAAGAAAAAAGGTTAAAAGGGAGATATAAGGAAGGAAGAGAACGCTACCCTAGCTCCTACTCCACCTCCAGCCATCTGTCCCCCAACGCTGCCTCGAAGTGACTACAGTGCCCACGCCGCTGACGACTGAAGCACGTGGTAAGCGCATCCATGCAGAACACAAAGGAAAAAGCTCCCCAAGCCCACACCAGACTTCAGAGGGGCTGGCTGCCACCGCCAGGCAGCCAAGGGCTCCTGTCAAAAGTTTAAGCCTCATACCTACTCTCACTGGTAGAGTTTCCTCAGATGACCACCGGAGCCAAACTTGCCTCGCGGTTCCTTCTGTGATGCTGCGCACCTTTTCCAGCCTTCTGCTTGATAATCGGTACCTTCACTCAAGACTGCCAGTGTTGCCTGTTACATTTCGGGGCAGTTTGCCACAGTGTGAGACTGAGACTTCATGTTTGATATGGACCCGTCTCAAGAGGAATGTTCACAGTATTTGGTTGAAATGGCTGCACCTAACACCACAAAGAATGTTCTAGTAACCTTGTCTCTGTAAATATCTGCTTTTGGTTAAGTTTAGAAGTCTGGGTCATTAGCACTTCAATTGGCAATTTGCTCTTCAAAGCCCCACGGTTAATTACCTGTCCGTACCTATGCCTAAGCAAACTGAATTACAAAGTAAACCTATTTTTTAAAGATTTAAAACATGGACTGGTTCATTTCTGCTTCTTTGACGAGCATAAACCATGTTGACGTTTTTATGTAAATTAAACGTTTTGCACATTATGCATATCTGCAAGATACATGTCTGTGCCAAACAATTCTCTCAGGTAAGTGACTTCATCACACCGTCCCTTCTAAGTTGTATCTACAACCTATAGGGCAGCTTGCACAGATCCCAAGTGGCCCAATGTGGTGTAAAATCATAAAAATGTGACTGCTTTAAGTTAACATCGTATTGCATTGTGGTACCTGAAGTCTTCCATGTATAGTGCAGAGGTGCTGAATGACATGAGCTACGCATGCCAGAGCCCGCAAAACATGATCTGAGAGCTGTTCCTCATTAGTAGCGTTATTGTTTGGGAGAGTTTTCCTATTAACCAGTTCGGTGCTTTCGGATTACTGCTGTGCAGCAGAAGAGACATTTACTTGTGCCACTGTGCTCCTCCAATGTTGCCAGTGGCACATGTTTGTAGACAGTGGTGTAACACAAAATGTGGGGGCCCCCCTGCAAGCCATGCTGAGGGTGCCCCACAACCCGGCAACAAATCACGGGTCGTGCCACACTCTGTGCTGGCCTAGATGATCACGCTGGCACAATACGTACAAACGTGCTGCTGAAGGTCTGTGCCACACACTGTACCAGGAGAAAGATATAAATATGTGTTTTAATGCAATAGACAGCACACTTTCTGAGAAAAATTGGCTAATAAACCAGAGTGTTTGCAATTGTTTAGTAGGGTAACACCAATCCAATACATACAAGTCACCAACAGTGCACAGGAACATTAATGCTTTGCTATTAAAAATTCCATGCCACATTGAAAACATGGACCACTGGCTGCACAATGTAGACCAGTGTAGACACATAACATTACAGTAAAGCATGCCAGGCCACATTTAGACATACCTAGTCTGGTTGCACCAAAATGCCAGACGAAGCAATAACACTCATCAAGAAGAGAGCACACATTCAAGCCCGGGTCTCTGCAGCCTCTAACAACACGGCCGAACACTTAAAAATCTGCAAGGAACTGGTTAATACTGTTGCGGTCTCTACCTCTCCTTGTTCCCTCTCAGGCCCTCTGTATGGCTCTGGCCTCTCACTTCTCCGATAAAACTCAGGGCATCCTGTCCTCTATCCCCTCTTCCTCTCCCTCTCCCTCTTCCTCTCACGGCCCCCCTTTGGCCATCTCTACCTCTCCTCCTCCTTTCTCCTCTTTTTAGCTGACAACATCTGACAAGGTTTCTAGACAAGTCCGATCTATGAAAGTGTCGTCCAAACAGGTGCTCCCCTGCTCCTCCAGAACCATCAAGGACCATATTGACACCCTCGCTCCAGACTTGGCCAATTTCTGTAATCACTCTTTCACCGCTGGAACGTTCCCCTCTCTCCTTAAGTACTCCCTTGTGCACCCACTCCTCAAGAAGCTGTCTGCCGATTATACTTGCCCGGCAAGCTATCGCCCAATCTTCATCACATCTTTCCTGGGCATACTCTTGGAAAAGCTGGCCATCTCCCAGTTTACTCGCCATACTGAATCTGTTGGTTGCCTCCATGACCATCAGTCTGGCTTCAGAGCTGCCAGAGGCACGGAAACTGCTCTCCTGAACACCTATGAAGATCGGCTCTCTAACCTTGATTCCAGCATTCCTTCTGTCCTTATCCTCCTGGATCTTTCCTCTACTTTCAACACAGTCAACCACACCATCCTGATCAATTGACTATGTGAGAACCTGGGCATCGTGGATCAGGCCTTGGAGTTGCTGACCTCCTTCCTCTTGGACTGCCCCTCCAAGGTCCAACTGGGCCCCTTTCTCTCCCCCACCCCTCTCTCTACTTGTGGCGTTCCCCAAGGCTCTATCCTCTCACCCTGGCTTTTCCACCTCTACTTGGCCAATCTGATCTCTATCATCTCCTCTAACTTTCATTGTTATGCGGATGATACTCAGCTTTCCTTCGGGCTCCTCTCCTCTCTGGCGCATTCCTGACTGACTATTTGCGATTCAGGATTGGTGCGCCTCCAACCATCTCTGCCTTAATGCCAGTAAGACAGAGATCCTTCTCATTGGGACTCCTGCCCCTGCTTTCCCTCTCTCACTCTGGCCACCCACCTTGAGCCTTCTTCCTTCGCCTTCCTGCGAGGCAAAAATACTTCTTGTCATCTTCGACTTCACTCTCTCTTTCTCTCCTCACATCTTGGACATCGCCAAGGAGTCCCACTACCAGCTGCTCCTCCTCAAAGTGACTCTTCCCTTTGCCCCAGAAGCTCGATGTCTCCAGAACCCTGTTTCTCTCTAGGCTGGGCTACTGCAACAACCTCTTCCTCAATCTGCCTTCCTCTACTCTCCGCCCTCTGCAACTAATCCAGAACAGGACTGCAACACTTATCCTTGGCCTCAAGCCCAAGGATCGTATCTCTCCAGTCCTGAAATCTCTCCACTGGCTCCCGGTGGCTGCAAGGATCAAGTTCAAGACCCTTTGCATTGTCCACAAGGCTTTCTGTGGTCAGGGCCCATACTACATCCAACGCTCTCTTCCAAAATACCTTCCTTCTCGAGCCCTTCCCCCAGCTACCTCAAAATCTCTAAGGGTTAGACGCTTCTCCAGGCAGAGAACGGGGGGGTAGCTCTCTCTCCTCTGCACGTGCCTCCCTCTGAAATGGCCTCCCTGCTCCTCTCAAACTTGAGGAGACCACCTGAAGTTCCAGAAGCAGCTCAGAACTTTCCTCTTCTCCTCAGCTTTCTATCTCTCCCTCCGCTGCTGACCTACCTGTCTGCTGTACCGACTGGTACCGACTGGTTGCTTGGCCACCCTCAGAGTCTCACTGGGTCCAGGCTCTTTCTTGATCAGTCACCCTTGCACTGCCTCTGGGCCTACCATGCACTTAGGGGCTGTAACTGTAACCCTACAGTCCCTTGTTCTCCTTGCACTACCCAGAACCACACTGTCCTGGCTGCACTTACTCAGAGCAATTCTCCCCCTCCCTTTCCCTTTGCATTTCACATTCTCGCGCTTGCACGATCTGAATGACACAACACCTAGTAAGAACGTTTGTCTTGTCCTCCCTCTATCTTTGCTCCCTTGTCTTGCCGCACCTAGAAACACTTGTGTACAGGCGTTTTATAAATGACTTATGTACAGATGCCCAGAAACAATATACAATGCCGCAGTAAGAAACGGCTAGACTGACAGCACCAATGCTCAGTTAAAAAAAAGTCAGACAAAACTGAGGAATGACTTGTCTAGCTGCACCAAAACGCCTCTCTAGCCACTCATACCACATATCGTGCCTGCTTAGCCTGGACATAGACAACCATTATGATTTATTGCACAATCCCGCCCCCCACACATCCCCTCTCCCTCCCAGCCCCTACCACAACCTCCAAAATCAGCTCCTTGGCCCAGAATTACCTTCACATTCCTCTTCCTTGTCCCAAAGCTTACGTATGAGGCTCGTTGCCTCATAGGTAAGTGCTGGGATGAGGAAGAGTGGGACTAGGAGTAATGAATATTACAGGTACCTAAGTCAGGTATTACTTCCATGTACCTCTACCTCATCCCAGTACTTGTGTATGAGGCAGAGTGCCTCATACACAAGTACTGCCCCATACACAAGTACAGGGACGAGGAAGAATAGGGCTAGGGGTAATGATGATTACCAATAAGTAATCAAGGCATTAAACACAAGTAGTGGAGTAACACCATTGAGTAGACTGGGCTTCAGCACTCCCACTCCTCCCCTGAAATTTTGGCCTATGTTGACTCAACCTGGCTGACCTTCAGAGCAGTTGCCGGAACAGAACAGGACACAGATGTTAAACGGCACCTGGGTTTCACTGTTAACAAGGGCCCAGCAATTACTAACATAAACCATTTCACTGTTAATATCTGCATTTTTACAGCGCCATGGCCCACAGGCATCAGGGCGCAAAATATACAAACTTAAAAAGTTTACAGTCTAGGGTGATGGTTTATGCAAACAGCGAGGTTTTCAGATTTTTTCTGAAAACAGCATAATTTACCTCTGCTCGCATAGATGCACAGATCGCGTCTCCTCATTTAGTACTTGCATGCAAGGGGAGTGATTGGAAGGGTAAAGAGGGAACACAAGACCGCTCATTCTCACAGCAGTCCATAAGTGGGTGCTTTCAGACTTAAAGGAGAGAGTTAACTGCGTGTAACATTGAAGCTGCACTAGAATAGCCTCATTAAAATGCGTAAAGAAGTTAGATGCCCCCACACAAATAAGTTTGCCCCCCAATGCCTGTGAAGTTAACGCCTCTCCCAACATTTGAAGGATTAGCCCCCCAAAATGTAGGTTTTGTTGCGCCCCTGAACACAAGCACACACACCATTCACCATATGCACACCCAGCCATCCATACATTTAAGTGTGCACCCTTTTACCATACAGGCACACCCAAGCAGCACCCGTACTTTTATGTGTGCATCCTTTCACCATAGAGGTACACACACCCAGGCACCCACCCATACATTTAAGTGTGCACCCTTTCACCATACACTCACACAAGCAGCCATCTATACATTTAAGTGTGCCTCCTTTCATCGTACGTGCGCTCACCCAGACACCCATACATTTGTGTGCACTCTTTCACCATACACTCACACTGGCAGCCGCCTACACATTTAAGTGTAAACCCTTTCAAAATACACTCACACACGCACCCGTCATGGGTTGAGGGGAGCCCTATTACTTCAAAAAGAAATTGTTTCTTTTTGAAGTCACTCTGACTTCATAAAGAAATTGTTTCCCTTAAGGACCGAACCATAACGGAAGTAATTTCTGTATGAAGACAGAGTGACTTCAAAAATAAACTATTTCTTTTTGAAGTCATAGGGCTTCCCCCACCCCATGACATGGAGGCCTCCAGCCTGGGGTCCTCCATGTCATGAGAGGGGGGATCCCTTGGACTTCAAGAAGAACGTTTATTTTTGTAGTCTCTCTGCCTTCATAAAGAAATAATTTCTTTAAAAGAAATAATTTCTTTATTAAGGCAGAGTGAATTAAAAAAGAAACATTTTAAAAAAATGTGGGGGCCCCTGTTACGCCAGTGTTTGTAGATCAATGCCCTTACGCCTTAGGGCCCTCTGGTGCTTTATACATTAATTACATAAAATGTATTAATTACATTTAAAAAATCACAGACATATTCTGGGGGAGATAAATGCCATTATATCCCCCCCACTTAAAATTGTGTGGGGGGGGATTTGTCCCCCCTGTCTCCCCATGTCCTACGTCCATGATAGAAAGAGAGATTGTAAATGTTGTGAACGTAAAGAATGTGAAGAAGAATAGAAGGAGATCAAAGAAGAAAGATGGGGAGGAGCAAGACCATAAAGGCATTTAAAAACATTACAGAGGAAGTTGAAAAGGATACGAGATTCAAAGTACAGCCAAAGTAAAAGAAGCAGAGCAGAAGTAATGGAATTGCGAGGAGATCGTAAACAAAGCACACAAACAGAGAATTGACAGACGTATCGAAAGGGGGAGGGGGTAAGATGTGAAGAAGGAAGGCCAAAACAAAAGGAAGAGCAATAGAAAAGCAGAGAAAACAATGGAGGAAATAAGAAGTTTAGAAGCAGAGAAACTGAGAAACTGCTGGGCTTCGTAGATATTGAGTCATTAATAGCGGCAAAAACGAGAGTCAAGGTATATGTGGGTAGAAAAGGTAAATGAAGAATCAAAAATAACACCCAAGTTATGGGCAGAGGAAGAAATGGGCAACATAGAAGGAGGAAAAGAGATTGAAGAAGGCTACAGTTCTGAAATGGGAAATACTAGTGTGCTCTAGCACCTTGAAGCGTCTCTTGTGCTAGATGGGATTACCAATAAACATCTCAGACCAAATAACTGGACAGACTCAAAGAATATGGCAAAGTACTATTTTATTCTCAATTCAATAACGCAGGGCAAACTGGCAGACATTGGACTGATGCTTGCACGCTCACACACAAACTTGATTACACCTAGGTTGTATACCGCAATATGCGTCATCTATGATGCCATCCTACGTGGCAAACCGTAAAATCTATTGGTGGGAGGGATTGATTTGGGGGAATATATCTACTTATAGGATACATTTGGGTTAGTACTTAATTGGCTGTCTCTTATCTGTAAGGCACGCCTCAAACTACCTCTAAATACATATAATAGTGATCATAGCAGACAAAATGTCAGCGGATTGGTCTATGCAACTTTGTATAGCAGGTTGCCCCATAGACCCACTGATTGGTTGGCATTCCCACCCAACCTTGGACTTTTGGCTTGGCTAGCAGCACAAAGGCAAAACGAAACCCAGGTATCACAACCAGCAGATGGTTTAAATGGAGCAGATGGAAGTATGGATACCGGTTGTTCCATCACGTTGTTCGAAGACTGTGAGCAACGTTCTAGTGTTTCCCCCAAGATGGCAGCCGCATCCAGCTGTATAAATTCAGACCGGTGTCGGAGCAACTCACATTGCAACCCATTTTCTTCCCTGTTGTTTCTGTCGGGTAAAACGCTGTGAGTTCTCCCCTATTTGCTCTGTCCTTGTCTCATGTTTTTTCCTGCCCTCGCCGCTGCCTGCCTTATTCTGCCCTGGTGCCGACTTTGCTATTGCGGCTGCCTTGCCTGTTTTCCAAGCCCTCTGCGCTCCTATGCTGACGCAGCCCGCTCTGCTTTCGCTACTGCTTGCCTACCTTCTGAGCTTCTGCGCTCCTCTCTTAGTGCAGCCCTTTTTCGGTCCTTGTCTCTTGACTGGAATTCAGACCGCTTGCACCCAGGATCACCTCCCCTTCAGTTTACTGCAGTCTACAAGGATCCTTACTACTCTTCCGTCCTAAGAGTGGTTGTCTGCCTTTTTGGCTTTTCCCTCTACAGGGGGCAGTTCCCCTCCTGGCAGCCGCTTTACCCTATCTGGAACCCCTTGGGGAGAGAGAGTGGCGGCAGGCGGGGGCCATCCTTATCTCTACAAAGGCAAACTCAGGGACAAGACTCGAGAAAAGCAAAGCACAAGGATATCCCCCCATTCAGACCCAGTCCCGGAGTCAACAGGTGAGAGTTTGCAATGCCCAAGTAACTCTACAAAGATGGGCCACATGCAAGAACTCATCCGTGCAATCCAGTGGTTGTCAACCGAGGTGCAGTCCTTAAAAGCCGAAAATGACACTCTGAAGCATATGATTACAGCCAGAGATGCTCTAGTGGCCGATGCACCGGTGGTACTTTTACGTTCGGGAATGTTTGATGGATCCCCAGGCCGTTTAAAGGAGTTTTTGGATGCCTGCACCATCAATTTTTCCTTTAGAGACACTACTTTTTTTACGGATAAGGCCAAGATTGTCTTTATGGTATCCAACATGGTGAGGAGTGCCTTATCATGGGCTACTCCCTTGGTTATCACCGCCATGCCTTCAGTGGCTTTGCATGCTGCCTTTGTGCATACCTTGAAAGAAATGTTTGAAAGACAAGAAGTCACCTACAATGCTTACAAGCCCCTGCTTGACCTAAAGCAGGGTAGTATAGACGTCTTGGCATATGTCACTATGTTTAAGAAATTAGCACAAGAAGCTGCTTGGCTGGAGACGGCACAGATCACCATATTTGGAAGAGGATTAACAGAGGACTGATATCAGAACTGATATCCCTGTTCCTCCAGATTGAATACCGTCATAACGAGAGACGTGAAGAATGAAGAGAGACTAGAGGCAGTACTTGGACATCTCGATCTAATCCAGTAACCCCCTCTAAGGATGTTCCCACTTCAGAAGAACCTATGCAGATAGGAGATGCCTGTGGGCCTCTTACACCAGCTGAAAGACAGCATTGCCATGATCAAGCTTTATGTTTATACTGGGGCATGAAAGGACATTTACTACGTGACTGTCCCAAAGTCCCCCCATAAAGGCAGGGAAACTTCAGACCCCAGCCTTGGATGGCACTGGAGACCGGGGTATCATGGTTAGTCCCTACATCCACCTTACTTCGAATCAAAAGACCATGGATGACAGGTTGATGGTGTTGTGAGTCTCTTGACAGTGGCTAAACACAGTGGCGGCCGCTTGTATAGGGTGGGGGGGCGCCGCCCCCCCGCCCCAGGGCTCCCACCCACAGAGTGTGCAGATAACATTGTGCACACAGCGCAGCGTGCCGGAAAATCGATGTTGCAGAGCGGCAGATTAATTATAAATAAATAATTAATCTGCTGCTCTGCAAAGTTCAGTCTTCAATGTGGCTGGCTGGGCCTGCCACCTTAACACAGGGGCGCGTCCCGTTTTACGGAGCTTTTCTCTATTGTAGAGTGCGTGGAGCTGATAGCTCCACGCACTCTACGTAAGCATTCACAATGCAGGAGGCTGGCGGGGCGCTAGAGGGGTGGCCCCGCCAGTATTGATCTGTGCGCAAACAGCGCACCAGGAGGGTCTGAACTTACTGTGAGGCGTAGTTCACTGGCTAGCAAGTTTTACTGAAGAATGTCATTGGCTGTTTGTCAGCCAATGACATTGAGTATTATGGGTGAGGTCGGATGATGGTGTGCCACTTTCTCTCACTTTAACGTCTCGTTTATGTTCCATTGTGGGTCGGAACACGCGTGTTTCCAGCAGTGGACTTTGTACGGTGTAGTTGTACAGGTAAGACTGCCTCAATCTTCATTCCTTGGGGATAATTTCTCTGATGATTGGAAAGCGCGGCAGCAGAGGGCCGTGCACTGGAGAGACAAGGGTGATCCTCGCTCTCACACACCAGCTTTGAGGTTATAGGAATGTTTTGATAACGTTTAAAGTTCGTGCACACAACTAATGTAATATACCGTTCCAAATGCATTTGCCATTGATGCTTGCCTCAGAGAATGATGCCAAGTGCGTGACTGTCAAGGGAGGGCCGCACGCTGCTGCACAGTCCTTGGCATGGTGCAATACCGGATTAGTCTTTTTTGTATAGACAGCAGGGCCGGAGAGAGAAACTCAAGTTAAAATACTTTCGTTTCTGAAGGCACCCTGGCCCTCATGCGTGCTTCTCTTTGTGCCGCGAGTCCCCGCCCGTCCATTGTGCTGTCTCTGGGGCCTGTCGTTCCAGCCTAAGCCACTTAATATGCTAAAACGAAATGTACACCTTTCGCTTTCTCCTTCTGCCTGGCCGTTTCCAAGAAACGAAAGAAGGAGGCTGCGAGATGTGCATGCCATGTGTGCTTCTACATTCAGCTGGGAGCATTCTGCAAGCTTGGAGTTAGGCGAAATCACACACTTTGCAGTGCTTTTGAAAGTTTCAGTCTCATCATAGTCTTGTCTCGAGCCGGGAGATAATGCATCAAACACTCCTTCAAGGTTCAGGTGCAGGCCAAACAGTGTTTCTGGTGGCAGAATAATTAAAACAAACATACATGACGATGACGCACTTGGAATTTAATGTTTCTGCTGCACAACTAGCAATGCCCCATTCAATATTCATTCAAACCAGTCGGTACGTTTTATACGCATTCCTTTTTAAGAGATTGTTTTGCTAGCTGAACGAATGCACCTCATAATAATGTTTTGTGTTTGTAGCCACTAAAAGGAATTCCTCTTGCCTTGTTCCATATTCTCGATGTATGTATTATCATGTTTTCATTTTGTGTTTGCGCGTGTGTCTTGCATTTAATAACATATTGCCGCAAACCGCGTGTGTGTAATGTTCTCTTTTTAAGAAATGGTCTGCCACACAAAGCTCTGTATTTGCCATTAGCGCATCTAATAGAAACGTGTGCGCAGATAAGTTTGCAGAACAATCAATCAAAAGATTCTTCCCAGTGACATATGCCCACTTGCATTAGGAACTTACCACTCGCTAGGCTCGGATTGGAATGCAAAATTGTGCTGTGAGCCAGTTTGATGACAAGTTACTTCACTATGCGGCTAGTTGGTTTAGCCAGTGTTGTGGAATACATATCTTTAAAATGTACAATTTGTATCACATTTTATTAAAAAACTCCACTTGTGTACTATTCAAACAGTGTCACAAAATGAATGAATTGCCATTTGCAACTGTGGGCCACTTTTTCATTGGTTCCAGAGACAATTTTAGGCAACCAGTCTGACCCTGCGCTGGCTCATCCTCGCCTCCGCATTCCAAGCATGTGTTCTAGGCCTCCCATTGGCACAACACTGAACACCTGACCCGGAACCATCATCTCCTGCAGTAAACCCTGGACCGAGGAGCCCATCAGCCATTCTAGTCCTCAACCATTGTGTGATGGGCACTTAAGGGTGATCGAAACCCAGGCCATTTCCTCTGCATGGGGCAACCCGAAACTATCCACTTCTTTGCCAGCCAGCACTCACCTCCGAAGTCCCTGCAGGTGATCCAGGCTTTTGATTTGATCAATCACTCCCATATACCACCACCTCACACACCATCCAGCCTGTCTGGTTGCCAGAAAAGTGTCTTGCGTGTCGAATCGCCCTCTTCATACCTTGCAGAAGATGGCGATCATTATCTCGATGCAAGTACCCTGACCCTACCTTCACCAGCCTACCACTACCACCTGGACCTCATGAATCAGACTTTAATCTTCACGCACCACACCTGAAGATTCTGACCACCACTGACCTTGATTTTGTTGGTCACGATTAAGCGGTTAAAAAGTAATATTTTAGCTTAGTTCCACCCCTTTCAGAAAATGCCTAAAATCCCACCTTAGTAAGAGGATGAATGCATATGAATGCCAGTAACAGCATGACATAATGATACTTTTCCATCATTACTGACTATATAATGATGAATTTCTTTATGCATACATCATAGTACCAGCTATTCTCAATACAAGCTGCTGTAAAATACACTACCACACTTGCACACATAAGAATAATGTACCACCATTAGTATGTAAAACCTTGCTTTTTATGTCATATTTTGGTGGGTTTTGGACAGTAAATAGCACATTCTGGAGGCCATTTTTCAAAAATGTTGCGGGGGGAGAACCCCTCCACACCCCCCTTGGGTGGTGTGGGCTCGCGCGCTGCGCGCACTCGCTCGCTCCCAAGTTCACACTGGGAACGTACCGCCTCACCTGCATTAAAACTCACCAGCCGCCACTGGCTAAACAATCCATCGACAGAAGCCTTTGCTCTGTTAGACTGCAGAGCTGCTGGTGTTTTTATGGACATAGAATGGGCCAAACAACATGTCGTACTGCCAACTGAAAAGTCTGTGAATCAAACCGTGGAAGGAGTGGACGGCCGACCTCTGTGTTCAGGACCTATCACTCAACATACAACACATTTAGGCTTGTTCATCAACCAACACGTTGAAAGGATTGAATTCGATGTCATCCGGGCCGCTCATTTCCCCTTGATTCTGGGGACCCCCTGGTTACGGAAACACAACCCCACCATAGACTTGACAAACAATACTTTTCTGCTTTCTTCTCCATATTGTAAAGAACAATGTTACACCACTTGAACAGTGATGATTTTAAGACCGCTTCGGTTCTGGGTCCCACATTCTCTCATTCTGTAGTTCACAAAGTCAGCAACATCTCCAAGTCTCGGGATATCTCAGGGGCAACATGCTCACCTTGGAAGCAAGACGACACGGAGCAACACAGGTTCGATCTCCGGGTCTGTTCTTAGAAACCTCTGGGTATTAAGCGTGTTATAATAACCAATTAAAATAAATAAAATAAGGCTTATCAGAGTTTTCGCCGATGTGTTTAAAAATCATATACCTTGAGAACTCCCACCTCACAGACCTGAGGATTGCGCTATCAATTTACTTCCAGATAGTGTGGTACCTTTTTGTTGAATGTACCCTTTGTTGCTTCTGGAGAAATTTGCTCTGAGGAAATATCTCAAAGACAACTTAGTAAACGGGTTGATCGGGGAGTCTAAATCCGCAGCAGGGGCTTCCTTGTTCTTCATTCCTAAAAAAGACACATCGCAACTTAGACCCTTTATTGATTACAGAGGTATGAATCAAGTAACCATAATAGACCGATACCCAATGTCTCTCATAAATGACATCTTGGAGGCTGTGCAGGGTGCAACAGTGTTCACAAAATTGGATCTGCGTGGTGCCTACCAATTATTGCATATAAAGGAAGGAGATCAATGGAAGACTGCGTTTCAGAACTCTGTTGGGCATTATGAATACCATGTCATGCCCTTCAACCTAGTCAATGCCCGGGCAATATTCCAGAGGTTTATGGAACATGTATTTGCAGATATTCTATTCTAGAACGTTATTATATACCTGGACGAAATCCTAGTGTTTTCCTCCTCAGAGCAGAGCCACCATGAACATTTTATGGAAGTTTTACAGCGTCTTTGACAAAACCATCTGTTAGCCAAACCAGAGAAGTGTACCTTTGCGACAAGACCGGTCCCTTATTTGGGCTTTATTCTATCCAACAAGGGCATCGAAATGGATCCAAGAAAATATCTGCAATAGTGGAATGGTCCCCCCCTCTTCTGTCAAGGAAATTCTACGATTTCTTGGAGTGGCACATTTTTATCATTGATTCATTCCTCATTTTTTGGCGGTTGTACTACCCATAACAAGGTTGCTAAAGAAGGAAACCCCTTTTGTCTGGGACATTGAAACAGGGGCTGCATTTAATACCCCCAAGAAGCCATTTTGCTCTGCACCCATTTCGTTGCAAACGGATCAGGAAAATCCCTTTATCATAGAGACTGATGCCTCTCATGCCGCCATAGGCGCTGTCATTAAACAAATACGACCAGACAATGTAGAACACCCAGTAGCCTTCTACTCACGTAACATTAACACCAGCAAAATAAACTATTATTTGATAGAAAAAGAGGTACTGGCAATACGAGCAGCCGGTAAGGATTGGCATCACTTACTTTTGGGAGCAGCACACGAATTTGAAGTATGCACAGACTCCAAGAACCCTCAGGTGATACAGAAGTCCAAATGTTGCAACAGCTGACAAGCCAGATGGGCTTATTTTATTTCTCAGTATGATTTCAGGATCACATATTTCCCATGCAATCAAAACATTCTGGCAGATGCGTTAGCTAGAAAACACAGCACAGGATCCGACGTCTTAACCGATAAGGAGAGGATCCTAGGAAATAAGAGTTTTATATATTCTGTGGATTCTTTTCTCCAACAAGTCAGAAGTGCCTATATAGATCTACCTTTTGGGTTAGAGGGAAAACATTTTGCACTGAAGGATGGCCGCTACTTCTATCAAGACCGCTTGCTGATACCTACGGAATCCATGCAAGTCAAGGTTCTCTTTTGGTTGTATGACAATCCCACAGCAGGCACAGGGGCATAGCTAACACCAGGGATTTGGTGTCACGCTCATTTTGATGACCTACCATGAACAACGACATAAAGGATTATGTATCTTTCATCTAGACAGATTGACAAACTGGAACAATCTTTGGTCCCTCAAGGTCCCTGGATCACATATCGACAGACTTTGTAGAGGATCCTCCACCCCCCAGAGGAAACACAGCCATTATGGTGACTGTTGATGCCTTTTGTAAACTTTACTCGTTTGACAGGAGTTCCATCTGCCCTAGAAATGGCTAGGATTTTCCTCAAAGAGATTTTCCGTCTACATAGACTTCCCACTTACATCCCCACAGATCGAGGAACACAATATACCTCTCACTTTTGGGCCACTCTCTATAAGATACTTACAATTGATAGAGCTCTGTCCTCTGGGTACCATCCACAAACTAATGGCCAACCAGAGAGATTAAACCATCCCATGGAGCAGTACCACTGCTGTTATACCACTCACAGTCAAGAGGCATGGTTGGATGCACTACCATTGGCAGAATTTGCTTATAACAATTCTACACATTCAGCTACCAAGCTTGAGTCTCTTCTACTGTCTTCTAGGAATCCATCCTGGAACATTGTCCCTTACCACAGCCCCTCCCACTAATATCACCACCTTGGACTCGCACCTCAAAAGTAAAACCAAAAATCATCAGATGGCTTACCAACAAATACTACTCTCCAAGGAAAGGACCAAGAAGTATGCAGGCAATAAACAAAGTGAAAATCCCTACTTGGAAAGAAGGAGACAAAGTCTGGCTTTCCACCAAATATCTCCCATGATCGATACGTCCTTCCAAACTGTCTCCAAGATATGTTGGCCCCTTTCTTACTACTGCATCTCAACCCTGTGGCTTTTCGGTTGCAGTTACCTTTCTCTTGGAAGCGTATCCATCCTGTATTTCACTCTTCATTATTAAAAAGTGTTCCGGATAGAATTTCTCGCCCTGTAACCTCCAATACTCAAACAACCACAGAACCAGATGAATACAAAGTGGCATACATGTGTGATTCCAGGTACTATCACGGCTTGCTCCAATACCTGATCCATTGGAAAAGGTACTCCATGCAGGAAAGGACTTGGGAACCAGTGGCTCATCTCCACGCCCCGTCCGTGTACGCCTATTCCACTGCAGGCACCCTTGGAAGCCGGGACCGGGCTGCATAAGGAAGGGGCATACTGTCACAACCAGCCAATGGTCTTTATGGAGCAGATGGAAGCATGGATGTCAGTTGTTCCATCACATTGTTCAAAGACCATGAGCAACGTGCTAGTGTTTCTTCCAAGATGGCAGCCATATCCAGCTGTGTGAATTTAGACCGGAGCCGGAGCAACCAGCCTTGCAACCCATTTTCTTCCCGTTGTTTCTTTCAGGTAAGATGCTGTAAGTTCTCCCCTATTTGCTCTAACCTCTTCTGATGTTTTTTCCTGCCCTCGCCGCTGCCTGCCTTATTCTACGATGGTGAGGGTGTGAGAGTTAGGGATAATGTGACCACCTGCTCCTCTACATTTCACCTCTCATCGAATCCTCGACCACATTCTTCTCTTTGTTCTCCTTTATCATCTCTTCATACTTTCTTTTCTTTGGGACCCATATCTTTGACAGGACCTGCATTCTTTAAATGTTCATCCACACACCAGGTCATGTGGCAACATTCTCCTGTTGGTGGACAGAATATCCAACTTCCTACATAATTTTTTATGATCCTTAGGATAGTATAACTTTGTTCCTGGAAGTGCAAGGGTGTTTTTCTTTATATTCCTATGGGTACTTTCCTCATTTTGCATCTGCTCACCAGTTCCAGTGTCTATATCAATAATTATCTCCATCCCAATAGCTTTCTTGGCTGTCTTCTGGTACTGTCCCAAGATGGTCCTTATAAGATAGAATACTAGCAATACTGTCACGTCCTCCCGACATTTACCCGGCAACATCCGTTCCCATACCCAACACCCACACCAACGGGGAAGACACGGCAGGCGGGATGTACGGAGGGGCAGTACCACCTCTTTCCGCCCATTTCCATGTTGGCGTCTGCCCTGGCGCCTCATCCATGCCCGACGGCACCGTGGTCGCCGGCTCTAGCTCCCGCGTACGGGAGCGATCACGTGACTAGTCACGGGATCGTCTGTAGCCAACGCTGGCGTCCACTTTTGACAACCAATCATGGATGGCGTCCAACCTCACGTGACGCTCCTGTACGTCATGTGATCAGTCATGTGATTATGACTTCCTTTAAAAGGAACCGAGGAGAAACACTCAGTGCTTCACAGCTGTTTCAACCAGAGACCTGTTCGGCTTTACTCCTCGTTCATCTTGCTTCTTTTCTGGATCTTGACCACGGAACGTTATCTGGATTTGTTATTGGATCACCCTTTGGCTTTGACGTATTCTTCTGGTTCATTGGAACTCTTGACCTACGTCTGATCTTGGGTTTCTGCTCTGGATTATCCTTCTGCTTTGGCGAACTTTTGAACCACAAACTCTTGACTGTCACGTTCTGGCTTCAGGTGTGAGTTGGAGGAACTGCAGTACTTTCCAGCCTGCTGTTGGTCTTCCCTCGTTGTCTGTTCAGGTTTCCCACCTTTTCCATCATCCCCTGGGTAAGCGGTGTTGTTTATTCTTGATTGCTTACACTGCCATTATTGATCAAAGCAATTCTGATTCTAACCTTTGCCTTACAGCACTCAGGGGTCCTTCCGGTGTTCCCGGTATCCAACAGACGACGCCACTCATCACCTGTGGCCTCAAAGATTGCTAGGGCAGTATACTTTATCTGCTCGAGCGATACTTGGGGACGGAGGTATTCTATAGCTGCACGACCATCAAGGTGGAACATCAGGATCAGAATAGACTGTGAAGCCTATTGGTCGTCCAGCAATGGATACCTCCTCCGGGGACCCCGTGACGGCTTTAATGCAGGCAGTGACAGCTCTCAGGGCCGATATGGCAACCGCTACCGCAACACTTCACGCTGACATGACAGCAGCCACCACAGCATTACACCATCGCCTCGACACGGTATTAAGTGCACGTCAACCCTTGCCTGCAGAAGCTGCATTTGATGAAGTCAGTCCTCCCCAAAACCCTCCTCCTGTCATACCCCCTTCCTTCCCGGCCACTCCTGTGGTGATACAAAACCCTTTTCCCTTGGCTGCTCCCGAAAGATACCAGGGCGACCCAAAGAAATATCGCACTTTCATCAATCATTGCAAACTACATTTCATGTGTCGTCCTCAGGCTTTCCCCGATCCCGTGTCGAAGGCAGCTTTTCTTCTCTCCCATTTATCCGGGGTAGCCGCCACATGGGCCAATCCATTATTGGAAAACAATCACCCTGCGCTTTATGATTTTGAGTTTCTGACCCAAGAGATGGCAAAAGTATTTGACACCAGACACAAAGCACAGTCCAGAGACATGGAACTTCTGGATCTCACGCAGGGTCGATCAACCCTCATAGAGTACATCACTAAGTTCAACCAGTTGTCTGCTGAGACTTCCTGGCCGGAAAATAAAAAGGCTGTGGTATATTACCGGGGTTTATCCGGGGTCATGAAAGATGCCTTGTCTGTTGTACCTACGCTTCCCACTGTATATGCAGATCTGGTAGATCTAACGTTACAACTCGATGCCAGACGAATGGAGCGGCGCGGGGACGGTCCCTCCTCGCTATCTCTGCCATCCACTGCCACTGCCACTGTCACTCCCGAACCCATGCAGATAGGCGGGATCCGCAGCCCCATATCACATGTCGAACGAGAACGCAGGCGTACGGACAATGCCTGTTTTTACTGCGGTCTCCCCGGGCATTTTGTAAAAGAGTGTCCCCGCCGTCCAAAAAATAGACATCCAGGTTTTCAGAAGACTCGCCCCTAAGATCAGAGGTGGGAGCGAGTACTATCCGGAATACCTCTGAACCTACCTTTGGTCCTGTACGTCCCGTTATAGTTCAGGCCGTTTTGAAACATGCCACAGGTTCTCACGCAGTGTCAATAGTGATAGACTCAGGTGCCACAGGCTGCTTCATTGACATAGCATTGGCCCGCTCACTGAACCTTCCTTTGGTCGCGAAGAACTGTCCCGAACCAGTCCAGGCGGTGGATGGTTCTTCGCTTACATCTGGTCCGATTCGGCAACAAACAGCCCCATTAGAGTTGATTGTTCAGGAAAACCACAAAGAAACGATATCCTTTGACCTCATTGCCACTCCTCAGTTTGGAGTGATTTTAGGCATTCCCTGGCTAAGACTACACAATCCCCTCATCAACTGGGGGACAGATCAGGTTTTGTTCGAATCTGAAACATGTCAACACTATTGCCTACTGGCCACACCCCAGTTCTCCGGTCCCGCGAGAATCCTGGGTAGCCTCAATTCCATGGCTATAGGAGACAACAACGATCATCATGATACACACACGGTAGGGGCTGTCACGGGTGGGATACCTGCTGTTTACCACGATTTCCTGGCGGTATTTGACAAAAGATCTGCAGAAGGTCTCCCCCCGCATCGATCTTACGATTGTCCTATCGACCTGATTCCTGGTGCATCTATCCCGAAGGGTCGTATCTACTCTCTGACGCAAGTAGAAGAGCAAACCTTGCAGGACTATATCCAGCAGGCTTTACGGTTAGGGCATATTCGTCCATCGACTTCTCCGGCTGCCAGCCCTATATTCTTTGTTCCGAAAAAAGAAGGGGACCTCCGTCCCTGTGTCGATTATAGGCGCCTAAATGCCGTTACGGTGAAGAACCGTTATCCCATTCCTTTGATCACTCCTTTACTAGACAAACTCACCCATGCTACCATTTACACCAAACTTGATCTTCGCGGGGCTTACAATCTCTTCCGCATACGTGACGGTGATGAATGGAAAACTGCTTTCTGCTCACGACAAGGTCTATGCGAGTATACTGTCATGCCCTTTGGACTATGTAACGCCCCGGCTACTTTTCAACATTTCATGGACGATGTTTTCAATGATATCCTGAATACTTATGTGGTTGTTTATCTAGACGACATATTGGTGTTCTCCACCTCCCTTGATGAACACATAACACATGTCAGGGAAGTATTGTCGCGTTTACAGAACAACGCTCTTTATGCCAAACCCGAGAAGTGTTTGTTCCACACAAACCTAGTTGAATTCCTGGGGTTCCACATCTCGCCCAAGGGACTCTCTATGAATCAAACCAAGGTTCGAGCGATTGACGAGTGGCCGGTCCCGATTAATCTAAAACAGTTGCAGTCATTTCTGGGATTCGCAAACTTTTATCGGAGATTCATATCAGGGTTTTCTTCGGTTGTGGCTCCACTCACGGCACTCACTAGCCCTTCTGTTTCTTATGTATGGTCTACGGCTCAACAATCTGCTTTTGATTTATTGAAAACCCTGTTCACCACCGCTCCGGTATTGCAACACCCTGACCCCGACCTTCCGTATATTCTCGAAGCAGACGCCTCTTCTTATGCTCTAGGTGCAGTATTATCCCAGATCTGCCCCACCACCAACCGTTTGCATCCAGTAGCGTTCCATTCTCGCAAATTTACGACTACTGAATCACATTATACGGTTACAGAAAAGGAACTGCTGGCTATTAAGGATGCACTACAGGTCTGGAGACATCACCTCTTAGGTGCCAAACATCAAACCACGGTGTATACTGACCATAAGAATCTCCAGGACCTTGCTTCATTGAAATGCACAAATAGTCGGCAGGTTAGGTGGCATCTCTTCTTTGCCGCATATGATTTTGTGGTCAAACATAGGCCCGGAGTTGGTCACGGTAAAGCCGATGCCCTGTCCCGTTCACCTGGGGGGGAGACTCTTCCTTGTTTTCCGGACACTCTGTTAGGAAAGAATCATGTAATATGTCTGTGCACACCGACTCCTTCCTTGTTGTCAACTATTCGCCAATGGGTCTCTCAGTATCCGCAATCAGTGGCAGAATGGGATCCGGTCATACAGGATGGGCTGCCCTTTGTTCAGAGAGGTAAACTCCTTCTACCCACAGGTGAGACCCGGAACCAAGCGTTGACCTGGTCCCACAACGCTGCCATCAACGGCCACCCCGGACAACTACGCACTTTGGATCTCCTTAAACGATGGTGCTGGTGGCCCACGATGAAGCGTGACGTGTGTGACTACGTCAATACCTGTGCGGTGTGTGCACAGGGCAAATCGCGCAGGGGACGGCCCTTGGGTCTTCTCCTCCCTCTCCCCATCCCTCCACGACCTTGGCATACGGTCTCCATGGACCTGGTCACTGACCTTCCTCGCACTCAAGGGTTTGACACTGTTTGGGTCGTAGTCGACTCGTATACCAAGTTTGCACGTTTCATACCTTGTAAAGGGATTCCCTCTGCCCCAGTCTTGGCCAAACACTTCTTCAAACATGTATTTTGTCTTTTCGGATTACCCCATGTCTCTGATCGTGGGTCCCAGTTCACTTCCCGTTTTTGGCGGGCCCTTACCGCTCTGTTAGGCATTGATGCCCGGTTTTCCTCTTCTTATCACCCGGAGAGCGATGGTCAGACTGAAAGGGTCAACCAAACCATGGAGCAGTATCTGCGTTGCCTAACGCTGCAATATCAGGACACATGGCTCAATTTATTACAGCTTGCAGAGTTTGCCTATAACAATGCTCTACACTCATCTACTGGTCACTCCCCTTTCTTTTCCCTCTACGGTCAACATCCACGTACCCTTCCCATTCCTGACTTTTCCTCTTCCAGCACCCCCGCAGCATCAGCTTGTGCCCGAGACATTGTATTTGTCCACGCTCAGACTTTGGTCCACTTACGCGAAGCACAGGCTTCCATGAAGACGGCTGCTGACCGAAAGAGGGCTGTTCCGCCCGTTTACAAGGTTGGGGATAGGGTGTGGCTTTCCACTCGTCATCTACACATCCCTGGCTGCCGCAAGTTGTTGCCCCGATTTGTGGGTCCTTACAGTGTGATGAAGGTGTTAAACCCGGTGGCGTTGCGTCTGGCGGTGCCATCCGCCTGGCTGATCCACCCGGTTTTCCACGTTTCCCTCCTTAAACCTTGCCCTGGTCCCACCCGCTTGGGTTCGCCTCCTGCTCCTGTCTCTGTCTCTTCTCCCGACGTCTATGAGGTCTGGGCTATCTTGGGTTCTCGTATCCACAGGGGTGTCCTACAGTATTTAGTGGACTGGTTGGGTTATGGCCCTGAAGATCGGTCGTGGGTTGCTTCCCGGGATGTTCATGCTCCCCGTTTGTTGGCCCGTTTTCATCGTGACAATCCTTCGAGCCCACGAGGTCGTGGGCCTTTGGGGGGGGGCTCTGTCACGTCCTCCCGACATTTACCCGGCAACATCCGTTCCCATACCCAACACCCACACCAACGGGGAAGACACGGCAGGCGGGATGTACGGAGGGGCAGTACCACCTCTTTCCGCCCATTTCCATGTTGGCGTCTGCCCTGGCGCCTCATCCATGCCCGACGGCACCGTGGTCGCCGGCTCTAGCTCCCGCGTACGGGAGCGATCACGTGACTAGTCACGGGATCGTCTGTAGCCAACGCTGGCGTCCACTTTTGACAACCAATCATGGATGGCGTCCAACCTCACGTGACGCTCCTGTACGTCATGTGATCAGTCATGTGATTATGACTTCCTTTAAAAGGAACCGAGGAGAAACACTCAGTGCTTCACAGCTGTTTCAACCAGAGACCTGTTCGGCTTTACTCCTCGTTCATCTTGCTTCTTTTCTGGATCTTGACCACGGAACGTTATCTGGATTTGTTATTGGATCACCCTTTGGCTTTGACGTATTCTTCTGGTTCATTGGAACTCTTGACCTACGTCTGATCTTGGGTTTCTGCTCTGGATTATCCTTCTGCTTTGGCGAACCTTTGAACCACAAACTCTTGACTGTCACGTTCTGGCTTCAGGTGTGAGTTGGAGGAACTGCAGTACTTTCCAGCCTGCTGTTGGTCTTCCCTCGTTGTCTGTTCAGGTTTCCCATCTTTTCCATCATCCCCTGGGTAAGCGGTGTTGTTTATTCTTGATTGCTTACACTGCCATTATTGATCAAAGCAATTCTGATTCTAACCTTTGCCTTACAGCACTCAGGGGTCCTTCCGGTGTTCCCGGTATCCAACAGACGACGCCACTCATCACCTGTGGCCTCAAAGATTGCTAGGGCAGTATACCTTATCTGCTCGAGCGATACTTGGGGACGGAGGTATTCTATAGCTGCACGACCATCAAGGTGGAACATCAGGATCAGAATAAATACCAACACAAGTATTGATCAGAGTATTTTGAAAGCATTGGCCAGCCAGGTTGTAATCCATGACAACAGGATTGAGAACCAGTCATCTCCTTCTGTCTTATCAGCTTCGTCTTCCAACTTTGTATGCAAAGTTGGCAGCATAGTTATTGCCTCTGTCAGGGTTCCATTTTCTCCATCATGTCTGCATCATTTTTGTAATATGCCTTAATGCCATAATAATCAGGAGAAAATCACAAATCATACCACAGATGATATGTTATGTTATGTTATGTTACTTTGCATTTATATAGCGCCTTATGTACCATTGGTATGGTCTCAAGGCGCTGGTAGGTTGAACGCTCTCGGGAATTGAAGTTCAAGTCAGTAGAGAGAATAGAGAGAGTCAAAAGGTGCGTGCGTGCACCGGATATGTGTGCAGCTGGTGTGGCTTCTTAGTGGTAAGTATGGTGGTTGAGAGATCAAGAGTATGTGTTCGTTCTGGCAGGTTGTTATCCAGACCGATTCTGGCTGCGTTAGGCCTGAGGAGAACATCTAGGCTGGAGGCTGTGTAACCAGCATTGTTTAGTTAGGGTGATGGGGAGTATGAGGCAAATGATGGTATGATAACAGCTATACCGAATGGTGTCATAGTAGCGCTGTGTTCTAGTTGAGTGGTGGTGTAAAGAAGAGAGTAAGCGTGGAGATGTGATATGGTGGTTTACCTTAGGTGCTTGAGATCGAGCCCACTCCAATAGTTCCATGTACTCCATCCGTTCCATGTACTCTGACTGTTTCATGCATTACGACTGTTCAAGCACTCAAAACCGTTCCTTTCAATGCTCTTTCAAACGTTCCATGCACTCCAAACCATTCAATGTAATCACGCCATTCTATGCACTCCAATCCGTTCCATGCACTCCAATCCGTTCCATGCACTCCAATACGTTCCATGCACTCTAATCCGTTCCATGTACTCCAAGCCATTTTATGCACTCCAACCATTTTATGCACTCCAACCATTTTATGCACTGCTCCTTTCATTCGTTCTACCCACGTTATCCTTTCTCCATGCATCATCCATCCACATACGTCATCTCTACACGTTCCATCCACTTCACTGGTTCCACCCATTTCACACGTTCCATCCACTTCACCCGTTCCACCCACTTCACCGTTTCCACCCACTTCACCGGTTCCAAACACATCACCCGTTCATCCACCTACTTCATCCGTTCTACCATTTCACCCGTTCCAACCACTTCACCCATTCTACGTCCGTTCATCCGTTCCATCTACATACTCCACCCGTTCCATCCACATACTTCACCCGTTCCATCCACATACTTCACCCGTTCCTTCCACATATTTAACCCATTCCTTCCACATATTTCACCCGTTCCTTCCACATATTTTCAACCGTTCCATCCTGTTCACCCATTCCACCCTGTTCATCCGTTCCACCCAGTTCATCCGTTCCACCCAGTTCATCTGTTCCACCCAGTTCATCCGTTCCACTCACATACTTCACCCGTTCCATCTCCATACTTCACCCTTTCCATCCACATATTTCACCCGTTCCACCCTGTTCACTTATTCCACCCTGTTCATCTGTTCCACCCAGTTCATCCGTTCCACCCAGTTCATCTGTTCCACCCAGTTCATCCGTTCCACTCACATACTTCACCCGTTCCAACCCCATACTTCCTCCGTTCCAACCACATTTTTCACTTGATCCATCCACTTCACCAGTTCCATCCACATACTTCAATCGTGCTATTCAATACATTTGACACATTCCTTCCTCATACTTTATCCGTCTCGTCCATATACATCACCCGTTCTTCCAGATCCATCCTCCGTTCCTACCACCCACTTCACCTATTTCTTCCCCTTACTTCACCCGTTCCATCCACATACATCACCCGTTTGCTCCACACTCGACATCCGCTCCGCACTCTACAGCCGCTCCGCACTCTACACCTGCTCCGCACTCCACACCCGCTCCTCGCTCCGCATTCTACACCCGCTTCGCACTCTACACCTGCTCTGCACTCTACACCCGCTCCGCACCATACCCTACATCCGCTCAACACCCTACATCGGCTCAACATCACCGCACCCTACATCTGTCAACACCCTAAATCTGCTGAACACCCTACATCCGCTCAACACCCTAAATCTGCTCAACACCCTATATCCGCTCCACTTCATTATCCACTCACACCCTGCATCCGCACCACAACCTACATCCGCACCACACTCTTATCTGCTCCACGCTCTCATCCACTCCATGCACTCATTCATTCTGCGCTTTCATTCGCTCTACGCACTCATCCGCTCTATGCACTTATCCGCTCTACACACTCATCCGCTCTACACACTTATCCGCTCAACGCACTCATCCGCTCAACGCACACATCTACGCGCTTCATCCACTCCACTGACTTCATCCGCTCCACTCACTTTGTTCATCATCCTGCATTATCGGTTCAGCCCATGTCACTTGTCGCAAGCACTCGATCCATTCCGTGCTCTCCATCTGTCCCCTGCACTACACCCTTCTCATGTACTCGAATCGTTTATTCTGCACTTTCCATTTATACCATGCACTCATACATTCCATGCCATCTGTCTGTGCACTCATCCATCTCCTGTATTCATCTTTCCATCCTCTTCACTTTATTCCTTTCGTCCATTTTGTTCCTTTCATCCATTGCAATCATTTCACCCATTTAATTAATTTCAACCGCTTCACTGCTTTCGTACAATTTATTGTTTTTATCCACTTCACTGCTTTGATCTACTTTACTCGTTCTATTCTGTTTGTCCTTTTTAGTTTACATTAGAGGTTATTAGTTTTCGATTTCTCGCTTGGATCTTGATGTTGTATTGTTATTTGTTTTATTGTTATTTAAGATCTAGTAGTTTGGGTTAGTTGAATTGTTGTTATCCACTTTATTCCTCACGTCACATTGATCCTCTTGTCCATTACATTTATTTTGTCCATTTCATTAATTTCAGCCACTTCATTAATTTCAGCCACTTTA
This sequence comes from Ambystoma mexicanum, assembly GCF_040938575.1. Classification (NCBI taxonomy): domain Eukaryota; kingdom Metazoa; phylum Chordata; class Amphibia; order Caudata; family Ambystomatidae; genus Ambystoma; species Ambystoma mexicanum. Next base: position 151,267,466 of record NC_090929.1, on the reverse strand, counting down.
CTGCTCTCGTACAACTTATATGCTTTTTATCTACTTCGCAGGTTTGATCCTTTTTACTCATTCTATTTTGTTTGTCCTTTTTAGCTAACCCATTGTCATGCATGCTGGACGTGGTCCTACCTCCTACGCTCGTAGAACAGCTAGACCGTTCTATTCCGAATGGCGGTTGTTCGATACGTTGCCGGGAAAACGACGTTTGCACTTTTCACGTCGCTAACTTCACGTGTATTCTGCTTCGTCACGTGAACTACGGCATTACGTATTTAAGCAGCGTGGAAACTTCACTCGCTGCTTCTGATCGAATCATTTGGCGTTGTGTAGCTGAACCTCCGGTCTGCATCCTTGCAGGTTACTACAGCTACTTTTTGGGCCTTCTATAGTGTGTTTTCCGCCACACGCTGATTCCTGGAGCTGTTTGTTCGCGTGTAAATCCACACGCGCACGCTATCTTCAAGCGCTGCTGGCCTGGACTGCGTGAATCCTGCTCGCGTGTAAATCCACACGCGCACGCTATCTTCAAGCGCTGCTGGTCTGCGTGAATCCTGTTCGCGTGTAAATCCACACGCGCACGCTATCTTCAAGCGCTGCTGGCCTGGACTGCGTGAATCCTGCTCGCATGTAAATCCACACGCGCACAATATCTTCAAGCGCTGCTGGCCTGGACTGCGTGAATCCTGCTCGCGTGTAAATCCACACGCGCACGCTATCTTCAAGCGCTGCTGGCTTGGACTGCGTGAATCCTGCTCGCGTGTAAATCCACACACGCACAATATCTTCAAACGCTGCTGGCCTGGACTGCGTGAATCCTGCTCGCGTGTAAAACCACACGCGCACGCTATCTTCAAGCACTGCTGGTCTGGGCTGCGTGAATCCTGTTCGCGTGTAAATCCACACGCGCACGCTATCTTCAAGCGCTGCTGGCCTGGACTGCGTGAATCCTGCTCGCATGTAAATCCACACGCGCACAATATCTTCAAGCGCTGCTGGCCTGGACTGCGTGAATCCTGCTCGCGTGTAAATCCACACGCGCACGCTATCTTCAAGCGCTGCTGGCTTGGACTGCGTGAATCCTGCTCGCGTGTAAATCCACACACGCACAATATCTTCAAACGCTGCTGGCCTGGACTGCGTGAATCCTGCTCGCGTGTAAATCCACACGCGCACGCTATTTTCAAGCGCTGCTGGTCTGGGCTGCGTGAATCCTGTTCGCGTGTAAATCCACAGGCGCACGCTATCTTCAAGCGCTGCTGGCCTGGACTGCGTGAATCCTGCTCGCGTGTAAATCCACACGCACACGCTCTTTTCTTCGCGGCTGTACAGAACCGCGTGTACTTGTTTATACCTTAAAAGGAGCGCTATTTCCAACTCCTGCACCTGTGATATTAACAGGGGGATTGATTCATTTCTATACTTTACTCTACGTGGGAAGGAAGCTTTTCAAGGATAACGGGAAGGTGACAGTGAACAGTACTTTGGACGCTATCCTGTGGTGCATCAACCCGGTATCTAGCGTGAGCCTCGTTCCGTTCGGGATAAGTCTCCCTTACTAATCTTCCCTTCCTTGTCGTTTGTTCTACCTTGGATTCCTCAAGAGACTCTGCTGGATTCATCTGCCCTAGACTCAAGGTCAGTGTGTGCATTCATGACATTCTCTATTCCATCATACCCAGGTTGGGGCAGTTATTCATGATACTTTATTTTGTTCTAGGTTGACTTCCTATACCTTACCCATGCCCTTTCCAGTGATCCATCACTCTGCCTGTTTTACCAGTCAGAGAGTTGTATCATTTGGAAGGTCTTAACTTGACTTCACAACTATCAAAACGCGTGAACAGGGATCCGGAAGACCCTACCACCTGTATCCTTTTGAGTACCGTATCCTTTTCAGTTAATTTTTTGGTGCTCTCTGACAGAATCAGAAGCCATGGAGGGTACAGATCCTTTAGCTGTTTTGACTCAGTTGATCAGCGATTTGAGAAATGAAATGGTTACGGCACAGGACATGTTACGGCATCGTATGGACGTTATGCAAGACGCCATGCACGGTAGTCCTCAGGGAGCACAGGTTCCAATGGCCACTGCATCTGGATCTGGGACTATGACACCCCCACAGGAAACTATTAATGTGGTTATGCCCACTCAGTTTCCCTTGGCCCCTCTGGAACGGTTCACTGGTGATCCCAAAACCTATAGAACCTTCGTTAATCAGTGCCGACTCCATTTTCTTTGCCGTCCTACATCTTTTCCTGACCTAACCACAAAAGCAGCATTCGTGCTTTCCCATTTAGGGGGTACAGCTGCTGCCTGGGCTAACCCTTTGTTGGAAACAAATAGCCCTTTGTTGTACGACTGTGACGATCTCTTGGCTGCTATGAGTAAAGTCTTTGACATGCGTTATGCTACTCAAGCCATGGATCTGGAGTTACTTAATCTACAACAAGGCAATCAGCCTATTTTGCCTTACATTGCCCGGTTCAATCAACTAACAGCCGAAACTCAATGGCCTGACGGCAAGAAAACGGCTGTTTTCTACAAGGGTCTTTCAGAAGAACTGAAAGATGCCTTATCTACAGTTCCGGTGGTTCCTACGGGATTCACAGAGTTGCTCGATTTGGTTTTGCAAATCGATGCCCGAAGGAATGCTCGGAAAGGAGAGAAAAAGCCTTTCATGCAAGCCTCGGGGCGTTCAGAGACACCGGCAGTCCTCTCGAACGACCCCGAACCCATGCAGATTGGCGTCGTGAGAGGCCGGTTGTCCAATGCAGAACGAGAGAACCGAAGAAAGAACCATTTATGTATGTATTGCGGTTCATCCGAGCATTTATTGGCGACATGTCCTAAAAGACCTATCAAGCGTTCGGGAAACGCCAAAACTCGACAATAGCAGGAGTCCCTATGTCGAGTGTTTCATCGGACTCCAGTACCATTCCTAAACATGCACCCGTAATTGTTGAGGTGTCGTTACGTTGTGGTGAACGAGAATTGGTTTCCAAGGCCATGGTTGATTCCGGAGCCACCAACAATTACATAGACATCACATATGCCAAGAATTGTTCCATACCCCTTGTAAACAAAAACAAACCTGAAACAGTTAATACCGTGGACGGATCTGTTTTGACTTCTGGTATGGTAACCCAGGAGACGGTATCTGTTCAGATGACATTATCGAATAATCATTCGGAAGAAATCATCTTCGATGTCATAGCTGCTCCGCAGTACGAGATCATACTTGGTCTTGCATGGTTAACCCTTCATAATCCCGCCGTTGACTGGGTTTCGGGATTGCTCCAGTATCCTTCGATTCATTGCAATGAACATTGCTTTACCAGTCAGGAGGTGTCAAACAAACAACACATATTGGCCTCTATGGTGGGAGCTTCAACTATCAGCGTGGTACATCAAAGCAAAACTACCATACCATGCGAATACACTGAGTATGCTGATGTCTTTGACAAGGGCCAGGCAGAACAATTGCCTCCCCATCGACAGTACGACTGTCCTATTGAATTGATTCCTGGTGCCAAAATCCCTACAGGGCGTTTATATTCACTAACCCCAAAAGAAGACGTTGTGTTGAAAGAATACATTGACAAAGCTTTAGCGATGGGTTTCATACGGCCATCACAATCACCTGCTGCGTCTCCTCTATTCTTTGTTCCGAAGAAAGAGGGAGACCTAAGGCCTTGTATTGATTACAGGGCACTTAACGACATCACCATAAAAAACCAATACCCTTTACCACTGATAAACGTTCTATTGGATCAATTAGGTACTTCCAGTTACTTCACCAAATTGGACTTGCGAGGAGCATACAATTTAGTTCGCATTCGTGAAGGCGACGAATGGAAGACCGCTTTCAAGACACGGTATGGTCTTTACGAGTATTTGGTGATGCCTTTTGGTCTGTGCAACGCTCCCGCCACTTTTCAATTCTTCATGAATGATATATTCAGGGACATAATGGACCAGTTTGTGGTGATTTATCTGGATGACATTCTGATCTATTCATCATCTTTTTCGGAACACGTCAAACACGTTTCTACAGTCCTACAAAGACTCAGGGAGAACCTTCTTTATGTGAAAGCCGAGAAATGCGTCTTTCATTCACAGGAAGTGGACTTCCTGGGCTATGACATTACCAATCTAGGTGCTCGAATGAGCCGTTCCAAGGTGAAGGCCATATTGAATTGGCCGATTCCGCACAATGTCAAGTCATTACAGTCTTTCTTAGGCTTTGCGAATTTTTATCGCAGATTTATTCATTCCTTCTCCAAAACAGTAGCTCCTTTGACGGCCTTAACTAGTTCTAAAGTTCCTTTCTGTTGGAACCCAAATGCCCAAGCATCATTCGAAAAGTTGAAAGAAGCATTTACCACTGCACCCGTGCTTCAACATCCAGATCCAGATCGCCAGTTTATCGTTGAAGCGGATGCATCCAGTGTCGCTACTGGAGCGGTACTCTCACAAGTTTGCACAGAAACCAAGGAGGAGCACCCAGTGGCTTTCTTCTCTCGCAAACTTACCCCATATGAACGTAACTACACCGTCACTGAGCGGGAACTGCTGGCTATCAAGGATGCCTTCCGAGAATGGCGTCATCATCTTCTTGGGGCCAAACATCAGGTGTTAGTGTACTCTGACCATAGAAATCTTCAAGCATTCAAATCCATGAAATGCCTTACGGCCCGACAGGCCAGATGGCATGTCTTTTTTGCCCAATACGATTTCCGGGTCACATACCGTCCTGCCCGAGAACACGTTAAGTCAGACGCGTTGTCCCGTATGAGTGAAGAGGCGAAGGAAGAAGCACAAGTACAGAATCAGTTGTTGGCAGATCATGTAATATGTAGTTGTTCTGTTCAACCATCCTTAAAAACCGAAGTACAAGAGTGGGTGAAAAATCATCCACAAGCTGTCCAGGATATGAATCTGGACGTACATAACGGTTTACCATTCACACAAGGAGTGCTCTACCTACCGACGTCTTCAACGCGGAATAAAGCCCTCAAGTGGAATCACGATTCCTTGATCGCAGCCCATCCTGGGCGGAAGAAAACACTAGAACTACTCAAAAGATGGTGCTGGTGGCCGTTCATGTCAAAAGATGTCATAGATCATGTATCAACTTGTTCTGTATGCATCCAATGTAAAAACACCCCTGGTAAACCAGTGGGCTTACTCCAGTCCCTACCTGTCCCTAACAAACCATGGGACATGATATCTATGGACTTTGTGGTAGAACTCCCACCAAACCATGAGTACGATACCATATGGGTTGTAGTGGATTATTTCACTAAATTGGCTCTTTATATTCCCTGTATCGGTTTACCAACCGCTGCTGTTCTGGCCGACCTATTCATCCACCATGTATTTCGTTTCTTTGGTCTACCGTCAGTAATCATTACGGACAGGGGCTCACAGTTTGCGTCACGCTTTTGGAGAGCACTAACCTCTGCATTACTGATTGATGATAGAATGTCCAGTGCTTACCACCCTCAAACTGATGGACAGACCGAAAGAGTCAACTGCACTATGGAACAATATCTGCGGTGTCTGTGTCTGCAGTACCAATCGGATTGGCTCACGGTCCTGCCGGCAGCTGAATTCGCCTATAACAACTCCTATCATAGTGCCATAGGCACTTCACCGTTCTATGCGCTTTATGGACAGCACCCCCGGTCTATACCTTTGGATTCCAGCTTGTCTTTGGATACTCCTGCCGCAGGCCGTACCTTTCGTGATCTGAAGAATTTACAGAGGAAAGTGAAGCAGCAATTAGAGCAGGCTAAAAGACGCGACAAGTTCTATGCTGATGCTCATAGAACACCTGCACCCGTCTACAAGGCTGGTATGAAAGTATGGCTGTCCACTAAGAACTTGAGAATTCCAGGCAAAACGAAATTATTGCCTAAATACATTGGTCCGTATGTAGTGCTCCAAGTAATTAATCCGGCTGCTGTCCGTCTGGTTTTGCCACAACGATGGCGAGTGCATCCCGTATTCCACATATCACTCATTAAGCCATGTTCTGAAGCTACTAGATTGCCTGTACGGCCTGTTGCTATTTCTGTGCGGGGTTCAGATGAATACGAGGTACAGGACATACTGGATATGAGACTACGTTCTGGTAGGCCATTTTATCTGGTGGACTGGAAGGGTTATGGGCCCGAAGATAGGTCCTGGGAACCTCTTTCTAATATTCATGCTCCTGCTTTATTGAAGCGTTTTCACACGAGAAGGGGAGAGGTTGCCCCTTTGGGGGATGGCACTGTCATGCATGCTGGACGTGGTCCTACCTCCTACGCTCGTAGAACAGCTAGACCATTCTATTCCAAATGGCGGTTGTTCGATACGTTGCCGGGAAAACGACGTTTGCACTTTTCACGTCGCTAACTTCACGTGTATTCTGCTTCGTCACGTGAACTACGGCATTATGTATTTAAGCAGCGTGGAAACTTCACTCGCTGCTTCTGATCGAATCATTTGGCGTCGTGTAGCTGAACCTCCGGTCTGCATCCTTGCAGGTTACTACAGCTACTTTTTGGGCCTTCTATAGCGTGTTTTCCGCCACACGCTGATTCCTGGAGCTGTTTGTTCGCGTGTAAATCCACACGCGCACGCTATCTTCAAGCGCTGCTGGCCTGGACTGGGTGAATCCTGCTCGCGTGTAAATCCACACGCGCACGCTATCTTCAAGCGCTGCTGGTCTGGGCTGCGTGAATCCTGTTCGCGTGTAAATCCACACACGCACGCTATCTTCAAGCGCTGCTGGCCTGGACTGCGTGAATCCTGCTCGCGTGTAAATCCACACGCGCACAATATCTTCAAGCGCTGCTGGCCTGGACTGCGTGAATCCTGCTCGCATGTAAATCCACACGCGCACAATATCTTCAAGCGCTGCTGGCCTGGACTGCGTGAATCCTGCTCGCGTGTAAATCCACACGCGCACGCTATCTTCAAGCGCTGCTGGCTTGGACTGCGTGAATCCTGCTCGCGTGTAAATCCACACACGGACAATATCTTCAAACGCTGCTGGCCTGGACTGCGTGAATCCTGCTCGCGTGTAAATCCACACGCGCACGCTATCTTCAAGCGCTGCTGGTCTGGGCTGCGTGAATCCTGTTCGCGTGTAAATCCACACGCGCACGCTATCTTCAAGCGCTGCTGGCCTGGACTGCGTGAATCCTGCTCGCATGTAAATCCACACGCGCACAATATCTTCAAGCGCTGCTGGCCTGGACTGCGTGAATCCTGCTCGCGTGTAAATCCACACGCGCACGCTATCTTCAAGCGCTGCTGGCTTGGACTGCGTGAATCCTGCTCGCGTGTAAATCCACACACGCACAATATCTTCAAACGCTGCTGGCCTGGACTGCGTGAATCCTGCTCGCGTGTAAATCCACACGCGCACGCTATTTTCAAGCGCTGCTGGTCTGGGCTGCGTGAATCCTGTTCGCGTGTAAATCCACAGGCGCACGCTATCTTCAAGCGCTGCTGGCCTGGACTGCGTGAATCCTGCTCGCGTGTAAATCCACACGCACACGCTCTTTTCTTCGCGGCTGTACAGAACCGCGTGTACTTGTTTATACCTTAAAAGGAGCGCTATTTCCAACTCCTGCACCTGTGATATTAACAGGGGGATTGATTCATTTCTATACTTTACTCTACGTGGGAAGGAAGCTTTTCAAGGATAACGGGAAGGTGACAGTGAACAGTACTTTGGACGCTATCCTGTGGTGCATCAACCCGGTATCTAGCGTGAGCCTCGTTCAGTTCGGGATAAGTCTCCCTTACTAATCTTCCCTTCCTTGTCGTTTGTTCTACCTTGGATTCCTCAAGAGACTCTGCTGGATTCATCTGCCCTAGACTCAAGGTCAGTGTGTGCATTCATGACATTCTCTATTCCATCATACCCAGGTTGGGGCAGTTATTCATGATACTTTATTTTGTTCTAGGTTGACTTCCTATACCTTACCCACGCCCTTTCCAGTGATCCATCACTCTGCCTGTTTTACCAGTCAGAGAGTTGTATCATTTGGAAGGTCTTAACTTGACTTCACAACTATCAAAACGCGTGAACAGGGATCCGGAAGACCCTACCACCTGTATCCTTTTGAGTACCGTATCCTTTTCAGTTAATACTTTGGTGCTCTCTGACACCCATAGAGGTTATTAGTTTTTGATTTCTCGCTCGGATCATGATGCTGCATTGCTATTTATGATCTAGCATTTGGCAAAGTCATTGAGATGCTGTTATCCAGTTTGAGTTAGTTTGAGTTTGGGGTCGGTTTTAGGGGAAGAGCCAAGTTTTCAGTAATTTGCGGAAAGACATGAGGTCTTCAGTGAGTCAGATGTGGGGTGGGAGTGCGTTCCACAGCGTGGGGGCCAAGGCTGAGAATGATGATCCGCCTAACCTGACTGAGTTTGTTTTTGGTATGATTAGGAGGCCGGCTGAGCTTGATCTTAGAGTACGTGCAGGGTGATAGGGTTTTCGTTTGTCTTGAAGATTTTGAGGTCCGGTTTTATGCAGTGCTCGGTGAGAAATGCATAAGGTTTTGAAGGTCATCCTTCGGGTAACCGGAAGCCAGTACAGAGTTTTGAGGGCTGGGGAGATGTGGTCTCTCGGGCCAAGCGATAGTAGCAGTTTGGTTGCAGCGTTTTGTGCTCTTTGTAGTTTGGTCAGTTGGTATGCGTGGACTCCGAGGTAGAGGGGGTTAGCGTAGTCCAGTCTTGATATAACAATTGATTGGACCGCACAGAGTCTGTTGGGAAAGGAGAGGTATGGAAAAATGCGCCTGTTTTAAGGTGGTAGTGGCAGGACTTTGAGACGTTGTTGACTTGACGCGAGAGTGTTAGGTCAGAGTCTAGGGTGCATCCAAGGTTTTCTACTGAATTAGAGGGAGTCAGTGAGTTGCCCATGGCAGATGGCCAGGGAAGTGGGTGTGGAAGAAGTTCAGTGTTGCCACATAACATGATTTCGGTTTTGGAGTGGTTTAGCAAGAGGTGGTTTGTGATCATCCAGAGCTCCATGTCGAGGAGGTAGGAAGCGAGGTCAGGTCGGCAGTTGGGTTTTGAGTTCAGGAGTCTTAGAATTAGTTGAGTGTCATCAGCGTAGTTGTAGCACAGGATGTTGTGTGAATGAATTATTCGTGGGAGGGTGGCCATGTAGAGATTGGAGGGAGGGCTAATAGGCATGCTCCTTGTGGAACTCCCATGTCGACTGGTCGGGCTTGGGAGGAATAGGTGGAGAGTAGGGTTATTTGGTTCCTATTTTTGAGGAAGGATGCTATCCATTTGAGAGCGGTTCCACAAATTCCTAGGGAGTGGAGGCAGTCAAGGAGGATTGAGTGATTGATTGTGTCGAAGGCAGTGGATAGGTCAAGAAGGATTAATGCGGCGCCTCCCGCAGAGTCTGCCGTGTTTTTAAGGTCATCCGAGATTGAGGTTAGGGTGGTTTTGGTTCCGTGTCGGGCTCCGAAACCTGATTGAGCGGGGTCTAGGAGATTGTTGGCTTCGACAAAGGCATTTATTTGGGAGTAGGCGGTTTGGTCAATGAGTTTGGCAAGGAACCTGGTGTTTGAGATGGGGCGGTAGTGTTTGGGCTCGAGAGGTTGAGGGAAGGTTTTTTTTATTAGAGGTTTCACATGAACCATTTTGAATGCGTTGGGAAAAATTCCTCAGGAAAGGGAGTCATTTATGATGGTTCTTGCGTGTTCTCCTGCGCAGGTATAAGCGAACATTTCTTTGAGGGTTGTGCCCAGGCAAGGGTCTAGCTGAGAGCCGGATGGTTTGCGGGCAGAGAGAAGTTTGAGAAATTGGTCAGCAGATATTGGACTAAAGGAGTCGAACGTTGGTTGGGTAGTGGTCGCAGGCGGTGGGTTGGCCGGTATGGAGGGTGGGTTGCCTGGTGGGTGTAAGAGAGCTAGTTTGTTGGTTAGAGTATTTGTTCTTTCGAGAGCTGTGGTGTAAAAGTGGAGAGAGAGTGAGTCGCGCAGCGATTGTGAGGGGGACGGGACAGTGGTGGTTCATGATGGTTTGGTGAATTCGGTGATGATTTTGTGAAGTTCTTTGCTGGGGTTTTTACAGTTTAGGATTCGGGAGTTGTAATGGGCTTTTTTTACTTTCCGGATTTCGACCTTGTACTGATGAAGGTGCCGGGCCAAGGTGGATCTGTTCATTTCTGCCATTTGCGTTCTAGGTATTTATCACAATTATCATTCCATGAAAGCTCATCGATTTTCTTGCTGGCAATGAGCCTCTTATATTCTGGAGTCTCCTCATCTTGTTTTAATTCTGAATGTATATATAACTCTGTAATTGTTTATGGGTCACACTTTTAGATCATGAACTGCAAGATTATTGCTATAATTAGTCTGAAAATGATATAATTATTTTGAATTACCAAAAAACAACACAGGATAGCAGGATAAGACTATATTATGTAAGTAAAAACAGCATACAAGAATGCGTGTATTGTTATTATAATTGGTAACATAAGATGAAATGTGCTTCTCTTCTTTCAGCTCCGGTATGTTATAACATTGTTCCTTGAGCCTATCTAAAAATGTTCCACGATAACTGCAAGTCTGTTTATTCATTGTCAAATGTTGAAAGATATTGGCCTTTAGTGTAAAGTGATGCTGTGCTCTTCGTTTTCCTTGTCTTTGCTTTTGGCCATTGAACAAGTATGCATGCACAGGAACTTCTTCTGTTGCTTCACTGTCGGTAGTTGCAGGGGGGGTTGGGGTTTCTCCTTTATGTGGTTTGATGTTGTGCAAATGCAGGCCAGCTCTTCTTCCTTTTAACTTGGCAGCTGTGGGGGTAACTTCTTACACCTCATAATGTCCTTCAAAACCGGGCTTGCTCCAAGTGCGTACAAACCTTCATACCAGCACCTGGTCCCCTGTGTATAGACTTAGTTGTTTTAACAAATCTTCTACTTCAATAGGTTGATCGTCTTTGTCGCTTCTCTTTGAACCCTCCATTCAAATGTTTACCTGCTGAGACATGAAAGATACACACAGTCATTGTTGTTAGGTAATCATGCATCTCATCACCTACTGTCTTCGCTGCACTATGGGCATCAGTTTTTTACCTAGTCGGAGGAGCAAGTGGGGTTCTTATGCAGCGTCCAGTCACCAACTCATGCGGATTCAGATGGTGATCTGAGCCAGGCTGGTTTCTGAGGGCATATAATGCAAGGGGTAGGCAATACAGCCATCCCATCTTTAGAGTCATCTTTATTTTTGCAATCCTTTCCTTTAAATAATCCATTTAATCGTTCACAGATGCCTTTCGCCTGGGGGTGATATGCAGAGGAAAACGTATGCTTAATGCCTACTGGAACAACTATTTGTTTGAACAGTTAATTTACAAAATGCAATCTATTGTCATACCGCAAAGCCTCACACACACACCCCACCTTGGAAACAATGCATGCACATGGAACCTGGCAGCGCACATAGCATCAGGGTGTGCATGGACCTGCCTCGATCCATCTAGAAAAAGGACATACCATGACCAGCATATATCTGTAGCTGTTGCATGCCTGCAGCATATGCACATAATCTATATGTAGGTGCTGAAATTGGCCATTGGGTCTAGGAATTTCTCCTCTCACTGTTCGCAAAGGGCGCCCTGCAGTAAATGTCTGGCACACGATGCAATTTACAATAAACAGTGCCACATGCTCTAACAGGTTTGGTGAGAACCACTCTTCTGCAATTGTAGCAGCTATATTCTCGCGAGTCACATAAATGGGGTAGTGGAGCTGCTCCCGCGCTACCCTTAATAATGCTAGTGGCATAACTGGCTTTCCAGTACTATCCAGTCTCCAAATTGCCTTTGTGGGGGATAAAGAACATCCCTGCTTTTATAATAATTGCATCTCTTCTTGTGGTGCTTAACCTTGTATCTCAATTAACTGGACAGTAGACAACATGTTAAATCCCTCCTTCACCAACATGCATCATCCTGTCATCTGTTTAACACTTTGCATTTGCATATTAGAAATGGTTGGGAGGTGGCGCTAGTGAGCCGAATCCAGCATGGCAGTCTCCTTGTGAGCTCCGTCAGCTAGCCTGAGAATATCCTGATTACTGGTGGAAGGAGGCTGTTGTGACTGTGAAGAAAGGACCCACTAGCAGGTCAGGTGCTGCAGGGCCTGCCGGGGCAGCATTGGGGGGATTGTGGCACTGCAGCCTGTAGGGCGACAATGTCCCAGCACCTGGGCATGTGCTGCCTGCGTCACTGAGTGAGAACCACGGTCCCGACGCTGAGAGGAGGGCTCTGCGGGTGGTCAGGTGCCTGGGACCTCAACAGCTTGGGGGGACAGAGCGCTGGTACATGTATATCCGGGTGGTGGCAAGGAGTGGAGCAGCCCCCGGCAGCCTGTGGAGCACGTCGGGTGAGGGGCCGGTAGCCCAACGGATCGCTGAGACTCCTGGCAGTGGGGACAGCAGCACAGGCGCAGTCAGCGCAGCAAGGCTGCCCCTTCTGGATACCGGTATGGAGTGAGCCACCACATGTAAAGAGGAAGCTGGCGGCCTGCTCGGACCTGGGGAGAGCTGCTGGAGCTGCGGTGAGCAGCCACCTGAGAATTCCAGCCTGCGCTCTTGCCATAACTTGTTGGATGATCATCCGGTCCTGGTCTCTGTGGGGTGTGCTGGGAGTCTAAGATCAGTGTTTGGCCCGGCAATACTGGCGAATGGGCTACGTGATCAAGTGAGGTCAAGTGGCACAGGCAGGAGAACATTTTGCATAAGAGTGCATGCTTGGCATTGTATGGGCCCCCACCATCCTTGTTGAGCAGTGTTCAAGATGCTGTGGCTGCACCGGGTGTCAGCTTGCTGGAAGTCAACATGGGAAAGGTGGACAGGTTACAAAAAAGCACTGTCTTTTGAGGGAGGTTCAGTGTCTGAGACCCCCCCAAGCCGTGGCCCCACACTGGGAGTGTGAGATGGTGGAGGCGGAGTCAAACAAGGGGGCACAGGAGGCAGCAGGGATATTAACGAAATTCTTCTGCAACTAAAGGCAGGGATAGGGGGTTCGGATGCCAAGTTGGACTCCCTGTCACCCAAAGTTGATATGTTACAGCATTGCCTGGACAAGCATAACAATCGCTTGGATGTGGTGGAAAACAGCTGCCGGAGTGGAGAGTAGTACGACATTCTTGGCAAGCAGAGTGACTGCGCTGGAAAGGCCGACTTAAGGTGGTGGCTGCCAAGAATGAAAATTTGGAAGGCCGGGCCTGAAGAAAGAATATTCGGTTGGTTGGGATCATAGAACAAAATGGCCAGTTTCAGATGAAGGAATTTGTGGAGCGACTCTGTAAGACAGTTTATGGAGAGAGGGAGCTGTCCTCTATGTGTTTGGTGGAAAGAGTACACCGGGTCCCAGTGAAGAGACCGATCCCGGGGGCCCCCTGAGGCCTATAATAGCCCGCCTCATAAATTATAGGGATCGAGACACTATCCTCAGGTTGGCTCGGCATAATGGGGCACTGCAATATGACAGAGATAGCTTCCAGGTTTTCCCTGACTTTTCCGCAAATGTGCAGGCACCCAGGAGATCCTTCATTGGAGTGAAGCGCAGGTTGCGGGACAATGAGATTCAGTATTCAGTGCTTTTCCCGGCTAAACTCTGGATTCAAGTTGATGGGAAGACTAATTTCTTCACATCCCCGGAATCTGCCAGCTCCTTTCTCGATGTTGTGGACAAGGCTGGCAGGCGGCGCAATAAAGGCCAGAGAAATGGGGACCAGAGTAGAGGCAAGGAGCGTCAGGTGGACCCATGAAGTTTCAAGGGGCAATAGAAGGGCAAAGAGACTTCACCGTGAGAGTGGTATTGGTACTAGATGATTGGTGGGTTCCGGGGATTTAGACGAAGACTGGTCATAATGGTGTTAAGGCTATCCGAAGTTACTTAGGCTGGGTGTGCTTGGTTTGGCACCAGAGCCCCGTGCCCAGCCTTGTTCATGGGGGAGTAATATAGGGTGGGGTGAAGTTGGGCGAATTGGGGTTGGCTGTGGGGTTGGGGGTGGGATGGGGTTTGGCGGGTGTGTGGGTTGTTGGTTGGTGGAGTCAGGAAGCTGGATAATGGGGTGGCAGCACGTTGCCCTGGTAGTAAATAGGTGTCAAGCAGAGGGAAACTGCATTCAAGAGTACTTGTTGTTATTCCTAAAACATGGCCTTTAAGGTAGTGACCTGGAATATTAGGGGGGTAACAAGCCCACCAAGACCAGATAGGTTTTGCATTATTTACGAACGCATGGGGTGGGATTGGCACTACTGCAAGAGACCCACATGGAGCCTCAAACAGAATCCCGGTGTGCATCACAGTGGGGATGTCATGGTTATTTTTCGTCTTACTCGACTGATGCCCGGGGAGTGGCCATATTGATAAACAAGTCCATCAGGTTTCGGTTTATATGAAGTAGTCATGATGAGGAGGGCAGGGCACTGTTGGTGTGTGGAGTCTTGGAGGGTGTGAAAGTGATCCTAGTAAACACATATGGGGCAAATGTAGAGGATGTCATTTATTTTACTGGGTGTCAATTAATATAGCTGACTGTCGGGATTCTATGATTATCTGGGGAGGGGACATGAATGCTTTGTTGGACACTGCCAAGGATAGATCTTCCGGTCGTACACTGTATGCTAACAGGGTGGGCAAACAGATTCAAGATATTAATGAGTTATATAACCTGTTCGATGTGTGGAGGGTGCAGCACTTGGATGACAGAGACTATACTTTTCACTTGTGGGTACATGGGTCAAGTTCCAGATTGGATTATCTATTGGTGTCTCATGCGGGAGGAATTTCTCTGGGTGAGTGTGAGATCCTTCTGAGGACCCTGTCAGACCATTTGCCCATGGCCTTGGAGTGTGTCGCAGGGGGAAGCGTGGGGATGGGTGTACATGTTGTTTTAAATCTGATGCAGTGGTGGACGTAGTGTTTCGCCAGGAGATCCAGGACAAAATGATGGCTTTATTTTAGTGTAATGAAGCTTGGTGGGGCAGCAGGAGGTACTCTGGGAATGTACCAGAGGCATTTGTATGGCAAAGGAGAACAGTATACTTAGGAACATTAGGAGGGAGCCTGAAGCCAGCGAGGTAAAATTGAAAGAGCTGGAAGGGGATTATACCGCCTCAGCTACTCACGGTACATTAGCGGCATTGAGAGCCGAGCTGACAAAATTTCAAGACAATGCGGGTAGGGAGGCTAAGTTCCTGAGTCAGAACTGGCAGGTACGACAGTACAGCGATGGACAAAAACCTGGTGCCCTCTTGGCTAGAATATTGGCCACGGCGAAGAGACCTTCACAGGTCAATGTGATTCGCAGGGGGTGCCACAAAACACAGACGCAGAGTTTGCAGCCACATTTGGGTATTCTATGAGCACCTCTATGCATCCAGGTGTGGGCAGGAAATTGATGGTTTGCGGACATATCTGGAGGCAGTGGAATTATACTGTGTGGAGGCACCATTTCAAGATTCCCTTAACAGGGAATGGATGGTAGAAGAGATACTGACCACCATCGGGGAACTCCTGGGATCTAAGGCTCCTGGCCCGGACTGGTTGACAGGAGAGTTTTATAAAAAAACCTTTGCGCCTGTCTCAGCTCTGCAGCTATTGCTTATGTATGCTGAATCTGTACGGTGGTTCTCTACCCTCCTCGCTGCGTGAAGCCTCGATTATCCTGTTACATAAACCAGTGAAACCGCCGGAGGAGTGCGCCTCATACTGGCCAATCTCCTTAATAAATGTGGACAGTGAGATTTTCGCAAAGATCTTACGAGTTTTTTTGTTGAGGACACATTCATCTCACTGGTGCAGATGAGGGAAAACGGTGGGACATCTGCGCTGGATACTTTATGTATTTTCGAGTGCAGAATACTCTGAATGCCATGTTACCAACGTTCCCCCCAAACAACCAGTTACCTGGATGCTGCTACACAGGTTAATACAATCGCAGGGAGACGGTAAATTGGTCTCTAGTTTGTACCACAGCCTTATGGAAGCCTTATGGAAGAGATCCCGTGAGAGGGTGAGGGCCCAAAGCAGAGGTGGGAGAGGTCATTGAATAGAACAATCCCAGAGGATGACTGAAATTATGTGGCTTTAAAGACGCAGAAGGTCTCTCTAATTGATTGAAATTGATTCACTTTAATTTTATACATCAGGTGTATCACACACTGGCGAAATTGGATAGACATTTTGTAGACACAACCCGGATTCATGCTCCGGGTGTGGGATCAATCCCACTAACTTCTTACATCTGGCATGGTCCTGCCCAGCTATTGGCAAATACTGGGAGGAGGTGGTTACCAGGGTTTCACTCATTGTGGGGGAGAGGCTTGACTTAGACTCCATATTGGTGCTATTGGGGAATACAAGACACCTGCCATTGGTGACCCACCGACTCACAGGCGTACTGCTTGCATTGGCACATAGGAGGTTACCCCCCCACCCAAAATGCAAACGTGGTTGGAGGATGTAGCATATTGTCATGATCTAGAAACCGCTTTCATTTGAACTTTTGAGCTCCATGCAAGACAACCTGAGAACTGGGTAAAATATGTCCAATACCTGTTAAATGCTTGAGGAAGCTTGATTTGAAGGGAATGGTATTGCAATAGCTCTGTGCAGTAAAATGTTTCGGTATAATGTGGTAACCCAGGGTGACTCTGATGCTTTCGAACTCTGGTATTGTTTTGTTATGATGTTTTGTTAGTGTTGGGAGCGTGGCTAGGCGGCCATGGCGTAAGACTCGCTTCTGACCGTCTCCTGCCAATCCGGAATAATCCTTGGGTGCATGGGCACATTAATCCTGAACATTCGCTACCAGAGACAGACCAGAGTCGGTGGGAACGCTAGCTGCATCGAATGATGGCACTCCGCTCATAATTCATCAAGTATTAGAGCGGCTACCACAGAAACTGTGCTTGCGGTGGAGGACGGCACTCGGAATCAAAGATGGCAGCCGTGCAAGCTCACCGAACAAAGGAACAGAAGGACTGAGGAGGAGGGCTCGCTGCGCACCTTGAGGGGAAGCGTCCATGGTCAGCCGGGACAGCGGCCAGATGACACCGTGAAGAGCCTGAGCTGTGCAGCTGCGGAACCCAGAGGAGTGGACGCCTCAGTTGCTGATACAGGCAGCGGTTGTACATAAGGCAGTAGCATCCACCTGGGACTGGAGGGCAGCAGGAACCAACAGTGGGCCCCCAAAATACGGCTAGCCTGTCGGCTGGCCGGTGAGATTGCGGGCCTTTCTGATCTACGGCACCGTGGCTAGGGGCCTGTAGGCCTCGCCTGAAACTGGGGGAATGCCAGACAGCAGGAAGGCATCCAAACTTCCTAAATCCAAGGCAAACCAGCCCACAATGAAAGACTTCACCAAGAACCCGCAACAGGCGGAGGGGGGCGAGACCTAAGGACAAGATTCCACCTGCGGACATTACTCCCACACGCGCCGACCGTCAGATCCTGGAAGCAATTGCAGACCTTATGGCAACGTGGGAAAGCAAGCTAGAGGCAGCCACTGCCGAACTTAAGATAGCGCTGGAGCTCAAAATTGACGCAATGCAAGAGGAGGTCAACTTGCTCAGATTGGACGTGTGAAAAATGGCAGAACGCACAGATGAGCTGGAGAAAGAAGTGACCATAAACACGACTGCCCGGACCTCTCACGCCTCAGCGATCCATATCCTGAAGCAGCAGGTGATCAACCTGGAGAACAGAGCAGAGGAGGCCGAAGGGTGCGCTCGAAGGAACAACGTGCGCATAGTGGGCCTTCCGGAGGGGGAAGAAGGCCCTAATCCGACGGGCTATGTCGAAAACATGTTGTAGGAGATAGGAGCCGGGATCTTCACGCAAGGCTTTGCGGTGAAGCGAGCACACAGAGCGCTCACGAGGAAATCTCCCCCTGGTACCCCCCCGAGGCCGATCATTGCCAAGATTCTGAACTATCGGGACAGTGAGAGGATACTGGAATACTTCAGAAAGGGGGGCACCATACAAAGGGCTTCCGTGACCATCTCGGCATATCCTGATTATACACTTCAAGTGCAAAGGCGGAGGCTGAACTATGGGACAGTGAAGAGGAGATTGCGAGCGGCGAGGATGCGATACATGTTGTTGTACCCAGCTAAGCTGAAAGTGATCCATAATGCCAAAGCTTTGTTTTTTGAGAGTACGGAGGATGCGATGGAATGGTTGGATATCCAAAATTTCCCGGAAGGAGCGGACGGCTGGAAGAAGGATGATACGGACTAGTGAGGCCCTATCACAGGACTGAGGTGCTGTACATATGGTGACTCTGGGACTTGATTATAATACAGTGTAGAGATGTGTTGATTCTCAGGGGCGACGAATTTTACTGTGATATGGAGGATGTACAATGTACCATGATAATTATTAGGAGACAAGTAGGAAGCACTCTTAACCCCAACAGTTAGGACATTAGTTAGGTCACCAAATATTGGTGACACCCTGCCAGGTCCCCGACCTCGGCATTTCGAGGTGGGACCCAACGTGGGGGAGCCTGAGATACAGGGATGGAGCTGGGCATTAGTTTGGGTGTGGTTGGGGGGTGGGAGGGAAGGGGAAGTGTGCAGTGGGGAATAGTTGAGTGGGGTTAGGGGGAGGGCTAGTTGGAGAGCCCAAGTTGGGGGAGGGCGGGGAACGAGCCCAATTTCATGCTGGCTGGGACTGGAACGGAGACCCGGGGAGGGGGGAGGCGGTACACACTTTACATGGCTATGGATAGTCTCCAGATTATAACTTGGAATGTAAGAGGTCTCAACAGTTTCCTGAAAAGGAATAAAGTAATGATGTACCTGAGAAGGCTGAAAGTCGATATTGCATTACTACAGGAGACCCACCTTACTAGGATAAATTAGAGTTAGTCAAAAGAAAGTGGAGGGGAACCACCACAGGAGCTACATACTCAGCGTACGCAAGGGGGGTGGTCACGTGGATAGCACCCCCTGTACCATTCCAGCTGCTTCAATTCACGCCAGACCCAGATGGGAGAATGCTAGTGGTGCGGGGGATGTTGGAGAATAGGGAGGTCAGCATTGTGAACACATATGTTCCCAATCAAGATGCAGCGGCCTATTACAGGGCCCTATATGATAAAATTAGCCCCCTAATGGGCAGCGCTACCTTCTGGGGAGGCGGCGTCAACTGTACAATAGACCCCAGGATGGATAGGTCTGATAAGAAACTTGAGAGACCCACCCTTGTGGCGAAGGCACTAATGGCTCTCCTGCGGGAATTTGATCTAGATGACATATGGAGGCTGCTGCACCCGGGGACAGGCAGTACTTGCACTATTCGGCCCCCCACAACTTATATACTAGACTGGACTACATGTTTGTGTCCTCGGGAATAGCCGGGGAGATGACAGGTTCGGAGTACAAGGCAAGAGTGCTTTCGGTCCACTCCCCCTTGGTGGTGGAGTGGAGTCATCGGCCCCCCAGGGCGAGAATCCCGACGTGGAAACTCAGAGCTGAGGCTTTGCAGGACTCAGGATTCCGAGAGGATCTAAGGGAGGCCATTACCGAATATTTTGACATTTACACTGTCAGTGTGCAGTCGGAGGGTACCCTATGGGAGGCGTTCAAAGTGATAGTACGGGGTGCGGCCATATCTAAGTCTAGAGGGCTCTAAGGGGGCATAGAGCAGGAGCTACAGGAGACAGACAGGGAGCTCGAAGAAATAATACAGACGGGGGGTACCTCACAGGAAGATACGGCGAGGGTGGCCCTACTCCAGCAGGCTAGCAGTGGGCACTGGGACAGGCTATGCAAGTTAAATTACAAAGAGTATATTGAGATGCAACATGCAGGGGGAGATAAACCGGGCAGGCTGCTGGCGTGGCTATGCAAGAACGAAACGCTGCACTCAGTGATCAGGGAGATAAAGGACGAAGATGGCCAGACCTGGGCTACCCAAGAAGGAGTCAATGAGGGATTTCTACAAGTGCTTATATGAGGACACTGGGGAGGAGACGGGGCAAGAGACTCAGGAAACCCTGGAGAACATAGGACTGCCCAAGCTTAGTGACCAGGAGCGGGAGAATCTAGACGCCCCAATCACTCTTGAAGAACTAGAGATGGTGGTACAGCACCTACCTACGTGTAAGGCCCCGGGGTCAGATGGGCTCCCGAGTGAATTTGACAAGACATACAAGCAGGAAGTGCTTCCCCCGCTGCTCGCCATGTTAAACGAGGCGTATGAACAAGGGAGGCTGCCGGAGTCCCTTACGGAGGTGGTGATTATCCCACTCTTGAAATCAGGCAAACCAAGCTCGGACTGCGGATCCTACCGACCCTTGTCCATGCTCAACCAAGATAGCAAGAGCCTTACTGCCACGTTAGCAAACATAGGGAAACTGGTCCATACTGATCAAACAGGCTACGTACCAGGCAGGAATATAACGGACAATCACAAGAGACTCCACCACATAATTGAGCATGCAGAAAAAGACCCGGGCGAAATGACGATAGTCTCGTTGGACGCCATTAAGGCGTTCGACTCAGTGAGCTGGCCGTGGCTGCTGGCGGCGCTGAGGGAATATGGCATGGGGCCAGGGTACCTGAGGTGGGTTCGAAGGACTTATAGCTCCCCAACCACCAGGGTTAAAACCGGTGCCATGATCTCGGATAAATGGCAGCTCAGCAGGGGCACGAGACAGGGCACCCCTGGTCGCCCATGTTGTAGATCCTAGCTCTGGAGCCGCTGGCAATCTGCCTCAGACAACAGTATGGGATTCCCACAAAGGGAGGGAAGCACCTCATTTCGATGTATGCGGACGATATTCTGTTATACATGCGCTATCCAGAGGAAAACTTGCAATTTGTCCTGGAAGTGATGGAACATTATGCCACCCTCTTGGGAATAGCAGTGAACCCCAGGAAGTCGAGCATGTTTCCCCTGGGGAGATACAGAAGGGTCCCAGTGAAACACTTGCCGGTCTTACCGATACCCTGGCAGACCAGGACTTTTAGGTATTTGGGCATCGATATATACCACTCGGTTGAGGACGAACACAAACACAACACGGAGCGGGCAGTGGCAGGCATTAAGAATGCATGGGGTTCTGGCCTAGGCTCCCTTTAGCCATGATGGGTAGGATGGCGCTGCTCAAGATGGTGGTCTTGCCGAGACTGCTGCACTTCTTTGTGAATATTCCATATATGCTCCCTAGACGGTTTTTCGGGTAGCTCCACAACTGATGTAGGGGCTTCATTTGGCACAATACCAGAAATAGGGTGGCTTTATGGAAGTTAGAAAACCCGAGTGATAAAGGGGGCATAAACTTACCAAACTTTGAGCTATACTATCTGGCAGGACAGCTTCAGTACGTGACCAGGTGGCTGTCCGAGGAAGAGTCCGCCGAGACCAGGCTTTTGTACAGGGACTCTGCCCCTTATTTCTTGAGGGAGATGGTGTAGTTGCCAAAAACTGAGGTGCAGGGGAGGGCAAGGCTCCTAACTCTGGGCTGGGAAATCTGGAACAAAACGTGCCAGCTGGTGGGACTACCAACCCCATGCTCCCCGCAGGTGCCGTTGGAGCGGTATGCGGGGAGAACCTGCAATTGACAATAGCGATCATAAATATTGGGAATCAACGGGACTTGTGACCCTTGGGGATGTATGGCAAGAGGGTGAGGCACTAGACTTCAGTAGACTGATGGAAGATACCGGGGTGCACGTAGGCCAACACATTACCCATACTAGAGTCATTAAACGGGTGTTGGACAGATGGCCTGTGGAAGTGCTATCCGAGCAACCAGAAATGGCCATCGAGACAATGGGCCTGATCACGACTTTGGTGGTAATGCCGGCGGTATTACTGCCAGCGATATTAGCCCTACCGCCGAACTCCCCGGCGCTAATAGCGCTGGATCACGAGTTTGGCGGTAATGTTAATCCCCATTCCCCATTGAGCCCATTTGGGAATGCCCCATTCCCCATTGGGCTCAATGGGGAATTTTCACGCTCTTACCGCCGGTGGATTTCCCGCCGGCGGTAATAGTGTGAATTTTCAGCGGATTTCCCCCCAGCTCAGAGCTGTGGTGAAATCCGCTGAAGTCCTGATTTGGCGGACCCTTAAATCCGGCAGTAATAGCGCGACCGCCGGATTTAAGGGTTACCACCAAAGTCGTGATGAGGCCCATTGTATGATATCTCGGAGGGTGGGCATGAAGTGTCCCTCATATTCGAGTTACTGATGTCCAGGGTGGGTAAGGAGGTGCTGCAATTGAGACGGGATTGGGAGGAGGAGGTGGGAGAACCCCTACTAGATGGACAATGGGACAGAGTCCAGAGATACCACAAGAAGGTGTCTTGCAACGCAAGGCTTCAGCAGATGCAGCTATATGTCACCCATAAAGGCATATATGATCCCCGGTAGAATTGCCAAGTTCGGCAACCCAGCGGTGCAAAAGTGCCCACGGTGCAGGAAGGTTGAAGCAGGGTTGATACACATGTTCTGGGCTTGCCCAGAGGTGGGCAGATTCTGGACAGAGATCAAGCTATGCCTGGTGGAGAAAGGGATTGCATTGGAGGTGGAATCAGTATGGGCATGTTTGGTGGGGGTGTTCGCCAGACTGCGTAACCTAAAGCACGTTAGTAAAATGAAGGACCTGGCCTACATTCTGGCCAAACGAAGAATCGCAATGTGCTGGAGGACCGCCCAGCACCCCAGGATAGAGGCGTGGTGGGCGGACCTCCTAAAATGGGCAGACGCAGAAACGACAGTTTGGTATGAAGCAATCAGTAGGGGTGGGGAGGAAGAAGTGGGACCCTTGATAGAATGGAGGCAACTGGTGACCACATTAGCAGGGACCCCCAAGGCGGGTCCCAATGAGGACACTGCGCAGGAGACGTGAGAGCAAAACGAGATACTTGGGCGGGCGGCATGGAAATAGGGGCTCGAGTTAAAGGGGAGGGGGGAGGACCACAAATGTCGGATGTATGACTACATCGCAGTAGACTTGAATGTAAATGTCCTCTAAGTTGTAATGTTTGGTGTGTTGTTAATAAAAAATAAAAAATAAAAAAAAATGTTTTGTTTGTGTTTATGAAAAAAGTAAAAATAAACTTGTTTAAAAAAAGAAATGGTTGGGAAATAAGCCACCTGTTTGGCTTCTAAGTC
Source organism: Ambystoma mexicanum (assembly GCF_040938575.1). Taxonomy (NCBI): domain Eukaryota; kingdom Metazoa; phylum Chordata; class Amphibia; order Caudata; family Ambystomatidae; genus Ambystoma; species Ambystoma mexicanum. The sequence goes on along the minus strand of NC_090929.1, from coordinate 151,244,300 downwards.
TGCGGCTTTGTTTCCACAGAAAATTATGTCTTCTCTTTTAGTATGCGCTGAACATTTAACAACTGCTAGAGTCAATGGGAGCTTCTATAAGTTTATCCATTATGGCCGCATACTGCACTGGAGTGACTTCATGTAGGAGGAAGCCCCTCCTTTTCCAGCGTGACAAACTTGCATCTACAGTTGACGTCACATAGCCGGATTCAGAGTACACCGTCACTTCCTCATCTTTGAATCTCTGAAGCGCAGTGATAATCACCACTAATTCTGCAGTGTGTGCTGAGCAATACGAAGGCAATCTCATACTCTTCACTACCTCGAATTCACCCTCTTGGTATAGCTTTACTACTGCTGATCCAGTATGCCTTTTGACAGTTTTTTGGTCCATTTTTGAAGAACCATCAATAAAGAAAACCTGACCCTCCCATACCAAGAGCATTTTCTCTAGCTTGGGTAATATCATCATAATATTCATTATACGTTGTGGAATCATGTACATAGACATCCTTCCCTACTGGTTCAGCTATGAACGTTTCTGGGTTCACTGTATTACATCTGACAATTTTAATCACAGTATTCGATATAATTACCTCATATCCTGATGTTCTTTGTTTGGTCAATGTACTTTTAGGTTTCTCTAAAATCACAAATAGTGCATGCTCTACAAATAGTGTTACTGAACACCCCATTGTTATACTTGATGCTTTTTAAATCGCGAATGCAGTAGCAGCTAAAGATTTCTCACAGGGATAATGCCCTTTAATAACTGGATCAAAATCCCACTATAATAGGCCAATGGATTGTGTTCATGTCCTAATGTCATTTTCTGTGTAAGGACTGCTGTCATAACTTCTCCATTTGAATGAGAAAATAAGTAAAACCCAGACCCTACAATAGTTACATAGGCCTAAAAAGGTTGCATTTCCCTTACTGGTTTAGGTTCTGAGCTCTTGATAATTGCTTCTGCTCTTTCATCTGCCACTTTCTTCCATTCATGAGAAATCAACTGTCCTATATGCAAGACCTCTTCCTGACAGTATTGTAGCGTCTCCCTGGCAACTTTATATCCCCTCTCTTCCCTGCATCTTTCTCCTGTCTCACTACACACCAAAATGCCCTCCATGATTAGAACTATTACACTTTCGAGCTGAACATTGCCTAAGTCCATCTCAAGGACTCTGTTAAAGATTGAAGGAGACTCACAGTACCCCTGGGGCAAAAATATGTTTAAGGCGAATATCTCTATACAAAAAGGAAGTCAACTCCTGTGAGTGTTCAAGAAGGGGAATTTAAAAGAACACATTCTTTACATCTATGACTTTAAAATATTTGTTCTTAGAAGGGATGTTGCACAATATTGTTGCTGGATTTGGAAGTAAATGAAACTCAGCGTCGACTATATTTTCTAGGGGGCAAAGGTCCTGTATAAATTTCCATGACCCCCACAATGATTTTCTTACTGGGTACACGGCCGTGTTACATGGAGAATCGGATGGTACTAATATTCCTTGCTTCATTAGAGTGGAGATGGTCTCAAATATACTTTCATCCGCCTCTCTAGACATGGGATATTGTTTTGCATGTGGAAAAAAGACTCCTGGTTTAAGTTTTATTTTAACTGCTCCTACTCCTTTCAATAGACCCACGCTATGTGGACTTGTGGTCCATAAAATATCTGGCACTTTCTCTAAATCTTCCTGAAAATTAATGGTTTCTTTTTTACCAGCGCCATTCTCTGAGCTATTTCTCTGTTCTCTACTTTAAACCAATAAGTGAGACTTATGAAAAATACAAATTCATCGTCAGAGTACTCATCCCTAAGCATCTCCTCATCTGTCAACCTGTATCCTTCACTGAAGGCTATCACTGTTCTCCATCCTCTTCCCTCATCATCTGTCCCATGAAGAACCACCCTTTCTGCTCTGACCACTGCTGCTTCTACCTCCAAGGGAATAATCTGCAGTTCTTCATCACCCACAGGGATTTCTGGTCTGAAGAAAAACTCATCAGGTATCCTTAATAGTTTACCTATTAATCTGAGAACCCACGATAATAACAGTCACTCCATGCAAAAATACTTCTGTATATAAGGAAACTCCTCGTAATGCCTTCTGGCCTAAAAAGGCTAATATAAGCTCTTTCACATTCATATAATGTATCCCTGTGGTGGAACACATTATTCTTTCATCAGTAAAAGAAATCGTCATGTTAGGTTTCATCATCAAATCACACCCTAAATGTTAACCAGCATTTTCCTAGAAAATAATAATGGCATTTACATGTCATGTTCTCCTATAGAGATTGGTAATTCATCTATATAAGGAACTAAACTGATCGTCCCAGAGAATCCTTGCGCCTTCATTGCAATACCTGACATTGGATATTTCCTCTCATCGACACAGGAACGAATTGTTCCAGTACATAAGATATTAAAATGTCTTGCCTCCTATCATCACCTTGACCCTTGGTTCCTCTTGTGTCACAGATAGTACTGAACACATCAGGTCGCTCTGTGGGCTGTCCTATTGTGGATATAAATTCATCCCTGTACCTGTGAAAGGAGTTCCTCCTACCATGGTTACACTCCCCAATTTGGGTGCAGTGCTTGCTGAACCCCTGTATTCATATTCCATTGGGGCACCATGGTCTGCCATGTTTGTGCTTGCTGCGTTTTTACATGTTGTGTTTGCATAGCTACTTGCTGCGATTGCTGCATTTGCTGTGGTTGCAGTGCATATGTCTGAGCCTGCGTGTGATCTTGGGCATAATACTACTGCAATTCTGTATTATATTGCGGAACATAGCCCACCCCCCTCTTGAGATTCCCAATTTTGCTGCATGCCTCCTCTGCTTCTACATGTTATGGCTATGTGTCCAATTATTCCGCAATTCCAGCATTGTTGTCCACCATTAAATCCTCCTCTTCCCTGAGAGTCCCCCTCATCCTCCTCTAGGCCCATTTCCTCTTCCCCCCTGGCCAAACCAAAGGTTTTACCCACTCTGGGATATGCTACGTTGTTTTGCTGTATTGATTGCATCTCCTGTGTCACCCCTTCTTCATTACTCGACAGTACCGCTCACTCTCTGGCTATTTTTGACAACTTTTTCTGGACTAACTTCACTTTCTCCTACTTTCTACTCTTTGCTTTCTTCTTATTTTTCTCCTGCATCAATCGGCAATGATGCACGATTGTCAAATGTATTGCGGCCATGGCTACGCTTCCATTCCTACCTGTTTCTTCATCGGCCATTGCTCAGGCTCGGGCAGTCCCTTACGCAAAATGTGGTAAAATAATGCCACTGTTTTATCCCCCGATTCATGCGTTTAAAGGCGCCATCTCTCTTATATATAATATCTTGAATATAAGTGACAGCGTCTTCATCCCCCCCCCCATTTTCCTAGTCGTAATCGCACTGGGACATGAAGATACATCCGGTCTTCCACGTCTCTCTATTAAAACCCGTGCAACCTCAAACCCGACTAACTACATCTCCAAAACCTATTCTAGTTGATGGAGAACTCGAGTTTGAAGTCAAAAGCATCCTGGATTCCAAGATCTCCAAATCTAAACTATTTTACCTGATTGACTGGAAAGGCTACGGTCCCCAAGAAAGATCCTGGGAACCTGCAGAATATGTCCACGCGCCTCGTCTAATAAAAAGATTTCATCGAACATTTCCTAACAAGCCAAAACCCCCGGAGAAGCCCGGTTTGGGAGGGGCCTTGAGGGGGGGTGCTGTCATGATCTCTGCTTCCAAAAGATCAGGACTTGCCCGACTCCCGTGGAAGCAGACCCATAACCCCGGTTCCGAGTGCCAGCCAGTCCCAATTGGGACCTTTTGGACCCTGTCCTGGCGCCAGTGGCACCAGGCTCATAAAGATGCCCAGTCCCAGCGCTGGAAGCGTCGGGCTCATAATGCTTGGGTGGACTTACCTGCAGCAGACCATGCTGCTTACTTACCTGCCAGTTGAACCCCTGATCCTCTTCTGTTTGGGACTACTTTTCCTGTTGGGTGGGGCAGGAGCCACTCCCTAGGTTCAGAAGACTGGAACTCTTCTGGAAAGCAGGAACTCTTTTCTTACCTAGGCGTGGCTGTGGAAGGAGGCACCTAAGCAATACAGGAGGCTATTTAAACCACACCCGATGGATGAATCTTGCTTTGCGTTATTCTGCATTCTCTGCAGCAGAATGCTCATCGTGTCTTCTGCTTCTGATCCTGGGCCTAAGGGAACAAAGGCTTACCATCCTGGAATCCAGTCTTCAGCAGCACCTGTAAAGACAAAGAAAGAACAGGTTAGCACTACGGTCTTCAGTGGCAGCGCATCTCTTACCTGGTCCATCGGCTGTCACCAACGCCTCGCGCTGCATTCCGGCATCTGAAAGACAAAGGCTTACCTACTCTTCGCATGCTCCGGAGGTCTTCGCACTGCATTCCGGCATCTGAAAGACAAAAGCTTACCAGGTCTTCGCACGCTCCGGAGGCCTTCGGCGCTGCATCCCGCATCTGAAAGACAAAAGAAGGTGCGTTTAAAGACATTGGGCAACTTTATTACTCACTTGCCATTACTCCTTCCCACGCCGAATCCAGTGGGTATTCCAGCACCCTTCAGCTTCTCTAAAGCTCCGAACTTGTACCTGCAAGATAAAAGGGACAGTTAGTGCGCATCGTGAAGCAGGCTACAAGCGCTTACTTACGTGCTTCCAGGCGCTTCTATTCCTCACGCGGGTTCGATCCTCAACTCTCATCAGCCCGCCATCCGCCATCGCCGGAACCCTGCAAAACAAGAGATATCATTACAAAAGACTTTTAAGACATTTGAAGTGCCCAGAACTTACCGTTCGTGCAGTTAACGACGGACAGCAGTCCTCTGAGGTGAAGAGGCCTGCACCCTTATCCAGTGAAGAAACTGGTTACGGCACCCTGCCCCGAGGCAGATGGAGAGCTCGCGTTCACTTACCTAAGGTGAGGGTGTTAACCTTTGGGGTTCTACAGGAGAAGAGAAAGGGAAGAGGAGAGAGGCACCCAATAACCCCAGTTCATTAATCCCATATTTTCTATCTGCAGACATCTTACTCTTCGAGTCAGACATACAGTGTACAGAGGTCCAGCCCAAAGAGCCAACCGTGTGTTACACATCACCTTTGAAGATACGGCATTCACCCAGTCAAGACCGGCGCCTCTGCGGGAATCAGGTGAGCGCTACAGAACGCAAAGCCTATCGCAAAACTCCCACCCAGGCGCTATGGAAACCTCGGATACCGACCAGCTAGCCCAGTTACTTGGGGAACTAAGAGCAGAAGTGCATGCAGCCCGTCTGGAAACGAATGCTCTAAGAAGGGAACTGATTATTTCCAAGGAGCGAACAGACGATCTCGCTAGACAATTGCTACAGTCACAAGCCGGACAAACTCCGTTACCCGCATCAGGGGCAAATCTTCCTTCAACATCCTCTACGAACCCAGTGCAGATCAACCTACCTGGGAATGTACCTCTGGCTCCGCCCGAACGATTTTCTGGTGACCCAAAGAGGTTTGCAGTATTTATTAATCAGTGCCGGTTGCACTTCTTATGCCGGCCAGCAGCCTTTCCAACTGATCAAGCTAAGGTAGCTTTCGTGCTTTCGTACCTTAGTGACAATGCGGCAGACTGGTCGATCCCTCTAGTTAATCAATATGATCCGGTTCTCCATGATTTTCAAGCTTTTCAGCTCAGTATGGAAAAACTGTTTGCAAGACATTCACAGGGGCAGGCCTTGGACAATGAGCTCCTTTCATTGCGACAGGGTAATCAAGACCTTTTGGCTTATATTGCGTCTTTCAACAGACTCATAGTGGAAACTCAATGGCCTGAGGACAAAAGGATTACGCTGTTTTATAGAGGTCTACGTGGAGAGCTCAAAGATGTGTTAGCCCAAGTAGTGAATCCCCCGCAAGACTGTTCGGACTATATTGACTTAGTCGTTCAAATTGACCACAGACTGCAGAACAGGAAGGCCGATCGTTCCAAGTTTGATGCTCGAGTATTTTCCAAACCACCAACTCCTACTAAAGGAGTAGACTCCGGGGAACCCATGCAAATAGGGGGCCTGAAAGGACCACTAACACAAAAGGAGCAGGAAAGGAGAAAACAGCTGCAATTATGCCTCTATTGCGGAAACTCGGGGCACTTTCTTCGAGACTGTCCGGTGAAACCAGCCAAGAAGGCAGTAGGAGCGCAGTTACCAGGGTCACAAACTCTGAGCAGGGAAACGACCTCGCCCGACAAGAATAGAGGTCCTCTTGCCGAGCGTTAAAACCAGTTCCGTGACCTCGCATTTCGTGATACCTATGGTCCTCATTAGCCCTGAACATCCGGATCGATTACATGCGATTGAAGCTTACGTCGACAGCGGTGCCATCGGCAATTATGTGGATCATGAAATGGTTTTGAGGATGAATCTGACTCTTTGTCTAAAGGCTATAAAGGACGTCATTACTACGGTGGATGGTACGGAGATAGCCTCCAGACCAGTAACGCATACCACCCAAGAAGTGACGCTAGTAAGTCAAGATGGACACCATGAGAAGATCGTGTTCGATGTGATCAAGGCCCCTCAGTTCCAGATTATTCTAGGAATTCCTTGGTTAGAGAAGCACAATCCTCAGCTCGATTGGCGAGCAAGAACGGTTCAGTTTCCAAATTGTGTCTCTACTTGTCACCCTCGACCTGGTGTTGCACTGGCAGCAATTTCCTCGGAGGCTCCCCAGTTACCTCCTGAATACCTAGAATTCCAAGATGTTTTCCAGAAGGATCAGGCTAACTCTCTACCTCCTCATAGGTCTTATGACTGCCAGATAGACCTGATACCTGGATCTACTCCTCCTTGTAGTAGAATTTATGCCCTCACCGAGCCTAAGAATCTTCACCTCCGACAATACCTGGATCAATACCTAGCGAATGGGTTTATTCGCCCTTCCAAGTCCCCTGCTTCCTCAGCTTTGTTCTTCGTTCCAAAAAAAGAAGGGGACCATAGAACTTGTATAGATTATCGCGCCCTGAACCAGATCACTGTTAAGAATAGATATCCGTTACCTTTGATCCCTGAACTCCTGGACCAAGTCAGAAAAGCATGCATATATACAAAGCTGGATCTTAGAGGAGCCTACCACTTGGTACGAGTAAAAGAGGGCGATGAATGGAAGACGGCCTTCCGCACCAAGTATGGGCTATTTGAATATCAGGTCATGCCCTTCGGACTTTGCAATGCCCCGGCCGCCTTTCAATATTTTATGAACGATGTCCTCAGAGAGCTCATAGATGTGTGTGTTGTTGTTTACATTGACGACATCCTCGTTTATTCTTCATCGGAAACTGAACATCGGAAACACGTGAAAATGGTCCTCGAGAGATTGCGTCAACACAAACTTTTCGCTAAATTGGAAAAATGTGTTTTCAACGTGACTGAAGTTGAATTCTTGGGATTCATATTATCACCTAGCGGAGTGCGTATGGATTCAAAGAAGGTCGATGCAATTCTCAAATGGCCATCGCCATCCTCCGTAAAAGGTGTTCAAAGCATGTTAGGCTTCGTTAACTTTTACCACAGGTTTATCCCCGAATTCTCTCGAATACTCCAGCCCATCACCGCCTTGTTAAAGAAAAACAACCGTTTTGAATGGTCTACCGAGGCGGAACAAGCTTTCCAGAATTTGAAGACTAGATTTATCTCTGCACCGATCTTAAAACATCCTCGCCCAGAACTCCCCTACATCGTTGAAACTGATGCTTCGAGCCTTGCCATGGGGGCAGTTCTATCACAAAAGGATCCAGTAACCAATCAGTTGCATCCCGTGGCATTTTGGTCCCGCAAATTCTCGCCTCCTGAAATCAATTACACTATTACTGATAAGGAACTTCTAGCTATCAAGTCCGCCTTTAAGACTTGGCGGCATTATCTTCTGGGGGCCCGACACACCGTTACTGTGATTACAGATCACCGAAATCTGCAATATTTGAAAACCGCAAAAGCTCAATCCTCTAGGCAACTCCGTTGGGCACTATTCTTTGCCGAGTTTGACTTCATAATTACCTATCCACCTGGTACAAAAAACGGTAAAGCTGATGCCCTTTCTCGGATGGGAGTGGAAGAACATTTGATCAATCCTAAACCTGTACCTATCATTCCCGAACAAAGAATTCTAGGTGTAATCGCCACACAATCCATAGAGGAAGTTAAGGATAAAGCCAGGCTACTGGTAACTCCAGCAGACATACAGAATTGGCATCTGCAGGGAAAGGACTTTACGGTGAAGGACAACCTATTATATTTCCAAGAACGGTTATACCTGCCCAGCACAGATTTACAGAAAAAGGTAATCTCTTGTTATCACGATTCTTTAATGGAAGGACATCCCGGTATGACCAAGACCTGGGAAAAGATCAAGCGCTACTTCTGGTGGCCGTCTTGGAAAAAAGATATCAGAGACTTTATAATGTCCTGTGGAGTATGCGCCCAAAACAAGAGTCAAAAGGAAAAACCAGCCGGCCTCTTACGCCCTATTGAAATCCCGCCTCGCCCTTGGCATACGCTTTCTATGGACTTCATCACCGATCTACCTCCATGCTCCGGATACAATACGATCCTAGTAATCGTGGACCTATTCTCCAAGATGGCGCATTTCATTCCACTCAAAGGCTTACCAACAGCAGCAACTCTGGCCCGAGAATTTCTCGAAAACATCATCCGACTGCACGGTTTTCCTTCAGTTCTAATTTCGGATCGAGGTAGTCAATTTATTTCTCATTTTTGGCGAAGTTGCTGTCGGTCGGCTCAAATTGATGTGAGACTTTTGACCAGCCACCACCCTCAAACCGACGGACAAACCGAGAGGACCAATCAAACTCTGGAACAGTATTTGCGCTGCATGCTACAACACACTGAAAAAACTTGGAAAGATATCCTTTGGATAGCCGAATATGCCTACAATAACTCTGTCCACTCGGGAACTGGGAAGACCCCGTTTTTTCTTTTATACGGTAGTCACCCTCGAACCTCGGAGTTGGATCCACTCCAAGATCTTGGAACACCAGCAGTAGACCACCTGCATTCTACAATCACCCAAGCCTTTAAGGAAGCCGTTTCTCACCTTCATAGGGCTAAAGAACAATACAAGAAAGGAGCAGACCAACATCGGAAGGAAGCCCCCCAATATCAAGTAGGAGATCAAGTCTGGTTATCCACCAAATATCTACCTCTAAAAGGACCACGCACATTCAACCCAAGATACCTTGGTCCCTATTCCATCACTACCATAGTAAATCCAGTAGCGGTCAAGTTGGACTTGCCCCCTCACATGAAGATACATCCGGTCTTCCACGTCTCTCTATTAAAACCCGTGCAACCTCAAACCCGACTAACTACATCTCCAAAACCTATTCTAGTTGATGGAGAACTCGAGTTTGAAGTCAAAAGCATCCTGGATTCCAAGATCTCCAAATCTAAACTATTTTACCTGATTGACTGGAAAGGCTATGGTCCCCAAGAAAGATCCTGGGAACCTGCAGAATATGTCCACGCGCCTCGTCTAATCAAAAGATTTCATCGAACATTTCCTAACAAGCCAAAACCCCCAGAGAAGCCCGGTTTGGGAGGGGCCTTGAGGGGGGGTGCTGTCATGATCTCTGCTTCCAAAAGATCAGGACTTGCCCGACTCCCGTGGAAGCAGACCCATAACCCCGGTTCCGAGTGCCAGCCAGTCCCAATTGGGACCTTTTGGACCCTGTCCTGGCGCCAGTGGCACCAGGCTCATAAAGATGCCCAGTCCCAGCGCTGGAAGCGCCAGGCTCATAATGCTTGGGTGGACTTACCTGCAGCAGACCATGCTGCTTACTTACCTGCCAGTTGAACCCCTGATCCTCTTCTGTTTGGGACTACTTTTCCTGTTGGGTGGGGCAGGAGCCACTCCCTAGGTTCAGAACACTGGAACTCTTCTGGAAAGCAGGAACTCTTTTCTTACCTAGGCGTGGCTGTGGAAGGAGACACCTAAGCACTACAGGAGGCTATTTAAACCACACCCGATGGATGAATCTTGCTTTGCGTTATTCTGCATTCTCTGCAGCAGAATGCTCATCGTGTCTTCTGCTTCTGATCCTGGGCCTAAGGGAACAAAGGCTTACCATCCTGGAATCCAGTCTTCAGCAGCACCTGTAAAGACAGTCTTCAGCAGCACCTGTAAAGACAAAGAAAGAACAGGTTAGCACTACGGTCTTCAGTGGCAGCGCATCTCTTACCTGGTCCATCGGCTGTCGCCAACGCCTCGCGCTGCATTCCGGCATCTGAAAGACAAAGGCTTACCTACTCTTCGCATGCTCCGGAGGTCTTCGCACTGCATTCCGGCATCTGAAAGACATAAGCTTACCAGGTCTTCGCACGCTCCGGAGGCCTTCGGCGTTGCATCCCGCATCTGAAAGACAAAAGAAGGTGCGTTTAAAGACATTGGGCAACTTTATTACTCACTTGCCATTACTCCTTCCCACGCCGAATCCAGTGGGTATTCCAGCACCCTTCAGCTTCTCTAAAGCTCCGAACTTGTACCTGCAAGATAAAAGGGACAGTTAGTGCGCATCGTGAAGCAGGCTACAAGCGCTTACTTACGTGCTTCCAGGCGCTTCTATTCCTCACGCGGGTTCGATCCTCAACTCTCATCAGCCCGCCATCGCCGGAACCCTGCAAAACAAGAGATATCATTACAAAAGACTTTTAAGACATTTGAAGTGCCCAGAACTTACCGTTCGTGCAGTTAACGACGGACAGCAGTCCTCTGAGGTCAAGAGGCCTGCACCCTTATCCAGTGAAGAAACTGGTTACGGCACCCTGCCCCGAGGCAGATGGAGAGCTTGGCGTTCACTTACCTAAGGTGAGGGTGTTAACCTTTGGGGTTCTACAGGAGAAGAGAAAGGGAAGAGGAGAGAGGCACCCAATAACCCCAGTTCATTAATCCCATATTTTCTATCTGCAGACATCTTACTCTTCGAGTCAGACATACAGTGCACAGAGGTCCAGCCCAAAGAGCCAACCGTGTGTTACACATCACCTTTGAAGATACGGCATTCACCCAGTCAAGACCGGCGCCTCTGCGGGAATCAGGTGAGCACTACAGAACGCAAAGCCTATCGCAAAACTCCCACCCAGGCGCTATGGAAACCTCGGATACCGACCAGCTAGCCCAGTTACTTGGGGAACTAAGAGCAGAAGTGCATGCAGCCCGTCTGGAAACGAATGCTCTAAGAAGGGAACTGATTATTTCCAAGGAGCGAACAGACGATCTCGCTAGACAATTGCTACAGTCACAAGCCGGACAAACTCCGTTACCCGCATCAGGGGCAAATCTTCCTTCAACATCCTCTACGAACCCAGTGCAGATCAACCTACCTGGGAATGTACCTCTGGCTCCGCCCGAACGATTTTCTGGTGACCCAAAGAGGTTTGCAGTATTTATTAATCAGTGCCGGTTGCACTTCTTATGCCGGCCAGCAGCCTTTCCAACTGATCAAGCTAAGGTAGCTTTTGTGCTTTCGTACCTTAGTGACAATGCGGCAGACTGGTCGATCCCTCTAGTTAATCAATATGATCCGGTTCTCCATGATTTTCAAGCTTTTCAGCTCAGTATGGAAAAACTGTTTGCAAGACATTCACAGGGGCAGGCCTTGGACAATGAGCTCCTTTCATTGCGACAGGGTAATCAAGACCTTTTGGCTTATATTGCGTCTTTCAACAGACTCATAGTGGAAACTCAATGGCCTGAGGACAAAAGGATTACGCTGTTTTATAGAGGTCTACGTGGAGAGCTCAAAGATGTGTTAGCCCAAGTAGTGAATCCCCGCAAGACTGTTCGGACTATATTGACTTAGTCGTTCAAATTGACCACAGACTGCAGAACAGGAAGGCCGATCGTTCCAAGTTTGATGCTCGAGTATTTTCCAAACCACCAACTCCTACTAAAGGAGTAGACTCCGGGGAACCCATGAAAATAGGGGGCCTGAAAGGACCACTAACACAAAAGGAGCGGGAAAGGAGAAAACAGCTGCAATTATGCCTCTATTGCGGAAACTCGGGGCACTTTCTTCGAGACTGTCCGGTGAAACCAGCCAAGAAGGCAGTAGGAGCTGCAGTTACCAGGGTCACAAACTCTGAGCAGGGAAACGACCTCGCCCGACAAGAATAGAGGTCCTCTTGCCGAGCGTTAAAACCAGTTCCGTGACCTCGCATTTCGTGATACCTATGGTCCTCATTAGCCCTGAACATCCGGATCGATTACATGCGATTGAAGCTTACGTCGACAGCGGTGCCATCGGCAATTATGTGGATCATGAAATGGTTCTGAGGATGAATCTGACTCTTTGTCCAAAGGCTATAAAGGACGTCATTACTACGGTGGATGGTACGGAGATAGCCTCCGGACCAGTAACGCATACCACCCAAGAAGTGACGCTAGTAAGTCAAGATGGACACCATGAGAAGATCGTGTTCGATGTGATCAAGGCCCCTCAGTTCCAGATTATTCTAGGAATTCCTTGGTTAGAGAAGCACAATCCTCAGCTCGATTGGCGAGCAAGAACGGTTCAGTTTCCAAATTGTGTCTCTACTTGTCACCCTCGACCTGGTGTTGCACTGGCAGCAATTTCCTCGGAGGCTCCCCAGTTACCTCCTGAATACCTAGAATTCCAAGATGTTTTCCAGAAGGATCAGGCTAACTCTCTACCTCCTCATAGGTCTTATGACTGCCAGATAGACCTGATACCTGGATCTACTCCTCCTTGTAGTAGAATTTATGCCCTCACCGAGCCTAAGAATCTTACCTCCGACAATACCTGGATCAATACCTAGCGAATGGGTTTATTCGTCCTTCCAAGTCCCCTGCTTCCTCAGCTTTGTTCTTCGTTCCAAAAAAAGAAGGGGACCATAGAACTTGTATAGATTATCGCGCCCTGAACCAGATCACCGTTAAGAATAGATATCCGTTACCTTTGATCCCTGAACTCCTGGACCAAGTCAGAAAAGCATGCATATATACAAAGCTGGATCTTAGAGGAGCCTACCACTTGGTACGAGTAAAAGAGGGCGATGAATGGAAGACGGCCTTCCGCACCAAGTATGGGCTATTTGAATATCAGGTCATGCCCTTCGGACTTTGCAATGCCCCGGCCGCCTTTCAATATTTTATGAACGATGTCCTCAGAGAGCTCATAGATGTGTGTGTTGTTGTTTACATTGACGACATCCTCGTTTATTCTTCATCGGAAACTGAACATCGGAAACACGTGAAAATGGTCCTCGAGAGATTGCGTCAACACAAACTTTTCGCTAAATTGGAAAAATGTGTTTTCAACGTGACTGAAGTTGAATTCTTGGGATTCATATTATCACCTAGCGGAGTGCGTATGGATTCAAAGAAGGTCGATGCAATTCTCAAATGGCCATCGCCATCCTCCGTAAAAGGTGTTCAAAGCATGTTAGGCTTCGTTAACTTTTACCACAGGTTTATCCCCGAATTCTCTCGAATACTCCAGCCCATCACCGCCTTGTTAAAGAAAAACAAACGTTTTGAATGGTCTACCGAGGCGGAACAAGCTTTCCAGAATTTGAAGACTAGATTTATCTCTGCACCGATCTTAAAACATCCTCGCCCAGAACTCCCCTACATCGTTGAAACTGATGCTTCGAGCCTTGCCATGGGGGCAGTTCTATCACAAAAGGATCCAGTAACCAATCAGTTGCATCCCGTGGCATTTTGGTCCCGCAAATTCTCGCCTCCTGAAATCAATTACACTATTACTGATAAGGAACTTCTAGCTATCAAGTCCGCCTTTAAGACTTGGCGGCATTATCTTCTGGGGGCCCGACACACCGTTACTGTGATTACAGATCACCGAAACCTGCAATATTTGAAAACCGCAAAAGCTCAATCCTCTAGGCAACTCCGTTGGGCACTATTCTTTGCCTAGTTTGACTTCATAATTACCTATCCACCTGGTACAAAAAACGGTAAAGCTGATGCCCTTTCTCGGATGGGAGTGGAAGAACATTTGATCAATCCTAAACCTGTACCTATCATTCCCGAACAAAGAATTCTAGGTGTAATCGCCACACAATCCATAGAGGAAGTTAAGGATAAAGCCAGGCTACTGGTAACTCCAGCAGACATACAGAATTGGCATCTGCAGGGAAAGGACTTTACGGTGAAGGACAACCTATTATATTTCCAAGAACGGTTATACCTGCCCAGCACAGATTTACAGAAAAAGGTAATCTCTTGTTATCACGATTCTTTAATGGAAGGACATCCCGGTATGACCAAGACCTCGGAAAAGATCAAGCGCTACTTCTGGTGGCCGTCTTGGAAAAAAGATATCAGAGACTTTATAATGTCCTGTGGAGTATGCGCCCAAAACAAGAGTCAAAAGGAAAAACCAGCCGGCCTCTTACGCCCTATTGACATCCCGCCTCGCCCTTGGCATACGCTTTCTATGGACTTCATCACCGATCTACCTCCATGCTCCGGATACAATACGATCCTAGTAATCGTGGACCTATTCTCCAAGATGGCGCATTTCATTCCACTCAAAGGCTTACCAACAGCAGCAACTCTGGCCCGAGAATTTCTCGAAAACATCATCCGACTGCACGGTTTTCCTTCAGTTCTAATTTCGGATCGAGGTAGTCAATTTATTTCTCATTTTTGGCGAAGTTGCTGTCGGTCGGCTCAAATTGATGTGAGACTTTTGACCAGCCACCACCCTCAAACCGACGGACAAACCAAGAGGACCAATCAAACTCTGGAACAGTATTTGCGCTGCATGCTACAACACACTGAAAAAACTTGGAAAGATATCCTTTGGATAGCCGAATATGCCTACAATAACTCTGTCCACTCGGGAACTGGGAAGACCCCGTTTTTTCTTTTATATGGTAGTCACCCTCGAACCTCGGAGTTGGATCCACTCCAAGATCTTGGAACACCAGCAGTAGACCACCTGCATTCTACAATCACCCAAGCCTTTAAGGAAGCCGTTTCTCACCTTCATAGGGCTAAAGAACAATACAAGAAAGGAGCAGACCAACATCGGAAGGAAGCCCCCCAATATCAAGTAGGAGATCAAGTCTGGTTATCCACCAAATATCTACCTCTAAAAGGACCACGCACATTCAACCCAAGATACCTTGGTCCCTATTCCATCACTACCATAGTAAATCCAGTAGCGGTCAAGTTGGACTTGCCCCCTCACATGAAGATACATCCGGTCTTCCACGTCTCTCTATTAAAACCGGTGCAACCTCAAACCCGACTAACTACATCTCCAAAACCTATTCTAGTTGATGGAGAACTCGAGTTTGAAGTCAAAAGCATCCTGGATTCCAAGATCTCCAAATCTAAACTATTTTACCTGATTGACTGGAAAGGCTATGGTCCCCAAGAAAGATCCTGGGAACCTGCAGAATATGTCCACGCGCCTCGTCTAATCAAAAGATTTCATCGAACATTTCCTAACAAGCCAAAACCCCCAGAGAAGCCAGGTTTGGGAGGGGCCTTGAGGGGGGGTGCTGTCATGATCTCTGCTTCCAAAAGATCAGGACTTGCCCGACTCCCGTGGAAGCAGACCCATAACCCCGGTTCCGAGTGCCAGCCAGTCCCAATTGGGACCTTTTGGACCCTGTCCTGGCGCCAGTGGCACCAGGCTCATAAAGATGCCCAGTCCCAGCGCTGGAAGCGCCGGGCTCATAATGCTTGGATGGACTTACCTGCAGCAGACCATGCTGCTTACTTACCTGCCAGTTGAACCCCTGATCCTCTTCTGTTTGGGACTACTTTTCCTGTTGGGTGGGGCAGGAGCCACTCCCTAGGTTCAGAAGACTGGAACTCTTCTGGAAAGCAGGAACTCTTTTCTTACCTAGGCGTGGCTGTGGAAGGAGGCACCTAAGCAATACAGGAGGCTATTTAAACCACACCCGATGGATGAATCTTGCTTTGCGTTATTCTGCATTCTTTAATTATCATTTAATTCATTAATCCCATATTTTCTATCTGCAGACATCTTACTCTTCGAGTCAGACATACAGTGCACAGAGGTCCAGCCCAAAGAGCCAACCGTGTGTTACACATCACCTTTGAAGATACGGCATTCACCCAGTCAAGACTGGCGTCTCTGCGGGAATCAGGTGAGCGCTACATTAGCTGTATATTTTGGCAATATTCTGCGTAAGTGTAAAAAAGGAGTGTCTCCCATGATGACGAGTCAATCTCAACTGTCTATACTTATCTGACCTTTTATTCTTTTATTGATTCTATCAAGTATACCACACTGATCAATTTGGGCAGGCACCATCAATCGCGCTTTTTTATCCAAAAAAATCAACTATATGTTTTTTAACCACTTTTAAAATCTAGGTAACAAAGTCCTTTTTGTTTCTTCATTTACACTTTCAATCAGTTTTTAGTATCTCACTGTTTTACCATTGATATTTTAAGCGTCTCTTCTTTATTTGTTTTTTAGTTTCCTTTGATTTTTAACTTTCTGTTTGAACTCAGTCTCTTGATTAAAAAATCTAACAATCACCTTAATTCTTTACTATAGTGTTATATATATTAGTTTCAACACAACACAAGCTTTATATTGACATATTCATAACCCCACACGTGCACTTTTTAATTTGTTTGCATACGCCTTCCTTTACTATCTTTAGTAAATGTATCTCATCTCATTTTTACTCCATCTTGCAGCTTGATACACACTCTTCTTGTTGGCCGTGCCTCAGAATCCTTAACACCCCTATTTGGAGTCTTTTTAGTGCATATCCTAATGTCCCCTTGGAACCAGGAATTGAGGTATCTACTTATCTTCTTTATAATCCCCAAAAACCCTGTTTCTTTTATATATATATGATTAACGACACAGTACTTTGCCCTTTTTTTGCCACCTTCAATGTTCTACTTACCTCTGTGGCTCAGCTTGAGTCCCTCGGCCTCGACTCTCCCTCTACTGAATAGTTCGCCTTCTGTCCACGGGGCACCTGCAGGGACCAGACATGAATTTTCGTCAAAGGGGGACCGATCAACCGTATCTTCTTACACATGTTTTGTTGCGTGCCGTTCTCCACAGGAAGCTCCGCGGCCTTGTGGCTAATGGCGGGAGCAGTTGAGCATCCAGAGGTCTGGATCTGGGCCTAGGTCGACTAAACCTGAACCATCCGCACCACTACCAAAATGTGCTCTAGCACCTTGAAGCGTCTCTTGTGCTAGATGGGATTACCAATAAGGATCTAACACCAAATAACTGGACAGACTCAAAGAATATGGCTACTTTACTCTCAATTTAATAAAGCAGGGCAAACTGCTAGATATCAGACTGATGCATGCACACTCACACACAAACTTGTTTACACAGAGGTTTTATGCCCCAATATGCATCATCTATGACATCCTATGTGGCAAACCGAAAAACCTATTGGCGAGAGGGATTGGTTAGAGGAACATATCTACTTCTGGGATACATATTGGTTAGTACTTCATTGGCTGTCTCTTATCTATAAAGCACGCCTCGAACTACCTCTAACTACGTATAATACCGATTATAGCAGACACAATGGCAGCAGTCTATGCAACATTGTATAGGAGGTTGCCCCATAGACCCACTGATTGGTTGGCATACCCACCCAACCTTGGACGTTCGGCTCAGCTCGCAGCATGTAAACGAAATGAAACCCAGGTGCTTGAGTTACATCAGATTACTCCCCACTTTCCCAATTAGTCCATCATCTCTTATCTGTCTGACCACAAGCCAGTTTCCCTTCTGTAGTTGACCTTGCTCTCTGTTCTGGGAAATTCAAGGGATTATAAGCACATCACTATGTTCTTCCACAGCTTAATGAATAGCCCTTGTTTTCGAATTCTGGATCACCTGTGAGGAGACCTCCTATTTACTGCTTTTGATTCAATTGTGCTGGGTGTCATTGCTGCTCTTGGCCTGTAGAGATTTGCTCACTCCATCTTGTAGGAGCCGTATTCATTGTTAATTTTCCAATACATGGCTCTTACAAATATTTTCTTCTACTTTAATCTAAGAGCAATATTTCTCAGGTCCATGCCTTATTCGACTGCCTCCCTTTGTGTTTCGCAGCTATTCCTTGAAATAGCATCCTTGATCCCATGCCATCATAGACTCCTCTTTGTTTTGCATACAAAGCTAATTCTCCACCGCCTCCTGACTCTGCAGCTCTGGTGGTCAGTTTCTGAGGTAGTGTTACGAAGTTCGTTGGTCGTGTAGAGTATGAACAACCCCTCTGTCCCCAAGAAACACCCTGACGGTTTTAGAAATGTCGTCAGTGTGAATATTAAGGCCACAGGTGGAAGTCCAGAAAACCAGGACGCGGGAACAGCCGGAAGAACCCCTTGAGCGCTGTAAGGCAAGGTACAGTGGTTAAGTAAAGAAACAGGGCCCGAGTACCTCTATGTGCATAAACCCCAAAATAGCGGAATACCTGTGAGGTCTTGGGTCAAGGCGTGGGTCTCCTAGCTGTAGCTGGAACAAGCTGTAGGGTAGAACAGGTAACCACCTATTTGCAGGATTGAAGACCTAGCCAGTGAAGGGTTAAGCAAGAACAATCCGTGGAGCAAGCGTGGGTCGGTAACAGGCAAATCCAAAAGTACTTGAAGGGTTAAGCAAGAGGAATCCGTGGAGCAAGCGTGGGTCGGTAACAGGCAAATCCAAAAGTACTTGAAGGGTTAAGCAAGAGGAATCCATGGAGCAAGCGTGGGTCGGTAACAGGCAAATCCAAAAGTACTTGAAGGGTTAAGCAAGAGGAATCCGTGGAGCAAGCGTGGGTCGGTAACAGGCAAATCCAAAAGTACTTGAAGGGTTAAGCAAGAGGAATCCGTGGAGCAAGCGTGGGTCGGTAACAGGCAAATCCAAAAGTACTTGAAGGGTAAAGCAAGAGGAATCCGTGGAGCAAGCCGAGGTCAGTATCAGAGTAGGTCATTGAATGAAGAGAGAACGTCACGTGATCCAAAACAAAACAGCTGTGAAGCAACGCCTTCGGTTCACAGACTCCTTTTATCCTCGGAAGGGTCGTACGTAGAGTCACGTGTGATGCGAACCGAAAGCGTTGCAATGCTGCCAGGCAACAGAGGTCACGTGATCCGAGACGCGCCGGGAAGCGCCGGTCTCCGCAAGGGATGTGAGTTCCTGTAATGACGGAGCCTCCAATTGATCTGCCACCGCCGCGAAGGGCGATAAACACCCGTTACCCCAAACCTGCCATGCCGTGCCCTGATATGTGAGTGGGGAGCATAACGCACGAGTGTTGGGGAGTGCGGGAATGGGTAGACAAGGAGGGGCGAGCGGAAAGGAGTGTCCGCGATCTAGGAAGCAGTGTGACAGGTAGCTGGATTGAATCTTTACAGAAGCAAGTGTCCATTTTCCTATCATGGACGTCCTTGCCACGTTATATGTTCCTCTATAGCAAGCTTCTATATATCTCATCTAGCTTGCATTGCTGCGTATTTACACTTATTGGTCAGCAATTTACTTCATTCTTCTCTGTATATATGATTACTTTATCATTGTTACTCTTCAGTATTTTCATATCACTTCAGTATGTCATCGTATATCTTCTTTATGACATCACTCTGCCCTCGTCAGATTTCACTCAGCATTACATGATTTCAAATGGTGCATGCAGAGACATCCTTCCACTAGATATCCTTCCACTCTCTAAGTGTCAGGATACATTCAGTTGTCTGAGTGAATATCATCTTACGTACACTCGATGCAGTATAGCCATAACACATGGAGTCCCATATAGGGCTCTTGTCCTATTGTTCCAGTATGAGGACGATGAGGGGGCGGGACAACAGAAGCATGCTCTTTATGTGGTAAATACAGGTTTTATTGGGCACCGCCCTAATGAACATGTTCTTACAGAGGTACATAGTAGCATTATAGGCCAAAGCCACCACAAATGTGTTATAAACAGTGGTAATACTGTATAATGAAGTGACATCCCAGTCATCATATCAACGTTCTGGGAATGATATCACCAGATCCTTTCAGCCAGGAAGGAAAACTCCTTAAGAACATATCCCAAGGGCCAATTTTCCAGACGAATCCCATCTTTAGAAGGACATACGACAATGAATCTGGCACCTCAACTACAGATTCAAGAGCACAGATATTATGGAGATACCCTGATCACCCCACACTCTCGCCATACAAAATAGTACAGGGGACTGGCACGCCATACTTCAAGAAGGGAAAGCCCTGTAGCCAGAGGAAGAGAGCAGTATCATCCCAGTGTCTTCCAGCTCCAAACACAAAATTGGATTGAAAATGGTGGCTGACCTATTTAATAATTTCTATCTCAGATTCAGGACTGCAAAGCTTTCCTACAGCTGAGCATGTTCAGATGGAACATCAACAAGACTCTATACAATGCAAGCCCTATATTAAAACCATCTCCAGGACAGGAGTGAAAGTGAGTTTTGTAGTGCATACTTGCCAAGTTGTAATATTGGAACGATGGCGACCTATTAGATAAAGAGGCAAAGACTGTAGGGTGGCAGACAGGGCCATCAGAGCAGTGAGGAGGAGACAAACTGTAAGAGCTGAAGACTGGAGGAAGGTGGAGTGAAAGAGAAAACCTGGAGAGTGTAGGAATGTGGAATGAAAAAGACAGACCTCGGAGTGGAGGAGGGTGGACTATAAGAGAAAACCCAGTGAATGAAGGAAGGCATAGTAAAATAGAAAAACTAGAGAGGGGAGGAGTGTGGAGTGAAAAGGAAAACTCGGATAGTTGAGGAAGAAAGAGAGGACGTCAGTCAAAATATTCTTTATTCAGCATAAAACCATAAAAGAACATCATATAGATACATATGCATTCGAACAGCATAAACATACAAAAGGCACAACATTTCATGTTAATAACATGGGGTGGAACTAAAAACCATATTCATATAAAAAATCAATAAAAACAATATTTCATATAAAAGTCAATAAAAAACAACACATTACATTCATAAACATTAGGCTGGTTGGTAAAATCAGCATATTACAGCATCGACCGCAATGCAATTAAAAGCACCATTAGGAGACTCTCACAACCCCTTAAAAGAAAGAATGTTCAATATAAAAAAACAAGCTGAAATAATTGTTATCAACAGAGGGAGGGATAACTCGCAGTCCTGGAAGTGCTTTAGGATAGATCTAATCCAGGGGAATTAGAAAGAAATGATAACAACCCTGGATAAGATTGTAAATTCAATTTTGCCCGCAAGCAGAAACAAGCCAAGCACAATACATCGATTATCCGCACCGATACTACATGATTTCTTGGATCTTTTGAGCCAAACCCGGTAAATAAGTGTAGCCACTTTCACAACAACATCCAGAAAGAGAGAAAGAGAAAACTCAGAGAGCGGAGGAAAGCAGAAGAGGAGAATACCAAAGAGCAGGATAAGGGGGGATGGAGTGGCATAAGGGGGCATCGGAACCAGAAAGAGGCTGTGGCCTGTGAAAAGACAGAGGAGAAGAAGGTGTGAGGGGCACCTCATCCCTAAAGAGAAAGATAGAGGCTGTGGCCTATGAACAGTATAAGGCTGGGGGCCTTTCTAGTGGCAGAAAAGTTAAATGCAGAGTCTGTGGACAAAGAAAAGTCAGCAAGAGAAACGGCTGAATCCAAGGCCAAAGAGAGGGGAAGGAGAGGTAGAAGCCTTGGTCAAAGAGAAAGAGGGGATAGAAAAGGTGGAAATTTGGGCCAGGGTAAGGGCACAGACAAAAGGCGGAAATTCTGACCAAGGAAATAGGCAGCAAAAGGAAAATGCAAACGAAAATGCGGAAAAGGGAAGGCTAAGGGTCTGACCAAGGAAAAGAAAAGACAAGCTGGACGAGTGGGCTGGCCACTAACCCAGAGAGAAGACAACAACCTTGTAGAGAGTATTTTACATTGTGGTGAACATTTAAAACCCCAGAGAAATGGATAATCACCCAGACAGAGAAAATATTCACCTTAAACTAGAATTCCTTTTATGGGTCATTTGTAATGTCATGTTAAAGCTGATATATATATTAGCACTAACAGAGTGAACCTTAATTCTTAGAGTAATAATACTGGCAATATTGGGCAAAGCCAACACACATATTTTCTTTTAGTGGCAAATACTAACACTAGTGTTTGCTATCATCATGATCGTGTTCCTACATTGGCAAATACTTGTATTATTGGTCACAGCCATCATGAGAGTGTTCTTGGAGTGGCATTGGCACAGCCAGCATGAACTCATGTTCTTGCAGTAGAAATACTGCCAATAAAGTGTGTTCTCACAGTGGCACATGCTGCCAATATTGGGCAAAGCAAACATGGGTGTGTTCTTACAGTGGTAAATTCTGGAATTATTGGGCACAGCCAAAACCAAAGCGTTCCTACAGTGGAAAGTATTGGCTTTATTGGGAAGCCATCATGAGTGTGTTCTTACAGTGGCAAATACTAGAGTTACTAGCCACAGTCATCATGAGAGTGTTCTTGGGGTTTCAATTCTGGCATATATTGGCACAGACAGCACAAACACCTTATCTTGCAGCAGTAATTCCTGCGATAGTGTGTTCTCAAAGTGGCACATGCTGCCATTATTGGGCAAAGGAAACTTGGTTGTGTTCTTACAGTGGTAAATACTGGCATTATTTGGCACAGCCAAATCCAAAGTGTTCTTACAGTGGAAAGTATTAGCTTTCTTGGGAAGCCATCATGAGTGTGTTCTTACAGTGGCAAACACTACCATTATTGTGCAAAGCAAACACAGATGTTTTTGTACAGTTGCTATGCTGGAATCATTAGGCCCTGTCAGGACTGTGGGGGTCATTCCGAGGTTGGAGGTAAGTAACCGCCCTTACCGGCATGGCGCAAATAGCGTGTCCGTGTAGACATTAGCCCGCTAATAGAGGGCTATTACGACTTTGCAGGCACGGGCTTTGTGTCATGCCAGTAAGGGCATTACCGCCATGCCGTTAAAGGCACGAAAAATGACCTTAGCGGCATCATGCATAGCGCAGCTTGCACTACCGGCATGAACCAATGCGGCATTAGCAGTCACCGCTATTAGCGGTAACCTCCAATAACGGTCACCGTAAATAAGCGGAACCGGAAGTAGCGTCATCGCACAGGAACGGGAAGGAGCACGGTGGCCATCTTTAAAAACACAATCCATTGCCATCCTCAGCACACAGGACCTGTGGGACTCTTCTGTTTGTTTGAAAACCTTCATCCAACCCACTACAATGCCCAAGGCCCTTAAGAAGGGAGCAATGTGCGCTTCAACAAGGACAAGTTGGAGATGCTAGCTGGGACCATGCAGGAAAATGCTGAGATTGTGTTCGCCAACAGCATGAAGAGGGAGGCCATCATTAAGAAAAAAGAGATCTGGGCACTTGTGGTGCAGAAAGTGAGTGCAGTCGGGAACACCCCACACACCATGAAAGACTGCAGGAAGCGCTGGGACCACTATCGGCTCCGAGTAAGGAACATACTCTCCGTCAACAGGAGCCAGGCAATGGCAACAGGCGGAGGTGCCAGCTCCCCCATCAAGCTGACCCCATGGGAGGGCATCTGCACCAGCATGATTGGCATTGAGGGGATAGAAGGTGTTGGTGACATGGAGTGTGGCGCCACCGCAACAGCGGATGGAGGTGAGTGTCCTAAGAAAACAATGTAATTCAGAGTCTGATGAAAGTTAAGCAATATGTCCGTCCAAAGAGGCAAGCCATGGCCCAAAACACACACACTCCCAGCAAAGTTGCCGGACGCATCACAGACAGATGCAGATGCCTGCAGCAATGCCGTACCTGACACGTACCACACAAAAAGTAAATGCCATAAGTCACACAACATGCAGGCCCCAACAAATATGCATGTCACATAGCATAGGTCTTGGCCAACATGAGTGACCCCGACGTATGCCTGCATAACCCACCCATGTATCAAACAACGTGTTCATCCAAACTCAATGGGCCTTATTACACGGTAGGCGGTAAAAAAACAGAATTTACCGGCATGGCACTATTAGCGTGTCCGCCCTCGCAGGCACCGTTAACAGCGCCCCATTCCGAGTACGCGGACATGCGCATAGTGCCATGCCGGTAAATTACCCTACCGCCATGCCGCAAAAGTCCCCCAAGAGCACCTTACCGGCTTTGACCACCCTCACGCTACATGGAAATAGCGGTTACCGCTAATAGCGCTTACCGCCATTAGCGGTCACCGCTATTAGCGGTCACCATAAAAAAGCGGAACCGGAAATAGCGTCATCGCACAGGAACGGGAAAGAGCTCGGCGGCCATCTTTAAAAACACAATCCATTGCCATCTGCTGCACCCAGGACCTGCAGCAACAACACAGCTGGAAAAACGTCTTCCCACAACATCAAAGAATGCCCAAGGCCCTAAAGAAAGGTGATGCGCGCCAGCGCAAACAACGCTTCTCCGACGAGGAGTTGACAATGCTAGCAGACACACTAGCTGAAAATGCAGATGTAGTGTTTGCAAGCGACATGCGGCGTCCCGCACTGCTGAGAAAAAAGGAGATCTGGGCAGAGGTGCCGCGGAAAGTCAGTGCGGTGGGCACCACCCCCCGCACCGTAAAGGACGTGCGCAAGCGGTGGGCCGATCTGCACCTCCGTGTACGCAGTATACTATCGGCCAACAGGAGTCTGGCCATGGGCACAGGAGGCGGAGGAGGATCCCCGATGAAGATGCAGGAGTGGGAGGAGACATGTGCCAGCATCATTGGCATTGAATGCATCGAGGGAGTGGGCCAAATGGAGCGCGGTGTGGCAACAATGTCAGATGGAGGTGAGTGTCCACGCGAAACACTGCAATGCAAAGCATGAGGTCCTCCCCCAAATGTGACATGGGAATTATCTAATGGATGGGGGCATCACACATACATGTATAGAACCCTGCACATATGCCGTGCACATCCCCACACAACCACATGCATGCAGCACCTCACACACGTGTCACCCTGACTCATGTCTGGATGACCCACCCATCTGGCCAACAACTGCATGTCCAAACTAGATGTCCAAATCCATAGAACTGCAGCAACAACAACATATGCATGATGCACGTTGACCCATCACTGATGCTATCCCTGCCTTGCTCCCCCACAGGCCCACAATCTGACAGTGAGGAACTGGGCTCTGCAACGCAGGCCCCACCACCCAAAAAGCAGGCCAAGGGCAAGGATGCAGGCACCAGGCCCAGTACATCGAGGGGCACTGGGAAATCTGGAGTGGCCCAGCGGTCCAAAGCCACACACGCACCGACTACACCAAGGGTTGATATCCCATCCGACACTATGGTAGCACCCACACCACCCACCCCCACCACTCAGGAGCCAGTGGCAGAAGGCACGCTGTCTGCAGCCAATAGCTCAGTCGAGGAAGCAGCTACCACGGCACCCAGGAATGATGTGGAGGACCCATGTCCGACACCAGAAGTGCAGCTTACACCCAGTCCCCAGCTGTCTTCACACCACAGCCCATGCAACACAACAAATGGCAGCATCCATGAGGTGTATGCCGGAGAATCACTGGCAGGGTTATTGAGTCCCGTGGCGAGCTCACCTGATGGCGGCCACATGCAGCAAGCTGCGCCGAGGAGAAACAGGGGCAGGGCCACAGAAAGAGCATAAGCCTAATACGACAGCGCCAGGGGGAGCACAATGCCCTGGTTGGCCGGCAAGTGAGCGAGGTTGCCTTGTCCAGGGAGGAGATTCGGGAGTTTTCAAGGGACATGAAAGCCGCCATGGACAGCAACACAACGCGCTTATGTAATGAGATGGCCGCTGTGAGGCAGGTCCTAACCCGCATTGCTGAGGCGATGGAGAGCATGCGTCACACACAGGGACCTGATCAACCAGGCACCTCCTCGTCTGCCAGCTCCGACCAAACAAGCACCCTGCGCAGGTCCAGCCGGTCCTTGCGGCGGCCAGACTCACAACCCCCCAATGGTGGTAGTGGAGGAGGGAAGTAGGGCCAGCCTGTCACTGTTGACACTTGCAGACTAATGCAGCACTGATGTGCACACCATGTTTGTGGGAGTTGTGGAGGAGGGGGGTGAGAGTGTTTGGGGGAGTTGTGGGGGCAGGGGGGTCAGGGTGTTTGGGGGAGTTATGGGCGGAGGGGGGTGAGGGTGTCTGGGGGAGTTGTGGGGGGAGGAGGGGGAGGCTGTTTGGGGGAGTTGGGGGAGGGGGAGAGGGAGAGGATGTTTGGGGTGGAGGGTACATGCACTTTTGATTCACATAATGCTCAATACACACGTTATGGCATGGATAATCACATGACTGGACATTGATTATTGTGTATGTGTGCTTTATTGGTGAAGGGTGCACAGTGTCAATGTCCTCCCAATAACCAGTGCCCTGAGCTCCACATCAATTGCACCCTCCTAATCCATGTGTATCAGAAACAATGGTCTATCAGGTGCTGGCGCACAGCACGTCCCTCCTGGGCATCGCCACCTGCATGACCTGCAGCCCCCTCTCCTCCATCCTCATCCCCGTCATCATCCTCAGCAGGTGGTTGCAGTTCAATGTCAGGGGTCATTGGCACATTCCGTCTGATACACGTATTGTGCAGCATGAAACATGCCATGGTGATCTTGGCCACCTTCACATGCCCGTACAGGAGTGCCCCGCCCGACCTGCTGAGGCACCGGAAGCGTGCCTTCAAAAGGCCAAATGTCTGATCAATTACCACACGGGTACGGGTATGTGCACGATTGTAGTGCTCTTCGTGCCTGTTCTGTGGGTTCCGTACAGGGGTAAGGAGCCACCTCTTCAGGGGATAACCGGCATCACCTGCATGGGTGCAACTATGGGTATGTGTAAGTGTTTACATTAAGTGGAACCTGTACATATCACACAAACAATCATAGCATTGTGAATGACATCCACTGATCCAAGCACGCATGGCAATCAGGGTAACTGCAATGTGGGAAGGTGAGGTAGTCCTTGCAAGTGGACATGCACCATGCATGCATATGGCAGAGATTGCCATGTCCTGGCTGAGTTTAAGTCATTCATGTTTCCCGGCCCTGGCAACGTTTGTACCACACGGCTAGCATACTGCCATTCCTCATTTGAAGTCACCATGCTGTTTAATGGCAATTCAGTATTGTTGTACGGGTGTGGCTCACTTCAATGGCTACAGGAGATCCATTTGTATGCCCTCATGGGTGCAGATCATTTCTGATGTTGTTCAGCGTACATTTCTGATGGGATTTTTCCATGCATGTTGCTGATTTGTGTTATGGGGCAAATGGTGTGTTGTGCTGTGTGTATGTGGTTGGAAGTGGCATGTTTGGCGTAATGGATTGATATCTTTGTCCGGCAAATCACAACTTGCATGTGGTTTTGTGTCTGGTCCATTGTGGGCTGCCTCACTGGACAGTGATGCTAATATGTATGTCCATTCTTCTCCTGACACCAGTTCACACCCAGTTGGAGTATGCATCTCCCCCCCACTCACACCCAGTTGGAGTATGCATCTCCCCCCCACTCACACCCAGTTGGAGTATGCATCTCCCCCCCCACTCACACCCCGTTGGAGTATGCATCTCCCCCCACTCACACCCAGTTGGAGTATGCATGCCCCCCCCACTCACACCCAGTTGGAGTATGCATCTCCCCCCCACTCACACCCAGTTGGAGTATGCATCTCCCCCCCACTCACACCCAGTTGGAGTATGCACCCCCCCACACTCACAATCCACATCACACTGCCATGTGGTTGGCCTGCTACTCACCAAGTAGCCACGAACGTTGTCCAGCATGTCGCTCCATGTATCGTGGTATTGTCGAGTTCCGCAGGACCATTGAATCATGGGTTGATCCGGGATATCGGGCACAACAATGTGTGATGATCTTGTTGGAGTCACATACCATTTGGACGTTGATGGAGTGGTATTGCTTTCTGTTACGGTAGACTACCTCATTGGCATGTGGGACCACCAGTTCAACATGGGTACAGTCGATGGCCCCGATGCAACTTGGGATGCCTGCCAGTGAATGGAAGCCAACTTTGGTGTTGGAGATCTCCTGGGCAGTCCGTGGCATGGCTATGTGTTGACTTGTGTGCTTCAGGAGGGCATCGAGCACCTGGTTCAGCGTGCGTGAGAATACTGGTTGTGATATGCCATGCATCTGACCTACCGTATGCTGGTAGGTGCCTGTGGCCAAGAAGTGGAGCACAGTTACCACCTTCAGTATAGGGGGGATGGCAGTACGGATGTCTCTGAGACTCACAATGTCGTCGAATATCATGTCTACAATGGTGGTGATGGTATCCCGGTCCAGACGGTACAGGGTGTGTATCTGCTCAGGGGTTAGGTTGAATGGACTGGCTCTGATCCTGGGAATTGGTGGCTGCCTCTGTGGTATCACTAGGTGCACTGGTGGTGCTTGCTGCGCCTGTCTTGCCCTCCTCCTCCTCCTCCTGCGTCTCCTCTGTGCTGCCTGTTGTTGTAGCTGCTGCACTGCAATCATGTCCTCCAGGCCATGTAATGCTGCTAGTATTGCATCCATCTTGGTGTGGAAATAGGTGTGGGAAGGGGTGTGGTGTGCTCTTTTGTGCTGCCAGTCTCCATTGCCTCCACCTGTGCTGATTTTGTCAACCTGTGGCAGGTGGGAACACTGCTCAGGTCTTTTAACGGGTGGTTCGCGATGCCGGTATTAGCGCCTTGCCGGTAAGGAGTTTTTGGATCTTCGCCATGCCGGTATTTCCATGTCCGCATGGCTTGTGATGGCGTGCTATTAGCGCTATAGCGCTATTTCCGGACTGAGGGGTCGCGCGCCCACGGACTTGCCGCTAATAGTGCCACCGTACTTAGCGGTGCTGCTAATAGCGGTTTGTTCGGGTCGTAATTGAGGAGGGGATTTAACGATACCGGTAATCCCTTACCGGTACCGGTAAATCCCTACCGCCTACCGTGTAATGAGGCCCAATGTATGTATGATGCCTATCAAAACATCACTCATGCTGTCTCTCTCTTTGACCCCCACAGGCTCTGACCACGACAGTGATGCCCAGGACTCAACCCTCGCGGAAACCACACCCCGGAAGAGGTCCCGGGATGAGGCCAACCGGCCTTCCACCTCGAAGAGCCAACCCAAGGGCCGCCGTGCACCACCAGTCAAGACACCCCAGGTTGCCAGTGCACCGGTGCTGCCAAGGGCCGTAGAGGTGGAACCGCCAATACCTATTGCACAGCCAGAGGAATCAGCCGAGCCACCACATTCGGAGGAATCAAGTTTGGCTGGGGAGGTGGCAGCCACAGCACCCCAGGGTGTGGAGGAGGCACAGGATGAGGTATAGTTGCCCGTGGAGGACGATTCCTCAGAACTGCCCCACACGCCCAGTCTACAGGCATCCCCCAAATCTCATGCCTTGAGACAGACCACGCCACCACCCCGGAGCAGTCTAGGCGGGAGCTAATTCAAGGGCCCTTTAGTCCTATAGTGGTGAGTAGTGAGGCTGAGCAAGAGACCCAGGAACCGTCCACCTCCACAGGTGCACCTGCAGGGCCGCAGCATGCTGAGCAGCTGACTGCCCTTGTGCGGCAGTTCGTTGAGGACAACGCACAGGCAAGGCAGGAGTGGCGGGAGAACATCGCCTCTTTAGGCAGTACCATCTCAGACAACACCGCCTCCATTGGCAAGATATTTGCGGAGAACACTAGCCGCCTCTGCGAGGAGGTATCCGCCCTGCGCCAGGTACTAAGCCGCATAGCCGATGCCATGGAGTCAGGGCGTCCGGCAACCCAATTCGAGCAGGCTGCCACACCATCCTCATATAGCTCTACCCAGACGAGCCCGCTCCGCAGGTCATCGCGCACGCTGCGCCGGCCAGACATGCTGCCACTAGGTCCAGGGAGTGCTAATTAATAGTCTGGGCAGCCTGATGTAGGCATTAGAGACTTGATGGGACATGTGTGGGACATGTGTGGGGGAGTCGTGGGGGCAGTTGGAGGGGGGTGAGGGTGTTTGGGGGAGTTGTGGGGGGAGGGGGAGGAGGGTGATGTGTGTGGGGGAGTTGTGGGCAGAGGCAGGGGGGGAAGGTGGTGGAGGGTTACTGCACTATCGTTTTCATTGTTCAATTCAATACACCCGTTGTGTCAAAAGCAAGACCTGAGTGGACATTCATCATTGCGCATGTGTCATTAATTCATATACAGTGCATAGTGTGCATGTACCCACACACCCAGTGGCCTCTGTCAAAATATCATGTCACCCTCTGCAGCCATATGTGTCAGTAATATTGTGCAATCACTGACTGACGCACAGCACGTCCCTCCTGTGCATCAGCACCACAATGATGTGCAGCCACTTCTTCTTCATCCCCTTCATCATCACCAGGTGGTTGCAGTTCAATATCAGGGGGCAGGGGCACGTTGCATCGGATTCACATGTTGTGCAGCATGACACATGCCATGATGATCTTGGCCACCTTCTCATGCCTGTAGAGGAGTGCCCCACCTGACGGGCTAAGGCAGCGAAACCATGCCTTCAACAGGCCAAAGGTCTGCTCAATGACCACACGGGTATGGGTTCTATTGTAGTCCTCCTCATGCCTGTTCTGTGTATTTCAGACAGGGGTGAGGAGCCACGGCATCAAGGGATAGCCACTGTCACCTGCATGGGAGGCATTAAAAGGTATATGTCAGTCGATTGATGATGGACAGCTGTACTAGTCACACATGCCGGCAGATTATCGTTGGTCACATGCACATGTCCCTGGTTGTATGCACACATTTCTAGGCCCACAATGTGTCCTGTGCCATGGAATAATGGTGTGGATTGCATCTTCAAGATGATACACAGTGTGCTTGAGGAGGGCATCCAGCACTTGCTTCAGGATGCGAGTGAATAAGGGTGGTGATATGCCATGCATGTGCCCCAATGTGTGCTGGTAGGTGGCTGTGGAAAGGAAGTGGAGCACCGACACTACCTTCAGTAGAGGGGGGGATGGCGGTGCGTATTTCAATGAGGCTGACAATCGTGTATCATGTCCACCATGGTGTTGATGGTGTCCCAGTCCAGACGGTACAGGGTGTGGTTGTGCTCTGGGGTTGGGTTGGAAGGACTGGCTCTGATGATTGGGATTGGGGGATGCATGCGTGGTTACGCTGGCTGCACTGGTGGGGCATGCTGGGCCTGTCTCACCCTCCTTCTCCTGCTGAGTCTCCTCTGTGGTGCCTGCTGTTGGTGTTGGTGTTGTTGCTGGTGTTGCAATGCATGCATGTCCTCCAGCTGAAGTGTTGATGCTACTATTGGATTGATCTTGGTGTGGAAAGGGTTGTGGGTGTGCTCCTTTTGTTCAGGGCCAGACTCCATTGCCTCTACCTGTGTTGATGGTGTGCACCTGTGGCAGTTGGGAACACTGCACATGGCATTTTACGGTTGGTCAGCATGCCGGAATCCACTTTTAGCGCCTTCATGATGCCGGTATTTGCATGTCCGCTTCACTTGTGATGTCCTCCAGTTTACGGCATACCGCTATTAGAGGCACCGTTATTTACGGTGCCGCTAATAGCGGTTTGACTGTTCGGAATAGCCCAGAGCGGTAAGCAATGCCAGTAATCCTTTACCTGCTTTGTTTATCCCTTACCTCCAACCTCGGAATGACCCCCACAATTGGGGGTCATTCCGAGGTTGGAGGTAGCCATGGTGCTCTTAGCACCATGGCTACCCCCATACCGCATACTGGGTCCGGGTTCCCTGAATGGGGAAATACCGGCCCATTCCAACCTTGGAGGACCCAGTATTTCCCCATTCAGGGAACCCATCCCCATTCCCATTCGAGTCCCCATAGGGCTCAATGGGAATGGGGAGGGAGCTAACAACAGGCCTGTTAATAATGGGCCTGTTAATAATGGGCCTGTTGTTAGCTCTGTGTTCTGCTAGCGGGACTCGCTATGGGCGCCTGCTTTTACCAGGCGCCCTTTGCGGGTCCCGTGAGCAGACTCGTAATAGGGCGGTAAGGGGTTAACGGCACCGGCACCATTGCCGGCGCCGTTCACCCCTTACCGCCAACCTCGGAATGAGGCCCATTGTGTCCTAATGATGTAAAAACCTTTTAGGGTTCGAGGATCATTACAACATCTGAACTGTCCAAGATACAGGGTTGGGTCACTCAGTGTATTTTTGTTTGATTAGTTAAATGTCACATTTATCAGTAGTTTCTATATTTTTCCTTTTTTTTTGTAATTTGGGATTTTTGTCCTGTGGGTCAACATTGACATGGACTTCATTGGAGTAGCCGTAACGGAAAAATATGGTAGGTGAGGCAGGGTATTTGAGGGGTGAATAGGTTTCCCAATCCAAACGTGTTTCCAGACATGCCGGATACTCTCCGTAATTCAAAAGAGTTTAAACTTGATATGGCCTGGCTGCCTCAGGATTTCATTATTTCATGACTTTGCATCACGCAAAACCCCAAACAGGACTGGCATTGCTTCCGCTGCAGCATTAGAGGAAACCCTTCTGCTTTTTCAGCAACTGTTTTCTGTCTTGTGGCCACCAAAGAGAGAAGTGAGTATTGTTGAGTCATGTCCTGCAAATACACATTGGGCCTCATTCCAGGTTTGGAGCTAACCATGGAGTAATTAGATCCATGGTTGCCTCCGAAACCGTCCCAAATCCGGCATGCTGAATGGAGTAATTACCGGTCCATTCCAGGGTTGGAGGGACCGGTAATTCCCCATTCACATTTTGCCCTTCCCCATTCCCATTTCTGCCCGATAGGGCTCAATGGGAATGGGGAAGGAGGTAATTACGGCACCGTAAATTACGCTACCGTAATTACCTCCGAAGTACCTTTGCGGGTCCCGTACTTAACTCCTGCTAAAAGCAGGAGGTAAGAAAGAACCCGCAAAGGGACCTCGGAATACGGAGGTAAGGGATTACCGGCATCGGCACCCTTACCGGTGCCGGTAATTCCTTACCTCCAACCTCAGAATGACCCCCATTATTTCTATCCAGGAAACTTATCACCTGGGCTGCATTTTCTTTTTAAATGCGCATCAACCTTCCACATTGGTTTCTCACCTTGTAGCATAGGTTGAGTATTCAGGAAAATGTTATGTCCCGAGTTGAACCTTTTA
Organism: Ambystoma mexicanum; assembly: GCF_040938575.1. Taxonomy (NCBI): domain Eukaryota; kingdom Metazoa; phylum Chordata; class Amphibia; order Caudata; family Ambystomatidae; genus Ambystoma; species Ambystoma mexicanum. The sequence goes on along the minus strand of NC_090929.1, from coordinate 151,211,117 downwards.
CCAGATTTAGCATCAACCTTCCATCCACCTAACAAGGAGGAGAGAGACCAATTTGTAACTTCCAAATTGGTCTCTCTCCTCCTTGTCTAGGTGGACTGGTTGTCCAGCAGTGCTCCCAGATTTCTCTAACTGGCTCCAAATCTTGCCAACCAATCTTGTCATCACTTTTGTTTTTCTTATTGTTACAGTTCAAAAGTTCAATAGAAACAATTTTTTTATTTATGTGATTTAGGTTAATTCTTTACAAATCAATAAAATGGAAGTAATAAAATATGCATCACATTCAATTGGATTAAAATAGAAAGAAGGAAATTAATATATGAAATAATCACAATAATACAGCACTATTTTCTAATTCACACGAATATCACAAGAAAATTGAAAGTAAAATAAATAAAATCATATCACGAATGTCAGTTCTTTCTTCTTTACAAGTTGCAAGTATTTCTAAAATTCTCACTGATGATTCAACATTCTTCAAGTGCAAGATACATTATAAACTTTGCTATTGCCACATGTACCATCGGCAAGCTAGTGTGGAAAGCTTTCTTCCATAATTCTTGTGCACTTAACGATCTAAAATGTTCCAAATAGGGCTTGAACAGTAGAATTCGTTTAGTTAACAGGGCTGTACATTTGGTTAATAAGTGTTGTAGAGTTTCGTGGTATCACTTTTCCAAATCAGTCTTAATGGCCAAGGTCAGTGACCCTTCATGGCATACACTGGGTAAGTGAATCCATTGAGATGGTTCAAAGATCTCTATTGGAAATTGGATGCATGATGTTGTGAGGTACTGAAGTGGTGTCATGCGCGTGAGTGGACTGTTGAGTGAAGAACAAGTTTGTGTTGTGTTGAGTATTCGGGGCTGTTGGAGTGAGGCTGACCTTAGGAGAGGTGTCTCTGCTTTGTTTCTGTATTAATTGTACTCCCCATATTAGTGTTGCAGGCCTTCAGCAATGTGGTGCGTGCAAGTTATTGGCGGAACCCATTAATGAGTGCTCTTGTTCTCACCTTACTATTTTTGTCACTTAGAGTGTTTTTCTGCTTTTCTCTTTGTTTCCTTCGGAGCGAAGAGATATATATATAATCCCCACTACTGTGATTTGGGTACATGATGCTGTAGTTACTGGAGAGATGGCCTGCGTGTGAGTGGAATGTTGAGTGAATGATGTGTGCATGCTGTGTTGAGTGTTCTCAAAGTGAAGGTGATTGTGGTCAGCATGTGTTGGCTGCTCTGTCTCTGCGGCTGATGTTCATATCAACTGGTCCTATCCGTATCTGCAGCTTAGCTGAATGATGAAGATGTGTGTGAGCCTACTCTGGAGTCCAGCATCAGTTCAAGGAATTTTCTTCCATAATACATTTGGTGACGAGGATGGGATTTGCACCCAATATGCACACGCAAAGGTTTTGTGATGGACAATGGGCCTCATTACAACCCAGGCGTTAAGGGGTTAACAGCGCCGTAAAAGGTGTTGCCGCCGTTAAACCCTTAACGCCTGATTACGAGGTCCCTTTGTGGGTTGCACTTTAACACCTGCTTTTAGCAGGCGTTAAAAAACCAAACAGCAAAGGGGCGTAGGAGCTAATTACGGCACCGTAATTTACGGTGCCGTAATTAGCGCCTTCCCCATTCCCATTGAGCCCTATGGGCCAAAAATGGGAATGGAGAAGGGCCATGGCGGCATGGGGAATTACCGCCCCGCCAACCTCGGAATGGGGTGGTAATTCCCCATTCCGCCATGGCGGAGTCGGTAAGTTACCGGCATGGACCATGGTGCTATTAGCACCATGGTCCAACGCCCTGGTCGTAATGAGGCCCAATGTTTGGTGGGGTTCCAAGCATCAGAGACCTAATGATGAAGAGGAATAGTACTGCAGCCAGACTGGGGACAGGAATGCAAGCGCATGTTTTAGGACTATCTGGGAAGTGGAGCAGCACGCTACCTTTGCCAAGCTGTGCAACGCTGGTGAGGCAGTGTGGAGTTGTGTTATAGCCTGCACTGTACTCTGTTAGTAGCTTATTGTGGAGAGGGGAGCTTTACACCATTTTATTTCCCTGGAACAACTGAGTTGGTGATCTCAGCTAACTGTTGGTGGGTGGTTGGTGGGGAAAGTGTCCTGTGATGGTTGTTTTGAGTTTTCATCAGTACCATCGGGTTAACGAATATGTGGTGCTTTCATTTGTTTCCACTGGTGGCTTTATTCAGGACTTTTAATTCATGGGGTCATGTGAGCTGTACTGTTGTTATTTTAGGTTGTTTGGGGATGTTTTTCTGTGTTAGAAGAATTCATGATATTTGCAACGTCCTCGCATATTTTGTTATTCCAAGTGTTATGGATACAATTAGTATTTTCTGGGGAGTTGTTGCTCGCTCTTTGTGCATTCCGTGGCCTGTTGTTGATTTCTCCGCTTGTGTGCTACTAGACATCTGTCTGTAGTCCGTGCTGTATTCTGTGCAAGCACAAGGCAGCTGTTGTACTAGTATGATTGGCCTGTGCTTGAGCATAGTTGTCAATCCATGACGGGGCGTGCTCCTGGTGTGGCTTGTCAGGATGGAAGGCTGTGCTGCTATTTCTTCTTTTGTGAGAGTTTCTGAATGCAGTGGCTGGTTTCACCATCCTGGGTGGTTCTGACCTGCCTGGGTTGTGTTGCTGTGGGTATCTGGTTGAAGTGTGCATGTTCCTGAGTGGTGCTTTTTTTTAATGTGCGCCTGTGGGAATGGTGTGTGAGTGGTTTGGTTCCTGATTCTTAATGTAGTAATATTGCTGGAACATTGGCAGATGGGTGCCAGTTTCTCTGCCAAATGAACCGAGGTGTGATTTGCAGCCCGTGGAGAAGGCTCTGGTTGTATTTCTTGCTCTTGCCTGTTGCGCTTTGCTTATGTTAGTGCAATATAGCGGGTGGTTTATGTATTCTGAAGATGGTGCATTGGTGCCATTGCTTTTGTTTTGAGTTTTCCTCACGATGGTGTGTGGACGTGAAGGTGCCTTCCAAATGGCAGAATGTGTAAATGGTTAGGCTTGTGCTCACTTTGAGTGTTTTCCTACTTTTCTCTTTGTTGCTTTAGTGGGGAAGATGGGTTAAAATCAGTATTGTATGTTGGATTAATGATGCTGTAGATACTGGAGTGGTGTTATGCATGTGAGGGTAATGGGGAGTGTATGATGTGTGCACGCCCTGCTGAATATTTTTAGAGCAACACAGTAAGGGGGGAGGATGTGTCAGTGGGTGTGTCTCTCTGGCACACCTTCTTATCTACCACTTTCTACCTGTAACTAAGCTGAATAAAGCCAATCTGTTTGTGAGTGTAATTGCCCTCTGGAGATCGCCATTGCCACACGGATCCTCCTTATGTTATATAAGTTAGTCTAATTGCTTATTGATTAGAGGAATAACCTCTTCAAGATGTTTCTGAGACTGGCAAACATAAGCACTGCAGCTTTATGTGCATGAATAAGTACTGTCCCCTGTGATGAAGTTTCCATAGTTATCAAGTTGTGGACTTCTTCAATATTAATGATGATTACCGATTGCAGCAGAGCATTGCGATTCCTACTCCACCTTTTCCTTATCTCACCTTTTCCATATTGAGAGGCCGATTCATGGAATAATTAGCGCGGCGCAAGTGGGCAAAAACGTGCGAATCGCAGTGGAATAGCGAAAATCGCAGTGCAATTGCGAAAATCGCACGAAAAGCAGCGCACGTCGATTCATGGAAGGCCGTGCGCGAGAAAACCAGCGGATGTGCGATAAAAAAGTGCGCGGCGCACGTTGGCGCACAGGCCATCTAACAGCGTGCGCCAGGTCACAGCGAAAATCGCACAGGGCACAGCGAAATTCGCACATAGCGCGGCGCACGCAACAAAAGTAGGCGGAACACGGGCGTAACACTCGGAATGGGGAACAACTTGTCAAAACGTGGGCGTCACGGGGGAAGTACAGGGCACAAGTGCGCGGAACGCCCACACGCTCGCCTACAACACGTATTCATGGAATAGAATAGGGCAAAAAAGCGCACGCTCAAACCAGCGCACAGGCACAAACACGACCGCCACAAGAAAGCAGGCGGTAGCGTCTCTGCGGCTGTAAGAAATGTGCGCCAAAAGGTGCGCCAACAAATAGCACCTATATACTGCCATGATGAATGTCCCATACTGTGGCCCTCCAGGAAAAATGACGTGCAAAGGGGTACCCACAAACACGGACACCCGCTGACAAAAAATACGTGTGCGTGTATACCGGGGTGCGCGGGAAGTCTAACACGCGATTTCAGCAGGGTACGTGCATCACAGGGGTTCGCGTGAAGTTATTCACGCGATCGGGCCTGGGGGAGCGGGCTATGTGTATTTCAGGGGTTCGCGTGAAGTTTCACACGCGATCGGGTCTGGGGGAGCGGGCTACGTGTATTACAGGGGTTCGCGTGAAGTTCCTCACGCGATCGGGCCTGGGGGAGCGTGCTACGTGTATTTCAGGGGTTCGCGTGAAGTTTCACACTCGATCGGGCCTGGGGGAGCGGGCTACGTGTATTACAGGGGTTCGCGTGAAGTTCCTCACGCGATCGGGCCTGGGGTAGCGGGCTACGTGTATTACAGGGGTTCGCGTGAAGTTCCTCACGTGATCGGGCCTGGGGGAGCGGGCTATGTGTATTCCAGGGGTGCGCGGGAAGTTCCACACGCGAATAGCCTGGGCGCGTGTATTTCAGGGGTGCGCGGGAAGTTCCACACGCGAATAGCCTGGGCGCGTGTATCTCAGGGGTGCGCGGGAAGTTCCACACGCGAATAGCCTGGGCGCGTGTATTTCAGGGGTGCGCGGGAAGTTCCACACGCGAATAGCCTGGGGGCGCGTGTATTCCAGGGGTGCGCGGGAAGTTCCACATGCGAATAGCCTGGGCGCGTGTATTTCAGGGGTGCGCGGGAAGTTCCACACGCGAATAGCCTGGGCGCGTGTATTTCAGGGGTGCGCGGGAAGTTCCACACGCGAATAGCCTGGGCGCGTGTATCTCAGGGGTGCGCGGGAAGTTCCACACGCGAATAGCCTGGGCGCGTGTATTTCAGGGGTGCGCGGGAAGTTCCACACGCGAATAGCCTGGGGGCGCGTGTATTCCAGGGGTGCGCGGGAAGTTCCACACGCGAATAGCCTGGGCGCGTGTATTTCAGGGGTGCGCGGGAAGTTCCACACGCGAATAGCCTGGGGGCACGTGTATTTCAGGGGTGCGCGGGAAGTTCCACACGCGAATAGCCTGGGCGTGTGTATTTCAGGGGTGCGCGGGAAGTTCCACACGCGAATAGCCTGGGCGCGTGTATTTCAGGGGTGCGCGGGAAGTTCCACACGCGAATAGCCTGGGGGCGCGTGTATTTCAGGGGTGCGCGGGAAGTTCCACACGCGAATAGCCTGGGCGCGTGTATTTCAGGTGTGCGCGGGAAGTTCCACACGCGAATAGCCTGGGCGCGTGTATCTCAGGGGTGCGCGGGAAGTTCCACACGCGAATAGCCTGGGCGCGTGTATTTCAGGGGTGCGCGGGAAGTTCCACACGCGAATAGCCTGGGGGCGCGTGTATTTCAGGGGTGCGCGGGAAGTTCCACACGCGAATAGCCTGGGCGCGTGTATTTCAGGGGTGCGCGGGAAGTTCCACACGCGAATAGCCTGGGCGCGCGTGTATATCAGGGGTGCGCGGGAAGTTCCACACGCGAATAGCCTGGGCGCGTGTATTTCAGGGGTGCGCGGGAAGTTGCACACGCGAATAGCCTGGGCGCGTGTATTTCAGGGGTGCGCGGGAAGTCCCACACGCGAATAGCCTGGGCGCGTGTATTTCAGGGGTGCGCGGGAAGTTCCACATGTGATTTGACAGTGTGGGTCCTCCCAGGTGTACCCTGTACACCTGGGAGGACCCTGAGACTCTGACGTGCAGTCTTTCCACGTGTGCTCTGTCATCACGTGCTGTGTGGGAAACACCCGTGCGGGTCACGTCACAGACGCGCCTACGCGCTGAGGGCCTTTGGTCCAATGGAATCGCGTATGCGTGCTGACGCGCTTACGCGCTAAGGGCCTTTCCTCGGTTTTCACGCTGACGTGCAGGATTTTCACGTGCCAATTCACTCCGTACCAAGCTGGCCACGCGTGAGCACACGGGAGACCACGCTCCTGCCCAGAAGGCCGAATTACTGCCCCCCAGAGCCCCGAGCACGCTCCCACCTGCTATCTGCTGCTGCCTGACTGCCTGCTGCCCACGTGCACTGCCATTTGCTGCCTGCACATCAGCCAGGGGTGCTGTTGCTGTGAGCACCCCTGCTGGAACAGAAGACTCCCGACTGGAATTCCATCGCTCCACAGCCCAGCCCCAGGACCCAGTTGCCCACCCACTCCTGCCTCTGGGGTTGTCATGTCTGGGCTAACACCATCTGTGACCACTGACAACCCCCGGCCAGAGAGGCAGAGGGGCACCAGCTTCAGTGCCACCGAAGTTGGTGTCCTGGTGGAGCAAGTCCTGGGGCAGTATGATGCCCTCTTTGGAAGTTCCCGCGCCGACAAGGAAGGACGGACTCGGATCTGGACTGACCTCGTGACTGCCATCAACGCGGAGGGGGTGGCAGTCCGGGACTTACAACATGTCAGGAAGCGCTGGGAGGACTTCAGGTCCAGGACCCTGAACAAGGCCCGGCGCCTCTTGAAGGCAGCGGATGCCAAAGGGCGCCGGGGCCACTTGTCGGAAGAACAGATGGGGGTCCTGGAACGCATATCCCCAGCGCTCCACGTCCAGGTCCTAGAGAAGCAGAGCCGTCTGGAGTCGAGCGGTGAGTGTACATGCATCCTGGTTGTGAGCAGGGCGTGTGGTGATCATTCCCCATTGTGCCGGTTGCACATCTGTTTGTATGGGGTGGAGTATGGGTGGGGGTGTACAGGGCCGTGGGGCTGACACATGCGAGGGCTGTAATGTGTGAGACATGGATGGTGCTTGTGTGTGTGGGCTTGCATGGCAAATGCAGTTGTGCGTGCACACATGTTTGGATGAATGTGTATGTAAGTAGACATGTCCGTGATGTCAGGCATGTATGTTGTTTTCGGCTGCATGTATGAGCACTGTGTACATGTGCATGTGTGTGTATTTGTCAAAGGTGCAACAGTGATGCTACATGGATGCATGTGACAGCGGTATGTGGAAGCCTGATTGGCAGATGTGACATGGATGCCCGTCTGAACAGTGCGACACTTGGCAGAGGTGTAGACATGCATGCAAGTGTGGTGGTGTGTGTACATGTGTGGTGCACTTCCTGTGTTGCATGTGATGTATGGCTCCCCTTTGGCTGCTGATGCTGTTGTATGTGTAGGGATGGTGGTGGCAGTTGCGATATGGCTGTGGTATGGCTCATGTGTGCCAGTTGCAATGACATGTGTGTTGGGGATTGTGATGACATGTCTGAGGTTTGCCAATGCCACTCATGTGCAACTGTCATGCGTGTATGTGTCCATTGTACAGTGCCCTGATGCCTGTGTTTTGTTTCTCCCTGTCTGCAGCGTCAACTGATGAAGAGGGCGGAGAAGGTGCTGTGGAGCACAGCGGCGGGGATCCGACCGCCAGCCGGAGACGCAAGGCCCGGCTCCCCTCCCGTGTTGTCATCTCGTCGGGGAGTGAGGAGTCCGGTGCCGCGTCCCAGGCCGCAGCTGCCGGGGGGAGGTCCAAGAGGCGGAGGTTGGAGTTGGACTCCTCGGCAGCAGAAGGGGCAGCTGGGACCCCACAGGGCCCAACAGGGGAAGATGGCACGGAGTCATCCAGGTTGGTGGGGGGTCTGGTGGAGGAGGAGGCCGTGCAAGCACCAGAGACGGGGTCTGGAGGTGGGGATCCCACTGGTGCTAGTGGTGCAGTCCAGGACCAGTGACAGGAGGCAGCACAGGCGGCCGCGGAGGTGCCTGTGTGCAATCCTGTCCCCGATCCTGTCCCTGCATCATCTTGCACCAGCAGGGATGCCTATGTCCAGACCCGTTTTCAGGCAGGGGATGAGCTGACGTCAACTGGCCTTCCTCTGCCTGCGGACGTGGCTATCCCGGGTTGAGCCTGTCCTGGCTGGTGTGGCGTTGCGTCAACGGGCCATGCGAGGTGACCTGCAGTCTTTTCATGGAGAGACTGCACGTCATCTCGAATGGCTCGTTGACCACGTCAGCCTGCTGGGACAGGTCACCCAGACCGGATTCCTCCATCTGATGGGGCTTGTTCCGACCCCCTCCTCAACTGGACCCCCTACGCGCCAGTCGTCCTCTGTGCCATCTTCCCACCCATCAGTCACCTGGGTGCCCTGTGGAGCTGCCTCTGACAGTGCGGCCAGGCTGGTGGAGGAGGCATCCCTGCCACAGTCGGGAGTCGGACGTCCAGCAGGGGTGGCCACATCAACAACTGCACCCCAGCCGGCGGAGGATGTGCAGGCAGCAGGAGGCAGTGCACGGGCAGAGGCAGAGCAGCAGCAGCAAGATGGTGGGAGCCATGAAGGCTCGGGGCCTTCGACATCGGAGGGGCAGGCATCGGCCGGAGGGCAGGAGGACCCAGGACAGAGAGTGTCTTCCGTGTGGCAGCGGTTGGGCCACGCCATAGGTGCGGAGCGGCGGCGGGCGGAAGAGGCGCGGCTCACAATGGTCAGGGCGGAGAACTCCATGCGGAGGGCCCTGAGGCGGGCCGAGTGCCTCGAGGCAATCCGCAGGGGGTTGGAGGAGGACACGGCGTCGTCCCTGCGGACCCTCGGGGCCATGGAACTGGACCGCCTCCGGGACATCGAACAGGAGTTCGATGATGCCCTGGCCCGGAACACCACAGAGTGAGCCGCTGGACTTGCCCGCCGCCTTTGTATATAGTTCTTTAGTTTTAGGTTTCCTTTGTTTTTTCTTATGATTTGGAGTCGACGGACACTGCTCCACTTTTTGTATATAGTTGATATTTAGGTAGGTTTTTTAGGAGGTTTCCTTAGTTCTGTTGTGATGAGGGACCCTTGTTATTTTTGTACATAGTTCTTTGTTGCACGGAGAGTTTTGACATTTCACTTTGGACAAAATTTTTTGGATTAGATTTTCTAGTTTTGTGTTTTTATGCGGACATGCAGCTTCTTTTTTCACATTTACATTGTAGTTAGTTTTCTTTCTTTAGCATTCGTATTTTTTTCTAATACATTTTTTTTTACATTGTTCACTGTGTGGTTTCATCTCATTGGTTTCATGCATGTCATGTTGTGTGTTTTCCCATTCAATTGGAAAATATGTGTGTGACGGACATGGGTTCATTTGCTTCATGAACATTGGGGGTGTAACATGTGATTTCCATTTCCATGTGGGTGAATGGGTTACTTGGTAGGGCTTTTTGGCTGTGGCGGCTGACCATTACGCACATTGTGAGGACCTGGTGGGGGCTGCACATGGTGGCAGGGGGGTGGGGGTGGTGGGAGACATGAGTGGGGGCCTGGTGGAGGGTGCCCCTGCACTGCTGGGGGGTGGGGGTGGTGGGAGACATGAGTGGGGGCCTGGTGGAGGGTGACCCTGGTGGCTGGGGGGTGGGGGTGGTGGGTGACATGAGTGGGGGCCTGGTGGAGGCTGCCCCTGCACTGCTGGGGGGTGGGGGTGGTGGGAGACATGAGTGGGGGCCTGGTGGAGGCTGCCCCTGCACTGCTGGGGGGTGGGGGTGGTGGGAGACATGAGTGGGGGCCTGGTGGAGGGTGACCCTGGTGGCTGGGGGGTGGGGGTGGTGGGAGACATGAGTGGGGGCCTGGTGGAGGGTGACCCTGGTGGCTGGGGGGTGGGGGTGGTGGGTGACATGAGTGGGGGCCTGGTGGAGGCTGCCCCTGCACTGCTGGGGGGCGGGGGTGGTGGGAGACATGAGTGGGGGCCTGGTGGAGGCTGCCCCTGCACTGCTGGGGGGTGGGGGTGGTGGGAGACATGAGTGGGGGCCTGGTGGAGGGTGACCCTGGTGGCTGGGGGGTGGGGGTGGTGGGAGACATGAGTGGGGGCCTGGTGGAGGGTGACCCTGGTGGCTGGGGGGTGGGGGTGGTGGGTGACATGAGTGGGGGCCTGGTGGAGGCTGCCCCTGCACTGCTGGGGGGTGGGGGTGGTGGGAGACATGAGTGGGGGCCTGGTGGAGGGTGCCCCTGGTGGCGGGGGGGTGGGGGTGATAGGGGACATGAGTGGGGGCCTGGTGGAGGCTTCCCCTGCACTGCTGGGGGGTGGGGGTGGTGGGAGACATGAGTGGGGGCCTGGTGGAGGGTGACCCTGGTGGCTGGGGGGTGGGGGTGGTGGGTGACATGAGTGGGGGCCTGGTGGAGGCTGCCCCTGCACTGCTGGGGGGTGGGGGTGGTGGGAGACATGAGTGGGGGCCTGGTGGAGGCTGCCCCTGCACTGCTAGGGGGTGTGGGTGGTGGGAGACATGAGTGGGGGCCTGGTGGAGGGTGACCCTGGTGGCTGGGGGGTGGGGGTGGTGGGAGACATGAGTGGGGGGCCTGGTGGAGGGTGACCCTGGTGGCTGGGGGGTGGGGGTGGTGGGTGACATGAGTGGGGGCCTGGTGGAGGCTGCCCCTGCACTGCTGGGGGGTGGGGGTGGTGGGAGACATGAGTGGGGGCCTGGTGGAGGGTGCCCCTGGTGGCGGGGGGGTGGGGGTGATAGGGGACATGAGTGGGGGCCTGGTGGAGGCTGCCCCTGCACTGCTGGGGGGTGGGGGTGGTGGGAGACATGAGTGGGGGCCTGGTGGAGGGTGACCCTGGTGGCTGGGGGGTGGGGGTGGTGGGTGACATGAGTGGGGGCCTGGTGGAGGCTGCCCCTGCACTGCTGGGGGGTGGGGGGGGTGGGAGACATGAGTGGGGGCCTGGTGGAGGGTGCCCCTGGTGGCGGGGGGTGGGGGTGATAGGGGACATGAGTGGGGGCCTGGTGGAGGCTGCCCCTGCACTGCTGGGGGGTGGGGGTGGTGGGAGACATGAGTGGGGGCCTGGTGGAGGGTGACCCTGGTGGCTGGGGGGTGGGGGGTGGTGGGTGACATGAGTGGGGGCCTGGTGGAGGGTGACCCTGGTGGCTGGGGTGTGGGGGTGGTGGGAGACATGAGTGGGGGCCTGGTGGAGGGTGCCCCTGGTGGCGGGGGGGTGGGGGTGATAGGGGACATGAGTGGGGGCCTGGTGGAGGCTGCCCCTGCACTGCTGGGGGGTGGGGGTGGTGGGAGACATGAGTGGGGGCCTGGTGGAGGGTGACCCTGGTGGCTGGGGGGTGGGGGTGGTGGGAGACATGAGTGGGGCGTGGTGGAGGGTGACCCTGGTGGCTGGGGGGTGGGGGTGGTGGGTGACATGAGTGGGGGCCTGGTGGAGGGTGACCCTGGTGGCTGGGGGGTGGGGGTGGTGGGTGACATGAGTGGGGGCCTGGTGGAGGCTGCCCCTGCACTGCTGGGGGGTGGGGGTGGTGGGAGACATGAGTGGGGGCCTGGTGGAGGGTGTCCCTGGTGGCTGGGGGGTGGGGGTGGTGGGTGACATGAGTGGGGGCCTGGTGGAGGCTGCCCCTGCACTGCTGGGGGTTGGGGGGTGCAGGGGGACATGAGCAGGTGTGCAGGGTAGTCCCCTGTTTTGTGGGCTGCCTGCAGGGGGCTGTGGAGGGTGTACAGGGAACACCTGTGAGGACCCACCCAGCCTAATTGCGTGTGATAATTCCCGCACACCCCTGTAATACACGTACCTGGCCAAATCGCATGTGAGAATTCCCGCGCACCCCTGTAATACACGTACCCAGCCGATTCGCGTGTAGAACTTCCCGTGTACCCCTGTAATACACGTACCCAGCCAAATCGCGTGTGATAATTCCCACATACCCCTGTAATACACGTACCCTGGCCAATCGCGTGTAGAAGTTCCCACGCACCCCTGTAATACACGTACCAAGCCAAATCGCGTGTGATAATTCCCACGCACCCCTGTAATACACGTACCTGGCCAAATCGCATGTGAGAATTCCCGCGCACCCCTGTAATACACGTACCCAGCCGAATCGCGTGTAGAACTTCCCGTGTACCCCTGTAATACACGTACCCAGCCAAATCGCGTGTGATAATTCCCACATACCCCTGTAATACACGTACCCTGGCCAATCGCGTGTACAACTTCCCACGCACCCCTGTAATACACGTACCAAGCCAAATCGCGTGTGATAATTCCCACGCACCCCTGTAATACACGTACCTGGCCAAATCGCATGTGAGAATTCCCGCGCACCCCTGTAATACACGTACCCAGCCGAATCGCGTGTAGAACTTCCCGTGTACCCCTGTAATACACCTACCCAGCCAAATCGCGTGTGATAATTCCCGCGCACCCCTGGAATACACGTACCCAGCCAAATCGCGAGTGATAATTCCTGCGCACCCCTGGAATACACGTACCCAGCCAAATCGCGTGTGATAATTCCCGCGCACCCCTGTAATATACGTACCCAGCCAAATCGCGTGTGATAATTCCTGCGTACCCCTGTGATACACGTGCCCTGGCTAATCGCATGTAAAACTTCACGCGTACCCCTGATATGCACGTTACCCGCTTTGCGTTCCTTGTTTGGCAGCCCTGTGGACTGGTCCAGGGTTAGCGCTGCCCTTTGCAATGATTTAGCGATTTTGATGGCTTTTCCTTGCGCGAGGGCGTTCTTGGGGGCGTTACTGGCGCTGCTGCAGGGTCGCTGCGATACTCTGCGCCACGGCTGGTTTGGGAGCCTGAAATCCATGAATACGCTGTGCGCGGAAATCGGTTTTAGCGCACGTGCCTGGCGCAGTCAATCGCACGCGGACACTCTGCGCCAGCCGCTTGCGACACTTTTCTGCGAAATTCTATGAATTACCCTGTCAATCTCTTCATTGCTTTGGGTAAGATCAATTATTAACGTTTTTTCTCCTTCAAACGTCCCACAATTATGTTTATTGTCTGATGCTGCAATCCACCATATACTGTGTTTTTTCAACCCCCAACATAGCATGTCTCGTCAGTATGTAGGTGTGCACCCCACAACCTCACATGATGCTGGAAATTACTACACCTTTTGGCGAGTCCGAAGAAGGACACAGACTCATTGAAGACATGATGGGGCCGATTCATGGAACAAATGTGCGTCGAAATCCGTGGCGCAAGCTCTTGCAAGTGTGAAAAAGCGAGCGCATGCGCATGCGTGCGATTCATGGAAGGCCTTGCGCGTGTTTTCCCCGGGATGTGGGCCAAATCAGCGCGTGGCGCACACGGGCGCACACGTCACTGCAACATGCCGAACGCCGTGCGCGACGCGCATAGCGAAAGCGCACAATGTTAGCGCACACACCAAAAAGGAGGCGGAGCACGGGGCGGAACAAGCGGAATGGGGAACAACGTGTGAAAATAAGAACGTAACTGTGGAAGTACTGCTGGGAAGTACACAGAATGCCCACACGCACGCGAACTACACGTAGTCATGGAATCGAATAGGGGAAACCAGCGCACAGCAAAAGACACGCACAGGCCTAAACACGTCCGCCACACGAAGGCAGGCGGTAGCGTCCCCGCGCATTATAAAAGTGCATGCAAACAACAAACACCTATATACAGCTACGATGAATGACCCTTTTCTCGCAGCACTGATCATGGGACACTGCAGGAGGAGGAGAATAGGCAGGCCCCTCATTTCTTTTGCCCAGGACCAGCCCTATTGGGATGCCTGATGACCAGGTCTATGGCAGGTATAGGTTTCCACCTCATATCATCCTAGACCTGGTCCAGGAGTGGGAAGATGACCTCACATTACCCACCTTGTGCTCCCAAGCACTGAGCCCCTTGGAAAGGGTGCTCAATGTACTGCATTTCTTGGCCACTGGGTCATTTCAGCGGACCACTGCCATAGTGGGGGGGGCTCACAGCCCACACAGTCACGCTGCTTACACAAGGTGTTGGCAATCATGACTGGGCGACCCTCAGTCCGCAGGCACATATACATGCCCAGAACACCCACAGAAAGGCAGGCCATGGTCCAGAACTTTTACAGGGTGCCACACTTCCCCAAAGTGCTTGGTGCCCTAGATTGCACCCATGTGGCCCTACGTCCTCCTAGGGCCACAGAGAATATCCACCGCAACCGCAAGCACTGGCAGTCCATCAACGTGCAGGTTGTATGTGATGCACAGGGGATCATCACCTCAGTCTATGCTAACTATCCTCGGTCCACCCATGACAGTTTCATGTACAGAATGTCCACCCTGAGCCTGGACCTGGAAGCTGGGAAGCATGGTGACACATTGCTCATTGGTGAGTACAAATGCCTGTGCACATGTATGCATGTCACACACAGACAAATACACAAACCAAACTAATGACAACCATTATCACCTCCCCAGGGGACAGTGCCTACCCTCTGAGCACCCACATGATGTCGCCAATACGGACCACCACCAAACCACCCCAGGTAAAATACAACGCAGCCCATATTGCAACCTGGCCCATAGTGGAGGGCACATTTGGAGTGTTCAAGTCACGCTTCTGGTCCCTTGACCGCTCTGGCGGGCAGCTACTGTATGCACCTCCAGTAGTGTGCATGATTATTGTGGCAGCGTGTGTCCTGCACAATGTTGCAAGATGGCGGGCGTACCTGTGGACATGGTGGTGCCCCCACATCCCCAACCACACGCACAGGTGCAGCGCATGTGAGGGGAAAGGGCACGTGGAGGCCGCACAACTGAGGCGGCCCTCACCTTTTGTGGCCTCCCAACCATGGCACAGTAGTACCAATGGGAGGTGCACACAACAATTGTCCTGGGAAACTTGGGAGGGGGGGCAAGGAACGTGATGCAAACAGCACCACTGTGCTCCTGCAAGGCTGCCTGTGGCCCCTTAGGAAATATGACGGGTCACGCAACCCTCAGGCATCCCAAAATAGCAAGAAAAACTGATACGTGACCCCTGTAGCCCACGTGCGTGTAAAATAACACACGCAGCACGCTGTAGCAGCCAGGAACACAAAAAATGCGTACGTGGTCAACATGCAGGCTAGTATGACCGAAAAAAAGGGGTACGTGACAAACGGGGACACCCGCAGTTGGAAAAATAGCGTGCGCGACTCGCCATCTGTCGTGCATGTAGAAGAAGGCGTAGGCAACACCCCCGCCAAAAGAAGAAGTATGCACTGTAGCCGCTGTGAAGTAATCACGTGTGAACCCCAAAGTCTGGAAAACACACGCACCGCTCTCCAAGAAAAGCACATACAGAGCGATGGAAACCCACGTGGGACCTTTAACCTGTGCCGAGGGAAACGCCCACGCATGTTACGTCACATACGTGCATACACGCCAAGGGCCTTTCCTCGAATTACATGCTGACGTGCTGTTTTTTCACAGGCCGAATCACTCCGTATCAAGCTGGCCACGCGACTACACACGGAAGACCACGCTCCTGCCTATAAGGCCGAATTACTGACCCCCAGAGCCTGAGCAGCCTCCCACGAGCCATCTGCTGCTGCCTGCCTACCTGCTGCCACCGTGCCCTGCCATCTGGTGCCTGCACATCTGCCATCTGCAGGGTTCCAGTTGCTGTGACCACTCTTGCTGGAACAGAGGACTCCCGACTGGTGTTCCATCACTCCACAGCCCAGCCCCATGACCCAGTTGCCCACCCACACCTGCCTCGGGGGTTGCCATGTCCGACCCTACACCATCCGGCACCAGTGACAAACCCCCAGCAGAGAGGCAGAGGGCTACCAGCTTCAGTGCAAGGGAAGTTGGTATCCTGGTGGAGCAAGTTCTGGGGCATTATGATGCCCTCTTCACACCATCGCGCGCCGACAAGGAAGGATGGAAGAGGATCTGGAAGGGCATAGTGGGTGCCATCTACGTGGAGGGGGTGACACCCCGCGACATCAAACATGTCCAGAAGCGCTGGGAGGACTACAAGTCCAGGACCCTCAAGAAGGACTGGCGCCTCTTGGAGGCAGCGGATGCAGTGGGGTACCAGGTCCAGCTTACCACCCAGAAGATGACGGTCTTGGAGAGCATTCACCCAGTGCTTCACCACCAGATCCTCAGGATGCAGGCCCATCTGGAGTCGAGCGGTAAATGCCCATGCATACACGTTTAAAACAGTGCATGTTGCAGTGTGGTGGTAGTTAGCTACTCGGCTGCATGTGTGACATGGGTCATGTATGGATGTGTGTGTGCAGGGACATGATGGTGCTGCATGTGAGTCCAGTCAGGCGTGACCCACATGGATGGTGTATGTGTTACAATGCATCATGCGGAGCAGCATGCGGAATGCACACATGTATGCATGCCTGTGTCTGTACTCTGACATGTTTGTGGTGTGATAGATGTGTGCTGCTGTCATGAACATGCATGGTGTACATATCTGTGTGTATGAGTAGTGTGTGCGCCATGGATGCATGACACATGTCCGTGACGATGTGTTGAATCACTGATACAGCCTAGTCATCCTTGTATCCACTGTGTCTCGGTGTATACAGAGCCAGATACATGACCCTCCGGTGATGTGTGTGCATGTGATCACTATGTCCCATGATGCATGTGAGTTTCAGCCCACCACTGGATGTTTCTACGGTGCCTTGGACATAGATGCAAATGTCCGTTGCATGTTGTCATGGCTCATTGGCGCCGCCGCTCTCTGTGGCAACGCTGGAGGCTGCGAGCATTGTCTATTTTTCCTTCTTCCAACATGGCTCCTCTTACTCGGGGTAGCAGTGCAGCGTTTCCGCGTTTTGAAGTCAGACGTCCTCTGACGTCATCACGGTGTTCCGGGGATTCCGGATATGGCCCAGCGGATCCAAAGCTCAGCGCGTCGCTTCTCTCCCCAGACGCTACGTGAGTTTGCAGCTAGGGTGCATGTTACCTACATCCTTGCTTCTACTTACCATTTCCTTCTATTCCTTCCCACAGTCTTGTGCCTTTATCCTGCCATTTACTCCCGTCATCCAAGACTCTTCAAGAACCTTTGTTAAGCTCTTCCTCCCAACACACAGGGTACTTCTCCACCCCTTTTTCTTCTGATTTAACTACGTGTCTGTCCCTCGGCTCATATCCTGTTTGTTTATTTAGAGTCCAGACGTTTTCGGGATCCCGCGACTAGAACCTGGGAGTTCCTTCCCGTATTGATGAGCGGCATACATGGGACGAATTGATCCAGCCCGCTACACATCCGTTCCAGCAGGGTTTTATTCCCCAGGAGGGTTTCCCTCTGATCCCTCGCGCCACCCCTTCTTTCCCTTTTAAGGGGAGGGGAGGTGTCAGGGTCCTCAGGGGACTCCCCAAGTGCCTCATTGATTGCTGCACAAAACAGGTTAGTTTTGAATTCTTACACATGTGCCATGCCTGTTTCTGCATGTGTGTTGCCTGCACTGACCCATGTGTTGTGGAGGGACATGATGGAAGTGACGTTTGACAGTGCCACTCATGTGCTATTGCTTCTTGTCTAGGGGACTATTGTACAGTACCCTGATGCTTGTGATCAATGTCTCCCTTTACACAGCGGGGAGGGAAGAAGAGGGTGGAGACGGTGATGTGGAGGAAAGCGGCAGGGATGCCTCCACCGGCCGGCAACGCAAGGCCCAGTCACCCTCCCAGGAAATTCCATCATCCGGGAGCGAGGGGACTGGAGCTGCGTCTTCCACTACGGCTGCAGCGGAAAGGGCAGGTGAGCCCCCACAGGGGCTTGTGACGGCGGATGACGGTGCAGACCCATCCAGGTTTGTGGTGTGTGCGGAGGAGGAGGAGGCCGCTACTGAGCCGCACATGGGGCCTGGTGGGGGTGGAACCACTGGTGCAAGTGGTGCAGTCTAGGGGCAGGGGCAGGAGGCAGCAAAGGTCGCCGCAGAGGGGCCTGTGCATGTCACTGTCCCTGACACTGTGACTGCATCACCATGCACCAGCAGGGATGCCCCGCCCAGGCCCGTCCGCAGGTAGTGGGGAGGTCCACGTCATCTGGCACTCCTGTACCTGCGGACGAGGGGACCCGTGACCGGATTGAGTCCGTCCTGATTGGGGTTGCGTTGCGCACACGTGACATTCGTGATGACATGCGTGTTTCCTGGGGGGACCACGCACGTCATCACGAAGAGCTGTGTGGCAACGTGTCCCAGTTGGGAGGGATGATGGTCGGCGGTTTCCTCCATGTGTCGGCCAGTCTTGCGGCCCTCTCCTCCTCTGTGCACACTATACGCCAGTCGTTCTCTGTGCCGTCTTCCAGCCCAGATACCACCAGGGCCCCCTGTGGACCTGTCCCAAACAACGCAGCCAGCCTGGTGGAGATCCCATCCCTGCCACAGTTGGGAGTCGGAGGTCCGGCAGGGGTGGCCACCCCACCAACTGGACCCCAGCAGATGGAAGATGTGCCGGCATCATCAGGCAGGGCACGTGCACGATGGCGGCGGGGGATTCCATCAGCCCGGAGACCGTCTTGGTGGCAGAGCCAGTTGTGCCGGAGGCAGCAGCAGGCTCAGCAATGGAGGCATCATGGCTCGGGCCATCAACACCCCGGGGGCAGGCATCGGCCGAGGGGCAGGAGGACCCCGGACTGGGAGTGTCTTCTGTGTGGCAGCGGTTGGGCCAGCAGATAGATGCGGAGAGGTGGCGGGCGGAGACGGCACGGCTCAGGATGGTCAGGGCGGAGAACTTCATGCACCGGGCTTTGAGGCGAGTGGAGGGCCTTGAGGAAACTCGCAGAGAGTTAAAGGATTCCATGGCTGCATCCCTGCGAGACCTCAAGGCCAGGGAACAGGCCAGCCTCCTGGAACATCGACGTGGAGTTCGATAATGCCCTGGCCCGGAACATCAAACAGTGAGCCGTGGGACTAGCCCGCCGCCTTTGTAAATAGTTTTGTAGTTGTAGGTTTCCTTTATTTATTTTTTTCCTTTGGGGCGCATGGACTATGCCCCGCCTTTTTGTAAATAGTTATTTATTAGGTAGGTTTTTTCTTAGGTTTCCTTTGGATTGTTGGGCTCATGGACCCTTTATTTTTACATTGTATATAGTTATGGACATGATTTTACTATTTTATTTTGACCATGGAGGAATGTTTTTTTTTTTTTTTTTTAACTTTGGATTTCGTTTTATGGACGGACACTTTGGAGGCATTTTTATTTTTAGCTATATTTCGGACATCATTTTATTTATTATTTTTTTCTTGTGTAATTTCGTTTCATTCATACAGTTGTGTATATAATACATTTTAATTCTTTACTTCATTTGTGTGGTCTTCTCTCATTGGTTTCGTGCATGTCACAATGTGTGTTTTCTCAGTCATGAGTCGCCATTGTGTGGGTCTGACGGACTTGTATTCATGCGCATACTGGTTATTTGGGATCTATCATGGCATGAGGATTTCAATGTGGAGTCGGTGGAATGCTTGGTTGGGTGTTTGGACTGGGGTGGCCTGGGATGGGATTTGGGTGGCCATAGGGCCACAGATCTGGATTGTGATGACGTGTTGGGTGGGGGGCATGAGTCGGGGCCTGCAGGCAGGTGCCCGTCACTGGGGGTGTGGTGGGGGCATGAGTCGGGGCCTGCAGGCAGGTGCCCGTCAGTGGGGGTGGGGTGAGGGGCATGAGTCGGGGCCTGCAGGCAGGTGCCCGTCAATGGTGGGTGGGTGGGGTGTGGGACATGAGTCGGGGCCTGCAGGCAGGTGCCCGTCAATGGGGGTGGGGTGGGGGCCATGAGTCAGGGCCTGCAGGCAGGTGCCCGTCACTGGGGGTGGGGTGGGGGGCATGAGTCGGGGCCTGCAGGCATGTGCCCATCATGGGGTGCGGGACAAGAGTCGGGGCTCCCAAGTGCATGGTGCCATGTGGCCTGCCTGCGGGGCATGGTATGGGGTGTGGGGTGGTCCCCTGTGGTGTGGGCTGCCTGCGGGGCATGGGGAGGGGGGGCACATCCGGGAGGGCACACACTGCCAAATTGCGTGTGAAACTCCCTGCGCACCCCCGGAATACACGTACCCCACTCACGCCAGGCCAATTGTGTGTGAAACTCCACGCGCAGCCTCGGAATACACGTAACCTGTTCGCGCCAGGCCAATCGCATGTGAAACTCCATGCGCACCCCCTGGAATACACGCAGGCAGCCCATCCACCCTCCCCATGCCCCGCAGACAGCCCATCCACCATGACCATGACCCGCAGGCAGCCCATCCACCCTCCCCATGACCCGCTTGCAGCCCATCACCCCAGTCCATGACCCGCAGGCAGCCCATCCACCATGACCATGACCCACAGGCAGCCCATCCACCCCATGCCCCACAGGCAGCCCACACCACAGGGGGGACTTTTTACATGCATTTTACCTGACGCGAGTGGGGTACACGTATTCGGAGGGGTGCGCAGGGAGTTTTACACGCGATTGGCCCAGCGCGAGTGGGGTACTTGTATTTCGGGTGTGTGTGTGGAGTTGCACACACGATTGGCCTGGCCCGAGCAGGGTACGTGTATTCCGGGGGTGCGCATGGAGTTTCACACGCGATTTCACTGGCTCAAGCGGGGTATGTGTATCCCGAGGGGTGCGCGGGGAGTTTCACACGCGATAGACCTGGCACGAGCGGGCTATGTGTATTTCGAGGGGTGCACATGGAGTTTCACACGTGATAGACCTGGTGCAAGCGGGGTACGTGTATTCCGAGGGGTGCACGGGGAGTTTCACACGCGATAGGCCTGGCGCAAGCGGGGTAAGTGTATTCTGAGGGGTGCGCAGGGAGTTTCACACGCGATAGGCTTGGCGCGAGTGGGGTATATGTATTCTGAGGGGTGCGTGGGGAGTTTCACACGTGATAGACCTGGCGCGAGCGGGGTACGTGTATTCCGAGGGGTGCGCAGGCAGTTTTACACGCGGTTTCGCTGGCGCGAGCGGGGTACGCATATTCTGAGGGGTGCGCGGGGAGTTTTACACGTGATTCCGCTGGCGCGAGCGGGGTACTTGTATTCCGGGGGTGTGTGTGGAGTTTCTCACGCGATTTGCCTGGCGCGAGTGGGGTACGTGTATTCCGAGGGGTGCGCAGGGAGTTTTACATGCATTTTACCTGACGCGAGCAGGGTACATGTATTTGGAGGGGTCCGCAGGGAGTTTTACATGCGATTGGCCAGGCGCGAGCGGGGTACGTGTATTCCGGGGAATGGCATGGAGTTTCACACACGACTGGCCTGGCGCGAGCGGGATACGTGTATTCTGAGGGGCAGAAGGGGAGTTTTACATGCGATTTCGCTGGCGTGAGTGCGGTACGTGTATTTCGAGGGGTGCGCAGGAAGTTTCACACACAATAGACCTGGCACGAGCAGGGTCGGTGTATTCCGAGGGGTGCGCGGGGAGTTTCACACGCGATAGGCCTGGTGCGAGTGGGCTACGTGTATTTCGAGGGGTGCGCGGGGAGTTTCACACGCGATAGACCTGGCACAAGAGGGGCATGTGTTTTCCGAGGGGTGCGCAGGCAGTTTCTCACGTGATAGGCCTGGCGCGAGCGGAGTATGTGTATTCCGAGGGGTGCGCAGGGAGTTTTACATGTGATTTCGCTGGCGTGACCGGGGTATGCGTATTCCGAGGGGTGCGCAGGGAGTTTTACAAGCGATTTCGCTGGCGCGAGCGGGGTACGCGTATTCCGAGGGGTGCGCAGGGAGTTTTACAAGCGATTTCGCTGGCGCGAGCGGGGTACGCGTATTCCGAGGGGTGCGCAGGGAGTTTTACAAGCGATTTCGCTGGCGCGAGCGGGGTACGCATATTCCGAGGGGTGCGCAGGGAGTTTTCCATGCGTTTTCGTGGTTGGGGGGCTGTATGCTGGTCCACTGGCCTTTGCGCCATGTACTGGATTTGTGCAATGTTTTTGGGGCAGCGGGTGGGTTTGGGGGCGTAACTGGCGCTGCTGCAGGGTTGCTGCGCCACTCTGCGCCACGGCTGCTTATGGATGTATAAATCCATGAATATGCTGTGCACCAGAATGGGTTTTGCGCACGCGGCTGGCGCAGACTGCCGCACGCGCACTCTGTGCGCCAGCCGCGTGCGCCACTTGTGCGCTAAATTCTATGAATAACCCTCGATGTATCTCATTTATTAAAGTAAAAAGTATAAGGCCTATCTCTCCCTATCACTATGGGTGGTGTCTACCTATGTTATTAACTAAGATGCTTGTCAGTCTGTCGTGAATGTTCAAAAAGGAATTGGTCCGCTGTCCAAAACTACATTTTGCTGACCCTACCACTATGAACACTAACTTAAGTATGGAGAATGACTCCCTTTTCCTAAGGGTACTTCTAGTACCAGTCTTTCAATATAGGATCTGTGAATAGTCTATTGAAGATGACTTAACTCTTCATTGGGTACTTCGAGTACCAGTCTTTCAGTATAGGATCCGTGAATAGTCTCTTGTAACTTCTTCTATCAAACCCTTCAATTCTAGATTGAGTTACTTGGCTTTCTATCCTCTTGGTTTATCCCTCTTGCCTTTCTTGTCTGTGGTTCTCACCATATCTTTTTACTGAGTTATGGTGTACTTGACTTAGTGTGTGACTCAATGGCCTATTTCCTCTTGGCTCTTTTTCATGCATTGCTTCCATTTCAATCTTATTTTGTTTTTGTACAGGAGTTTGAGTTATGTTCCCCTTTTCCCGGGGTATTTTTTATCCTTTCTTCTTTTCTTTTGGTATTTAAGGATTCAACAGTTTGTTCTACACAGTTATAATACTTGCACTTCCTTTGGTTCAAGATTAACTCTATTTCAGATTTTCTACTGGGACGAGTAAACTGGCTGATATAATGATTCCGTGGGGGCATCCCAGGCCTCACAATCTCCCTGTTACCTTCCTGACGGTAGGAAAATGTTGGTGGGAGCCTCCTTCCTTGCAGACCATCTTTCGATTCACAGACCGCCGGCGTCTCTCCTGCTCCGGCGTCTCTCTCCTTGTGTTTTCCCATCTCCTCAAAGCTTTGCGATCCTTGTGTGGCTGACCGTACACGCTGTGGTCTCCTGATGCTAGTGGTAGTGGTGATGTTGCCTGGACATCCGATCCACCAAGGATTCCCATCCATGTTCTCGCCACCACCTTCTGTACGGCTCTTGTCCGTCTGCTTTCTCGTGCTCTTGGTTGGCCCTTGCTTTGGCGTACAGCTTTGAAAAGTTACACGAGTTTGAAACTCGTGAGCTTTGGAATTTCTCTCTCCGGCAAGGTGTATGAGACTTGGGGGATTCCACAGCTGATGTATATGGTTCTCTCTCTATCTCTCTCTGGTTCGAGTCACGTAGCTCGGGGCCTTCCTTAGCTGATCTGCATGGGTTGCTCTCTCTCCGTCTCCTTTCCGTTCATCTCCTACTGGAGTTACGTTTATTCACCTTTTTGTGGATTGGATCTTGGGTTTTAAAGTCACATGTTCTTTTTCGCTCAGATAATATCCATTGTTGGACGAATTATCCCTAACTACCGCCCCCTCACCGCCGTCATATTGGAACAATAGGAGAGCTCTGTATGGGAATTCCATGTGTTGTTCCTATACCGCATCGAGTGTATGAAAGATTATACGCACTGAGACAGCGGTAGCAAATGTACCCTCACACTGAAAGTGTGGAAGGATGCCGTGTGGAAGGATGTCAGCATGCACCATTGGACATCATGGATCGCTGTGTGAACCCTGATGAGGGCAGAGTGAAGATGAGATGAGAACATAGTTCTACTACTTCTTTTCGTACACTTGGACCACTGCATAAAGCAAATATACAGTGCCATACTGAAACAATATGAAAATACTTAAGAATGACAATGTAACTGAAGTGACAAGAGAAACATGTACCAAATGATAAAGTAATCATAGATGCAAAAGAAGAAAAAGTAAGTTGCTGACCAATAAGTGTAAACACACAGTAACTGAATGTAGAAAAGACATATATAAGCTTGCTATAGAGGAATATATAACATGGCTAGCGCGGCCATAATTGGAAAATGGACGGTGGCTCATGTCAAGATTCAATTCAGCTACCTCAGAAGCAGCTCGGGGTTGTAGAATCAAGAGACGGTGGAAGAACAGCTTATTGTGCAAAACAAAGAGGAGTCTATGTTGGCTTGGGATCAAGGATGCTATTTTTAAGGAATAGCTGCAAAGTACGAAGGGAGGCAGACAGATAAGCCATGGACGAGACATATTTCTCTTAGATTGAAGAAGAAGAAAACATCTGCAGGAGCCAGTTATTGGACAATTAAAAGTGTATAATCTGTACAAGATGGAGTGAGAAAGTCTCTAGAGGCCAAGAAGAGCAATGACACTCAGTATAATTAAATCAAATAGCAGTAAATAAGAGGTCGAAATTGACATATTTGTGGTCTCTTCACATGTGGCTCAGAAATAAAAAACAAGTGCTATTCATTAAGCCTTGGATGAAGATAGTGATGTGCTTACACTCCTTTAAATGTCCCACACCAGAGAGCAGGCCACAAGGTCAACTACAGATGGGAAACCTTGGCTCATGGCCAGACTGATGAGAGATGATGGACTAATTGGGAAAGTGGGAGTAATCTGGCGTGACTCAAGCACCTGGGTTTCGTTGCTCTTACGTGCTGTTGTCGCAAATCTCCCCCCCGTCTCACCTGTGATCGGGATCTCCCTTGTTCGGCCGCAGAACTCTTCCTGTGGATGGTTCGGGTCTTGAATAGGCTCGCCCGAGCCTCGTCAGGTTGCAGGACGCGTTCAGAGTTCCGGGAAGTTCGTGGTTCCAGGGTATCCGGGATTAGCGATGAACGAGTAAGTAGGGGGGGAAATCCAGGAACAGGATAAAAGGCAAGGAAGGAAGTAAGAGGATCAAAGGAAACCAATGTAGAGAGTAAACACACGTCGGGTCACTACCGAAGATAGCGTTGAGACGCGCGGACCCGCAGGGGCTTGACCAGTTTATAGTACGTGCCACGACGTGAAAGCTAGTGCGTAGCACGGAGCTTGGTACGGCCATGTTGGGAGGAACAAGGAGTACAAGCCCTTCGTGACAATGACCATGAGGTCCAGAAGGGGCAATTTTGCCGGGTCATGACAGCATGCCCCCTCCGAAGACAGGTTCCTCCAGGCTTGCCTGGGTGAATAAGATGGAATCTTCTGAGCAAACAAGGGGTCTTTAAATTAGAAACTGGTTCCCATGTTCTCTCGCTAGGGGGTAGCCTTTCCACTTGACCAGATATTGTAGTCGACCCCTCCTATACCTGGAATCACATATCCTGGACACCTCATATTCCAACTGGTCGTCCACAACAACAGGTGTGGGTTTCAAGGGTTTTCGAGTAGAACTAACATAGGGTTTCAACAGAGAAGTATGGAAGACTGGATATATCTTCTTCCAGGAATCCGGGAGCTTAAGTCGGAAGGAGACAGGATTGATGATCTCCTTTATAGAAAATGGACCATAATAGCGAGGAGCTAATTTGTTTGGTCGTAGATGTCGAGGTAACATTTTCGAGGCTAACCAGACTTGATCGCCAACTGAATAGGAAGGTGATGGTCTTCTCTTAGAGTCTGCATATCTTTTGGTTCGAGTCTGGGCCTGTTCTAACTGATCCTTGGCCTCTCTTTGTAAGTCGATAAGCGTCTGAATCCAAGAGTCAAGGGTAGGTACCTGAGTAGATTCTGGAAGAACTGATGGTAAAACAGACGGGTGATAACCTTGACTACAATAGAAAGGGCTGATCTTGAGAGCTGAATGATCTGAGCTATTGTAGGAGAATTTGGCTAAAGGTATAAGGAGAGACCAATCGTCTTGAACCTTGGTGGCAAAACAACGAAGATATTGTTCCAGGGTTTGATTTACTCGTTCCGTTGCCCCATTGGTTTGTGGATGATAGCCTGAAGAAAGGGCACGTTGGATTCCTAGAACACGACAGAAATGTTTCCAGAATTGTGAAATATACTGAGGTCCCCGATCTGAAATAATCTTGGAAGGAAGGCCATGAAGACGAAAAATATGTTCCAGGAAAATTCCAGCAAGTTCTGAGGAAGATGGTAGTTTATACAATGGTGTAAAATGAGCTAGATGAGTGAACAAGTCAATGGTTACCATGATGGTTGTATATCCTCGGGAAGGTGGCAATTCAACAATGAAGTCAGTGGCAATAACTTCCCAGGGTCTGGTTGGCAACGTAGGTTGTAGAAGCAGATCCGCCGGCCTCTGATTATCGTATTTGTTCTGGCTACAAATAGCACAGGTATTGATATATTGAACTACACTGGACTTCATCCCTGGCCACCAGAACTGTCTTTGTATAAGACGGAAGGTGTTGGTTACTCCTCGATGGCCGGAGTGAAGTGTATCATGGCATAGATTCATTACCTTCTGTTCTGTCGGAATGACCACTGAATTGTTCTTGACTAAATATCCTTCCTTGATTGTCAGACGCCAGGGATTTTTCTTCGATATGTTCTTCCAGAGTTCAGATAATTGAGTCTGTACTCTGATTTCTTCCAGGAGATTGATCGCTTGAGCTACAAAGATTGTGGGTGGAAACATTTTAGGATAGATCTTATCCTCCAAGGGAACGTAGTCGGGACGCCGAGAAAGGGCATCGGCAATCAAGTTTTGCGATCCAGGAACATGTGAAATTTGAAATTGATATTGAGCAAAGAAGTAGGCCGATCGAGCTTGTCTACTGTTCCTGCACTCCATGGATTGTAGGACCTGAAGATTTCGATGATCAGTACGGACTTGAACTGGATATTTAGCACCCAGGAGTAGATGTCTCCATTCAGTGAAGGCATGACGAATAGCCAATAACTCCTTCTCCAGAACTGAGTAGTGAGTCTCGCTGGTGGTCAGGGTCCATGAGAGATAAGCAATGGGATGTTCCAACTTATCATCGGATTCTTGGTTTAAAACTGCTCCTATGGCGTAATTGGGGGCATCAGTTTCACTAGAAAAGGACGATTTATGTCAGGTTGGGCCAGGATGGGGGCCTGAGTGAATTCTTCTTTCAAGCGTTGGAATGCCTTGTCTTGTGGTATAGACCAGTTAAATGGAACGTCTTTCTTCAGGAGATTAACAATGAGTTGAACAATCTCGGAAAAGGTGGGAATGAATTTCCGGTAGAAGTTGGCAAGCCCCAGGAAGGATTGTATTTGGTTAACAGATGTTGGGCGGGCCAAGCCAGTATGGCCTTCACCTTTGAAGGGTCCATACTAATTCCTTCTGAACTAAGAACAAATCCCAGATAGTGAACTGATGTAACATGAAACAAACATTTTTCTGGTTTGGCTAAGAGTTGATTTTCACGGAGACGTTGAAGTACTGCTTTTACATGTTCTTCATGTTTCAAGGAGTCCTTGGAGAAGATCAATATGTCATCCAAGTAGACGATAACATTGAGAAATAACATGTCAGAGAACACCCTATCCATAAAACGCTGGAAGACTGCGGGAGCATTAGTCAGACCAAAGGGCATGACTAGGTATTCAAAGTGACCAAAGGGTGTTCTAAAGGCTGTTTTCCATTCGTCTCCTTCCCGGATACGGATCAAATGGTAAGCACCTCGGAGATCCAGTTTCGTGAATATCACTGCACCTCTCACAGCTTCAAGGATATCCGAGATCAGGGGTAGTTGGTATCTGTCTTTCAACGTGTATTGATTTAGGCCCCGATAGTCCAGGCAAGGTCTAAGCTCTTTGGTATCCTTTTTTGGACGAAGAACAATGAAGCACCAGCTGGTGATTTTGAAGGTCTTATGGTGCCGTTCTCAAGATTAGTGTCTAGGTATTCCCGGAGGGCTCTCTTTTCGGGTTCTGAAAGGATAAACATCCTGCCAAAGGGAATCACTGCTGAGGGTTCAGTATCTATGGCACAGTCTTCGGGTCTATGTGGAGGTAAGGCTTGAACAATGGCAGTAGAGAATACATCAGCATGCCCTTGATAGATCTCTGGAACTTGTACAATATTGGAAACCATGAGTGGTGTCTCAAGACACCTTGGTAGACTTATAGGAGCTGTGACTGAGGTATCCAGGTTTAAACAATGGTTCATACAGAACTCCGAGCCCAGGAATAAGGATCCGGCCGTCCAGTTAATATATGGATTGTGCCTTTGTAACCAGAGCATGCCCAGAACCAAGGGGTAATGGGCTGATTTTATAATGTCAAACACAATTCTTTCTTGATGATGATTTATGGAAAGATGGATCTCCCTTGTTTGCAGACTTATGGGTCCTGAGGAAAGAGGTCTTCCGTCAATTGCTTCCACTGGCTGTGAAAAACGTCTTGCTTCATATGGAATGTTATGACTTCTGACCCAATCTTGATCAATGAATACTCCCATTGCTCCGCAATCCACCAAGGCCAGTATGAGGTAGACCTTTTCCTTGGATGGCGATAAAAAGGCCTGTAATATCACCAATTTGTTTTGTACAGGAGAGTTCAAGGATGGAATTGATGTGGAGCAAACATTGCTCTCCCGAAACCTTTCTCCATTTAGGATCGGGAGCTGGCGTTTCCCGAGCGTCGGGGAGGAGCCAGAGGACACTCTTTAACTAGATGTTTATCTGAGGCACAATACATGCATAAGCCTGTGTGTATCCTTCTTAACCTTTCCTGCGGGGAAATTGGTCCACGAAAGGCTCCAAGTTGCATGGGTTCAGAATCAGTGCTCGGATTCTTGGCAGATTCTGTCCTTGTAGTATTCTCTGGGGAGTTTCTTTGAATTGAGACTTTATTCTTTTTCTTTTCGGCCTTTCTTTCTTGGATTCTGAAGTCTATTTGCATAGACAAGTCCAGGAGGGCCTGGAATGAACTAGGACGTGCCACCCTGGCTAACTCGTCCTTAATCTCTTCATTTAGACCTCTGCAAAACAAGGTAAAACTGGCTTCCAGGGGCCAGTCCGCCTCTTTGGCTAGCTGTTTGAATCTGGTAACATAGGTCAACATGTCTTGGGATCCTTGTTGGAAGTCAAGTAACTTCTCTTGAGCACCGTGGACCAGCTCTGGTCGTTCGAACATGGTCTTGAGTTCCGCGATGAACCCTTCATAATCATCCAGGAGAGCATCCCCTGAATTGAGTAAAGGAGTGGCCCATGTAAGGGCATTACCGGAAAGATGCAATATTATGAAGCCCACCTTAGCCCTAGGAGTTGGGAAATAGTAGGGCTTGAAGGTAAAATGTACCAAACAAGAATCCAGGAATCCACGTAAGGTCTTTGTTGAACCGTCGTATTTATCAACCACTCCTCCCAATAATACGCTGTCCTTGTTCGCGGAGTCACGTGACAAGACAAGCTGTTTTAGCGCCGCATTCTCGGCTTTTAAATTCTGCATCTCTGTGGAAAGTTCTTGCATTCCGCGCATCAGGTCCTGAATAGCATTTTCCATGGTAGAATCCGTATTGATCGTTTGGCGTCTCAAACTGTCGTAAATCTCCCCCCGTCTCACCTGTGATCGGGATCTCCCTTGTTCGGCCGCAGGACTCTTCCTGTGGATGGTTCGGGTCTTGAATAGGCTCGCCTGAGCCTCGTCAGGTTGCAGGATGCGTTCAGAGTTCCGGGAAGTTCGTGGTTCGAGGGTATCCGGGATTAGCGATGAACGAGTAAGTAGGGGGGAAATCCAGGAACAGGATAAAAGGCAAAGAAGGAAGTAAGAGGATCAAAGGAAACCAATGTAGAGAGTAAACACACGTCAGGTCACTACCGAAGATAGCGTTGAGACGCGCGGACCCGCAGGGGCGTGACCAATTTATAGTACGTGCCACGACGTGAAAGCTAGTGCGTAGCATGGAGCTTGGTACGGCCATGTTGGTAGGAACAAGGAGTACAAGCCCTTCGTGACAATGACCATGAGGTCCAGAAGGGGCAATTTCGCTGGGTCATGACAGCTGTAGCTGAGCCGAAAGTCCAAGGTTGAGTGGGAATGCCAACCAATCAGTGGACTATGGGGCAACCTGTTATACAATGTTGCATAGACCAGCCCACTGCCATTTTGTTCGCTATAATCAGTATTATACGTATTTAGAGATAGTTCGAGGCATGCCTCACAGAAAAGAGACATCCAATGGTGTACTAACCCATATGTATTCTATAAGTAGATATGTAGATATGTTCCTCTAACCATTCCCTCCCGCTAATACGTTTTGCAGTTTGCCACGTAGGATGATGTCATAGTTGATGCATATTGGAGTATCGGACCTCTGTGTAATCAAGTTCGTTTGTGAGTGTGCAAGCATCAGTCCAATGTCTGCCACTTGACCCTGCTTTATTAAATTGAGAATAAAGTAGAACTTTGCCATATTCTTTGAGTCTCTCCAGTTATTTAGTCTGAGATCTTTATTGGAAATTCCATCTAGCACAAGAGATGCTTCAAGGTGCTAGAGCACAATTCTCTTCATCCCAGTATTGATAATTCACAGCTCCTATTATCACAGCTTCTTCGTCCCAGTCTTGATATTTCCCAGGATTTGGTATTACAGCTTCCTCGTCTCAGTCTTGATATTTCCCAGGATTTGGTATTAGGAGCTTCCTCATCCCAGTCTTGGTACTTTATGGAATCTGGTGTTGTAAAACATCCCATGTAGGCCATGGTATGTCCCACGGAAGCAGGAGTAATTTCCCCCCAAGGGGGACTCTCTCCTGGTGAGGTCCCACTTGCCTCTAGCGCTAGGGAGGGCATTGCGGAGCGGGCTCACAGGAAAGCACTCGCCCTTGGGGAGAAGGGACTAATTTCCTCGATTCATCACAACTTGCAGAATGCCTACTCCTCGCGTCTCCAGCCACCCTGCACAAAAAGAAAAGTTAAGAACCAACACAAATCTTTAAAATAAAACACAGGACAAGAATGGAACAACTTGCTACCAGACGTCTGTGCAACAGCAGCTATTCTACCATCGATAAAAAACCTTGTCTGTTTTGTTTGATGTGATTAGTAACACGCAACTGGTCAGGATAAACTACATCTAAGAAGAACTTAAAAATGAAGCACGCAATCAACAGAGATTGAAAATTCAACAAATCGATTAAGTCCTCAGAACCTTTCAGAATGAGATGCCTTGTATAGTCAATGGAAGGGCATTTCATGCAGTGACGTCTTTAGGGAAGAGAAAAGGGGCACTTTCCCCTGACCCTCACCCTGCTGGGGGGCCCTACAAGGCTGCCTGACCTAAAGAAGACAGTTCCCATTGTTTACCAAACTCAAAACTCCCACGTCAGGGTATTTTATGACTTGCTTCTGAGGCTCCAAACCCATCTGTTTTTGACAAGTACAGTCTGCTTTGCTCAATTTATCCTGTAATGCTATCTGTGTTCACCATGGTATACATATTTTTTATTTTATTTATTTGCATTTATAAAGCGCACAGAGCTGCCCTGAGGCATCGTGGCGCTGTTACAGAGGGCTTGAGCTTAAACATACAAGGCTTGCGCTTAACATGGGTGAGAAGTAACAGTAGGTAGCAATAGTACAGTGACAGGTGGTGAGCGACCAAGAGGGTCCATCGTTATGCTCTGCTATGGTTACAATGCAAGCATAACTATACATGTTGGTTAGAGGCAATTAGCAGAATAGAAAGGTTTTGAGGTTTTTACAAAAGGAGGTGTATGATTTTTCATTCCTTAGTGATGTTGGCAGGGCATTCCAGTTTTTGGGTGCTCCCGCTCTAGTTCTTTTGAACGTGGGAACATAGATCTGGTTGGCGCGGGGTGTTCTGGTAGGTCTATTAGAGGTTTTAAGGGTGATTCTTTCCGAAAGGTAGGGTGGGGCGTCTGAAGAAAGGCATCTATGAGTGATGGCCATGGCTTTAAAGTGTATGCGTTCTTTTACCGGTATCCAGTGGACATCTTTCCTGGCTTGAGAGACGTGCTCCCTTTTGGGAATGGTCAGCGCTGCCCGGAGCGCATTATTTTGCGTGATTTGGAGTTTTTCTAGGTTGTTGATAGAGGTGCCTAGAAAAAGGGCATTACAGTAGTCCAGTTTGGTACCTATTGTGGCTCTGGCGATGGATAGGCAGTTTTTGGTGGAAAGAAACGGGTTGACTGCGTTGATCACCTTGGTGGTGAGTGCTGAGGAGGAGGCTATGGCGTTGACCTGCCGGGACATGGATAGTGAGGCATCTAGGTACACACCTAGGGTTTTGACAGTCTTGAAGACTGTGATGATGGTGTTATCGATGTTAAAGGATTTGTATTGTGGGAGGAGTTTTTTGAGAGTTTCGCTGGTCCCTACTATGAGGATCTCAGTTTTATCCCCACTTAGGCAAAGGCTGTTGGCAGCCATCCAGGTTTGGATGGCTGTGTAGATTTTGGTTAGAGCTGTCACATCTTCTTCATAGGTCCCAGTTAGTGGGAGTAGTACCTGCGTGTCGTCTGCGTAATTGGTGTACGCTATGTTGCGACTGTCGAGATCATTGAAGAGTGGAAGGGTAAATATGTTGTAGAGTGTGGGGGCGGTGCAGGAGCCCTGGGGGATGCCACAGTGGATGATGGTAGGGGTTGCCGAGGCAGTGTCCGAGAAGACCTTCATGAGTCTGCCATTTAGAAATGAGGCCACCCATGCGATAGCTTCTGGGGAGAAGTGTGCTTCATTTTTTAGGTGCATGCCTAGGATATCGTGGTTGACAAGGTCAAAGGCGGCAGACAGGTCTAGTAGGAGAAGGAGTGCCGGTTTGCCTTTGTCCATGATGCCATCAATTGTTGAGAGTGCGTTCAGCCTGAACAGCTGTTGCGAGCTACCTTGATGCTGTTTTGTGAGAGGTCACTGCACTGATATTGTGCTATTTGTTTGCTGCATGTGGAGCTTGGGACATTGCGGCTTCCCAATGTCATGAATGAATTCCTTGGAAAAATACCAGACTTCCACTTTTGCGCTCCAAATATACATTTTATTTGATTGATTACACAGTTGATTCAATACATTGTTTCTCAGTTGTGAGGGTTATAAGGTTCACCCTCAGTTGATTCAATACATTGTTTCTCAGTTGTGAGGGTTATAAGGTTCACCCTCTACACGTGTTTCACCTTGCTTGTGTTGGCAAGGATCTTCAGGAGGGATTTTTAACGTATAGTTATGCTGGTTGGAGCTAAAGAGAAAAAAGGAACAGAAAGAAAAAAGCAGCAAATCAATGCTTTATAGAGCAGATCATCATCAGGTTCGCCCTATTCAAGTTTATTTATATACGGTAACTACTTACATATATTGGGATTTCCTTGTTAGTGCCAGCTTCTGATATTACATCAATTTCCTTCATCGTCTCATTTTTTAACACAAATTTGTTGTCTATATCCAAAGTTTTCTAAACAATCTACAAAAAAATATCATTTTTAAATGTGTAGTTGATGTTAGCGTGGCTGTTTGCCTATTACAGTTGAAAAGTAAAATCTTCTTTAACAAAAATAAGTTCTGCCATTTAGAATATGCTAGGTTGCTGGTATTGGGTTTACCTGGAAATGTTGTTTGGTCTTAGATCATCTTGGCGGTCGCTTTCGAGGGTGTGCATCAGATACGATTGTCCGCTGCACCCCTCGAGAGTCGCTGCTTTTTATGGTGAGTCCATGGCGTCGCGACATGATCACGTCACCTTGCCGTGGACGCAAACTGACGTCACTACGCACCGTGTGTCGCGTAGTTGTTCCGACCGTCATTTTGGATCGGGAGAAAACGTTGTATTAGTGCCGGAGGAGAAAACTTAGTCTCTGCCGGTTTACATTGAGTCGAACATAGGGAACTATCTATACCTTCTGGAGAAACCGGTTTGTAAGTTGTCACTATGAATTATAAATTGACATAATATTTTGCATTTTTTTACATTTTTTGCAATTTGTTTAGACATATTTTACATATTTTACAAAAAGTGTCCGATTTCCGTATCGGTGTTTAGACCTTTGTTGCAACGGTCCATTAAACAAATCCATTTTGCTTCATGTTGCCGAAGTTTCTTTTCTTTATTGCCACCTCTCTGTCCCATCTTAACTTGTTCACTGCCAAAGTATCTTATTGCATCCATACTCTCTTCAGAGTGTTCCATTACGAAGTGTTTTCCCAGTGGGTATCTATTGTCTTTGTTCCTGATTGTGCGTAAATGTTCAGCAATCCTTATTTTAAGAGGTCTTGTTGTGCTGCCTATGTATTGTTTATTGCATATACAGATGATGGTATATACTATGTTGCTCGTGTTGCAGTTCATGAGGTCCATTATATTATGCGTTTTTCCATTGGGTAAAGTTATAGATTTTTTGCCATTTTCTGCAAATTTGCAATAGTTACATTGTCCACACTTGTAAAATCCTACTAATTTCTCTGTTGCCCATAATTGTGTTTGTCCTTGTTTTGATAAATCTTGTGTAAAATGCGATGGGCATAGAGTTTGTTTGAGATTTCTTGCTTTGCGATATGTGATCAGAGGGTGGTCATCAATGTGATCCTTCAACTCTTCATCCAATGTTAGCATATTCCAGTGTTTGTTTAAGATTTTCCTTAGAATTTTGTTGTCTGAATTGAAGGCAGTAACAAATCTTATTTTGTTGGCTTTTTTGTCTGCTTGTTTTTGTTGTGTTGTTGTATGTAGAAGATCTTGGCGATTCCGTTGTTGAACTTTTGTTAGTGACTCTCTTAAAAGTTTGTCGTGATAGCCTCTTTTTCGAAATTTGTCCGTTGCTGTTTCCAAATGTTTGTACATTTCACTGTCTTTGGTACAGTTCCGTTTAATTCTTGTAAATTCTCCATAGGGTATATTTTTTATTGTATGTGGTGGATGATTACTGTCGGCATGTAAGATACTATTGCCAGAAGTAGGTTTTGTATAGAGAGTAGTTTGAATCTTGTTGTCTTCTATATACAGTTCTAAATCAAGAAAATGAATCTGGTCTGGACTTTCTTCCATAGTAAGTTTTAGATTATAATTGTTGTTGTTGAGGTATTTTTGATAGTCTTGCAGAGATTTTTGGTTACCATTCCATATCACTAGTATATCGTCAATATACCTGCCCCAAAAAATGATCTGATTGTTTTCTGTAAATGCTTTATGTGACCATGCATGTTTGAGTTCAAAGCTGCCCATGTACAGATTGGCATATGAAGGTGCAAATTTTGCGCCCATGGCTGTGCGTTGGCATTGTAGATAGATCATGTTGTTGAAAAGAAATATATTGTTTTGTAGAACAAAATTGAGCATTTCCAAGATCATGTTGTTCTGATTTAAATAGGATATAGATCTTGCCTTCAGAAAGTATTCTGTAGTTTCCATTCCTTTGAGATTTGGTATGCTTGTGTATAATGTTGTGACATCAAATGTTACTAGCCTATAGTTGGCTTCCCATTCAATGTGTTCAAGTTGTTGTATAATATGTTTTGTGTCCTGTATATATGATGCTAGGTTGGCTGCCAGCGGTTGAAGAAACCGATCGATGTATGCCGAGATGGGTTCTGTTAATGTACCTATTCCATTGATGATTGGTCTACTTGGCGGTATTTTTGTGTATTTTTTGTGTATTTTTGGTAGAAAGTAAATTGTGGCAAGTACCGGATGTTTGGGCTTTAGATATTCTAATTCATCATCAGATAGGAGGCCGGTCTCATACCAATCAGTAATCATCTGATTCCATTCTGTCATAAGTTGAGGTAGAGGATTGTCTTTTAGTTTTTTATAACATGTTGAGTCTTTCAAATGTTGTTCCGCCATTTTGATGTAGTCCTTAGTATTGAGCAGGAATATTTTTCCGCCTTTATCGGCCTCTTTGGTTACGATGTCACTATTCTTGCTGAGGGCTTGAATTGCATCTCTTTCTTGTTTTGTGAGATTGAATTGTTTCCTTGTGATACTTAGATTTTGAGTATAGACTTTTCTGAGATCTTTTTCTACTGCCAGTGTGAAGATGTCCACTATATTTTCCATCGTAGTGTGTGGTGTAAAAGAGGATTTGGTTTTAAGTTTGGATGTTGCTGTTTGTCCTGTATCTATATCAAGATCTGTTGTGAATGTTTCCATTGTATGTCTTTCTTCGATATCTCCTATGTTGAGCAGATTAACAGTGTGTTATGTGTCTTGTATCGTCAATTCCGATATTGGCGGTTTTGGGATTCCAATTTTCTTGTCGATTACTATGTTTACATAACATTTTTTGAGTTTCAAATGTCTACTGAATTTGTAGAGATCCACATATGTTGAGAAAAAGTCCAATTTGTTGGTTGGACTAAAAGACAACCCTTTGTTCAGTGCTGAAGAAAGTTCTTGTGTAAGTTCCATGTCTGAGAGATTGAGGACTAAATTATTTTCTGATTTGAGTTTTTTGATCTTGTCCACATTCCTCTTGAGTTGTCTCTTGTTGTTTCTTTTACTCCCCCTCTTGCCCCTTTTGGTTGGCCACCATTTGTGTCTTCCTGCTGCATATGTTGATTTCTTAATTGTTGTGTACTTTGGTACAATGGATAGGATCTTGCTTGTCGGTGTTTCTGAAATTCCTCTAAAAAAGAGTATGGGTTAATGTCTCCTGTTCTGGTTTCATCTTCCTGTGTTTCTATAGATTTGTCAATGTCACTGTCTGGCTCTGATGATTCCGAAGTAGTTTCTTGTGGTTTTTTTGAATGTTGTGAAGCTGCTGATTTCCTAAATTGTGTTTTACTTGTTGTTCGTGTTCTAAATTTGTTTTGAAATGTGTATACTCGTTTAAATTTGTAGTCTAGTTCGTCACGTTGAAATGCCTGTTTTTTTTTTTTAATTTGATTTCTTTTTCATAATTGCTTAAATATTCATCCATGATTTGATAATTTTTGAAGGTGGCTTCGGGTAGATTTAGGTCTTCAATAATCTGTTTGATTGCTTCTATCTGTTCAAGAAGTTTAGCATGTATTTTTTTAGTGTACATGATGATTCTATGGATCATCTCTTTTGATGTTGTTTTGAGAAGTTCTTCCCAATCTCTGAGGTCTTCAACATCTTCCTCTTCAAACGATGGGAAGATGCAAATCTGGAGTCCTCGTGGTATTCTTCCCACATTTAGATATTTTTCCATGGTGGTTATTTTCCACCAGCGAGAGAGTTCTTTCTTCGATAGGGCTTCCAGTTTTTCAAATGCCTGTTTAAGTGATTTAATTTGGGATGCATCACTAGGTTTTTGTATTGGAGGTGTGCCAGAAAAAAGATATTCTGCTTCCTGTTCCCTTTGTTTAAAGGGTTGTTCCATTCTAATGTTTTAGATTTTGGTATATTACCTGGTGTTCAGCTACTGCTGTTGTTAATATGATAGATTGTTAAGAGTGCGTTCAGCCTGAACAGCTGTTGCGAGCTACCTTGATGCTTTTTTGTGAGAGGTCACTGCACTGATATTGTGCTATTTGTTTGCTGCATGTGGAGCTTGGGACATGATGCCATCAAGTTGTATTTTTAAGTCGAGTAGGGCTGATTCTGTCCCATGACCTGGTCGGAATCCTGACTGTCTCTTACCTAAGATATGATTGGTTTCAAGATAGTCTTGGATTTGTGTGTAGGCAACTTTATCTAGGATCTTAAGCAGGAAGGGCACGGTGGTGATGGGCCTGTAATTATTGTCAACTGCTGGGTCAAGGGTAGGTTTCTTTAAGAGGGGGCGTACCCAGGCTTCTTTTAGACTGTATGAAACTGTGCTGGAGTTGAAGGAGGCGTTAATGAAGGATTTGAGAAAAGGGGCGAGTGTTTCGGTGCAGTCTTTAATGAGACTGGCTGGACAAGGGTCTCCTTTGCAGTTGGATGGCTTAATCTTGCTCATTATCTCAATGATTTCCTGTTCTGTTACTTCCCTGAATTTGAAATGGGTTGTGGGTGCTTTGGCGGGAGGGGGCACTGGGCTGGAGGTGTGCAGGTTGTCGGAGGTGGTGGTGGATTCGAGGAGGTGCTGTAAAAGGTTTTCGTGGTGCTCCTTAATTTTATCTTGTAGGAGTTCCATTTTGTTCAGTAGGGCAGATTTTATAGAGTTGCACCAGGTTTGGTCTTTGACAATGTCTTGTGATTTGGTGTGGTGAGTTCTTTGAAAATGGCAAAGAGTTCTTTGGATTCGGAGCTTGCATTAGCAATTATTTCATTGTAGGAGGCTGACTTGGCTAGGATTATGTTTTTTTTGTATTGGGAGGTGAATTTTTTATAGAGGGATAGGGTAGCTGGGGAGGGTGATTTTTGCCAGGCGTTCAAAGCTTTTCTTTTCTGGGAGCGGAGTTCTTTAAGTTCAGCTGAGAACCAGGTGTTTGAGTGCTTCACTGTTTTAGCTTTTTTGTTCTGTAATGGGGCAATAGTGTCTATAGCAGAGCTTATGGTGGTCTTATAGATGTCTGCTAACACTGACGGGTCGGTGGATTTAAGGTCTGTAGTGAGGGAGTTGAGGTGTGGGATGATCTTATCTTTGGTAAGATTTTTGGCACATCTTGCCAATGCTGGGGGGGTAGGGTTGGGCGTAATGGGTTTGGATGCGGCTGGGATGAAGAAGTGGATGATGTGGTGGTCTGACCAATGGGTAGGGGTAATGGAGCTAATGTTGATGTGGCAGTTGTGGTCTGCTACCCAATCTAGGATGCAACCTTTGTTATGAGTGTGTGAGGTTATCATTTGGTCAAAGCCCAATTCTTTTAGGGCTAGTGAGAGGGATTTGGCTGATTTATCCTTTTTGTCGTTGTACCCTAGGGTAAGGTCACCTAGAAGGATACTTTTGGAGGTGAGTTTTAGGTTTTCTGTAAGGCGATGTAGGAGGTTCTCATGGAACTCCAGTAGTGGGCCAGGTGGGCGGTAAACAAGGTTGATGGTGATGGTGAGTGTTGGGGGAGAGGGCAATTTTGATGGCAAGGGAGTCTATTGTATCACCCAAGTTGGATGGGATTTGTCTGGCTTCTAAGTGATCTTTCAGGATGAGTGCTACCCCCCCCCCCATAGTTAGTGTGTGCACTATGACAGTACTCCTATAGCATTCTCTCCTTTCTGGGGGGTTTATATTGCTTATTTACAATAGGCAAAGTTGAAATGCATATTGATACATTGGAATACATTGATGGTTAAGAAGATAGCTCAGTGTGTTAAGCACTCATTGCCGAGATCTGTGTTCATATACAAGATTGCAATACTAAATTCCAGCAAGGCTGACTTAGCCTTTCCTAGGTCTGAAGTTGATAAACCTGCATGTATATGTACTTTGTTTTGTAGCCCAGCATGTGCTATTATCAGCAATGCACCTGCACCAGATAGTGGTTGCTATAGAAGCGAACATAGCTTCAGTATGGTGATGGTCTAAACATTGGTTTGTTCAGATGGGGACTTTTAAGACATATGCGTCGACCTTCGATTATGAGCATAAAGTGTTAGTCCGAGAGGTGATTAGATATCCAAATTCAAGACTGTGAAACTAAAGCGTTCTTGCATGTATCTTGGCTTTGCCAGCAAATCATACAGTGATCCTGGACAAATCATTGGCTATCACTGATATTACTGTGCTATCTTCTGTGAAAAGGTTTGACTTCTCACATGTTGGTGGCATTATTTAGCCCATTTCTGGATTTTTATTTTTAGGTAGGCCAATTGATTGGAAGCGGTTCTAGACAGAAGAAAGCGGACGAGATATCACAGGTGTGCTTATTTGACTCATAGGTTTTTCTGCATGTTTAAAAATACCAATTTCACATGCCTGTATTTTGGGCACATTTGAAGCTTTACAATACAAAAGAGAAGGCCATATGAATTCTTTTAAGATTACATCTATTACATCTATTAGCATACTGGTACTTATATGCTTCGGTTTATTGTGCAGCCGATAAAGCTAGAATTATTCCCACTTAGCATAATACGCTTCTATAACATTTTCAGGGTAATTCATGGAATAAATGTGCACCGAAAAGGGGAGTGCAAGCGTGAAAATTACAGCGCATGCGTGCTAAAGCCGCGCACGCAGCCGTTCGTCGATTCATGGAATGTGCTGTGCGTGTAAACCCTGGGATGTGCGCCAAATCCGTGGGTGGCGCACACAGGAGCACACATCACTAAACGCTGTGCGCGACACGCACAGCGAAAGCGCACAACGTTAGCGCAGACACCAAAAAGGGGGCGGAACACGGGGCGGAACGCGCGGAATGGGGAACAACGCGTGAAAAAGAAGGCGTAACTGGGGAAGTACTGCAGGGAAATACAAGGAACGCACACGAACAACACGTATTCATGGAATTGAATACGGGAAATCCACGCATGGCAAAAGACGCGCACAGGCCTAAACATGTCCGCCACACGAAGGCAGGCGGTAGCGTCCCTGCGCATTACAAAGGTGTGCGCAAACAACAAACACGTATATACAGCTAAGATGAATGTCCCATTCTGTGTCCCCCTAGGAAAAATGACATGTCACGCAACGCACAGGCATCCCATAAAAGCAAGAAAAAGAGATAAGCGACCCCTGTAGCCCACGTGCGTGTAAAAAAACACACGCAGTACGCTGTGGCAGCCACAAACCCAAAAAATACATACACGATCAACACGCAGGCCAGTATGGCCAGAGAAAAAGGGGTACGTGACAAACAGGGATACCCGCAGTTGGAAAAATAGCGTGTGCGACTCACCGTCTGCCTTGCGTGTAGAAGAAGAATGCGTAGCAAACACCCACCCGCTGTGAAGTAATCGCGCGTGAACCCCAACGCCTGGAAAACACACGCACCGCTTTCCATGAAAAGCACATACAGAGCGATGGAAACCCACGTGAGACCTTCAACCCGTGCCAGGGGAACACCCGCGCGTGTCACATCACAGACGCGCTTACGCGCAAAGAGCCTTTCCTCGAATTACACGCTGACGTGCAGTTTTTTCACGTGCCAAATCACTCCGTATCAAGCTGGCCACGCAACAACACACCGAAGACCATGCT
Organism: Ambystoma mexicanum; assembly: GCF_040938575.1. Classification (NCBI taxonomy): domain Eukaryota; kingdom Metazoa; phylum Chordata; class Amphibia; order Caudata; family Ambystomatidae; genus Ambystoma; species Ambystoma mexicanum. The sequence goes on along the minus strand of NC_090929.1, from coordinate 151,170,343 downwards.
CCTGCCCAGAAAGCCGAATTACTGCCCCCAGAGCCCTGAGCAGCCTCCCACGAGCCAACTGCTGCTGCCTGCCTGCTGCCACCGTGCCCTGCCATTTGGTGCCTGCACATCTGCCATCTACAGGGGTCCAGTTGCTGTGACCACCCCTGCTGGAACAAAGGACTCCCGACTGAAGTTCCATCGCCCTACACAGCCCAGCCCCAGGACCCAGTTCCCCACCCACACCTGCCTCGGGGGTTGCCATGTCAGAGCAAACACCACCAGAGACCACTGGCGACCTCCAGCCAGAGAGGCAGAGGGCTACCAGCTTCAGTGATAAGGAAGTTGGTATCCTGGTGGAGCAAGTTCTGGGGCATTATGATGCCCTCTTGACACCATCGCGTGCCGACAATGAAGGACGGAAGAGGATCTGGGAGGACATAGTGGGTGCCGTCAATGCAGAGGGGCTGGCACCCCGCTACATCAAACACGCCCATAAGCGCTGGGAGGACTACAAATCCAGGACCCTCAAGAAGGCCCAGTGCCTCTTGGAGGCAGCGGATGCAGTGGGGCACCAGGCCCATCTTACCACCCAGCAGATGAGGGTCCTGGAGCTCATTCGCCCAGTGCTTCACCACCAGATCCTCAGGATGCAGGCCCGCCTGGAGTCGAGTGGTAAGTGCCCATGCATTCACATTTGAAACATTGCATGTTGAAGCATGGTGGTAGTTAGCTACTCGGCTGCATGTGTGACATGGGTATAGATGTGTGTGTGCAGGGACACAATGGTGCTGCATGTGAGTACAGTCAGGCGTGGCCCACATGGATGGTGTATGTGTTACAATGCATCATGCAGAGCAGTATGCGGAATGCACACATGCATGCATGCCTGTGCCTGTACTTTGACATGTTTGGGGTGTGAGAGATGTGTGCTGCTGTCATGGACATGCATGATGTACATGTCTTTGGGTCAGAGTAGTGTGTGCGCCATGGATGCATGACACATGTCCATTACGATGTGTTGATTCACTGATACAGCCTACTCATCCTTGTATCCACTGTGTCTGTGGGCATACGGGGCCAGATGCATGAATCTCCGGTGATGCGTGTGCATGTGATCAGCATGTCCCATGATGCATGTGAGTTTCAGCCCACCATTGGATGTTTCTACGGTGGCGTGGACATAGATGCAAATGTTTGTTGCATGTGCCATGCCGGTTCCTGCATGTGTGTTGCTTGTACTGACCCATGTGTTGTTGGGAGACATGATGCAAGTGATGTTTGACAGTGCCACTCATGTGCTATTGCTTTCTGTCTAGGGGACTATTGTACAGTACCCTGATGCTTGTGTTCAATGTCTCCCTTTACGCAGCGGCAAGTGAAGAAGAGGGCGGAGACGGCGCTGTGGAGGAAAGCGGCATGGATGCCTTCACTGGCCGGCGACGCAAGGCCCAGTCACCCTCCCAGGAAATTCCATCATCCGGGAGCGAGGGGACTGGAGCCGCGTCTGCCACTACGGCTGCAGCGGAAGGGGTGGATAAGCCCACACAGGGGCTTGCAACGGCGGAAGACGGTGTGGAGGCATCCAGGTTGGTGGTGTGTATAGAGGAGGAGGAGGCCAGTACAAAGCCGCACATGGGGCCTGGCGGGGTGGTACCACTGGTGCAAGTGGTGCAATCCAGGGGCAGGAGGCAGCACAGGTTGCCACAGAGGTGCCTGTGCATGCCTCTGTCCCTGACACTCTGACTGCATCACCATGCACCAGCAGGGATGCCCCGTCGCAGACCCATCCTCAGGTAGGGGGGAGGTCCACATCATCTGGCACTCCTCTACCTGCGGACGAGGGGACCTGTGACCGAATGGATGTCATGGTGCATGCTCCCAAAACCCTGAAACTGGCGAGCCCATCCCTGCCTCTGGCTTTCTTGGGGGCTTCTCGGGCCCCAGCTAGGCTTACCTGGACTCAGTCCTGGCGCCACTGATGCCAGGCTCATGGTAGGTATTAAACATATGGTCCATATACTTGGCTCTGAGATGCTGAGCCATTCAGTACAGGGTGTGGCTTGGGACCATTTTACCTGAGAGGCAGGATACAGTTAAGGGGACTATTTTCCTGGAACTGCTTGCAAGGCTATTTAAACCGCACCCTGCAAACTGAACACGCTTCGCGTTATTCTGCACTCCTGCAGCGTAACACTCACCGTGTCAGTTCAGCTCTTGCTTCCCTTCTGCCACGGCCGTCCAGAGTCTTCTATCCATCGGCACCTGTGAAAAGAGAAGAACAGGAGTTATTCACGCATTGAAGGCCTTACCTGCAGAACATCCTGACCTCGCCTTCTTCTTACCCACGGACCGCCGCATCTCTAGAAGAACTGAACAGAAGGTACCCTCTCGGGTAACTACTCACCTGAATCGGCCACCTCCAGGAACTCCATCGAGCAGTTCTCCATCAATCTGCATTGCGCCGCCACCCGACACGTCAAACGGTTCTTCCATCTTCTTCCTGGAATTGCGCCGCACCTGTAGAACAGAAAAGACAAAGCAGGTTAGTCACACACAGCAAAGGAAAGCTAAATAAAGCGAACAATTAGCGCGTCCCGCACAGCGCTATACTTACCGGCAGGAATCCTGCTCATCATTGTCAGAAGAGTCATCCCATCATCCGAAAGCCGCTTAATGCCGCACCTGAGCAGAAAGACTTAAAGCAGCTTTTCCAAGGAGTTGTTGGAATAGAGACTTACGTGCTTACTCCGGTCCTTCCACTTCAGCAACCTCCATCGGATCAGTGAAGTAACTTGATCCTGGAACGACAGTGTAACCGCACCCCTGCCAAAGTGTGCAGGACGGAGAGCTCACCCATTAAAAAACCAAGGTGAGCCAGAGGAAGTGAAGGAAAATCGGAAGGAGGTGAAAACCAAAACCAGCTCCATTCAGTTGGCTAATATCTTGTTTTGACTTGCAGGCGAACATCTCCTGAGGCAAGAACGAAGGGAAGACGCAAGCTAGCACCCTCATTTAAGCAGAGCAATACCAGTGCAGACATCATCCTGCGGACACGAGCACGTCCCCGTGGAGACCAGGTGAGCGTGACAGAACGCGAAGCCTTACACAAATTCTCTACCTGGGCGCCATGGAAACCTCGGAAACGGATCAGCTAGCTCAGCTTTTGGGGGAACTCAGGGCCGAGGTACATTCGGCTAGACAAGAAACAATGCCTTACGAAGGGAACTGATTGTAGCCAAGGACCGCACCGACGATCTCGCCAGACAGTTGCTCCAGTCACAGGCGGGGCAAACGCTGCTACCTGGGGTGGGGTCAACGGTACCCACTGCATCAAGCAATCCAGTTCAGGTGGCCTTCCCAGGAGCTGTACCCTTGGCACCCCCAGAATGATTCGCTGGTGACCCAAAAAGGTATGCAGTGTTTATGAATCAGTGCCGTCTACATTTCCTATGCAGACAAGGAGCTTTTCCAAACGACCAGTCCAAAGTGGCTTTTGTACTTTCATATCTTAGTGGCAGTGCTGCTGACTGGTCGGTACCACTGGTCAGTTGGGATGATCCCATCTTGCAAGACTTCCAAAGATTCCAATTGGATATGGAGAAGCTGTTTGCCTGGCGCTGCCAAGGACAGGCATTGGAAAATGAGCTTTTGTCTTTGCGTCAAGGCAACCAGGATCTGCTAACATACATTGTGACCTTCAACAGACAAGTTGTGGAAACTGATTGGCCGGATGACAAAAGAACAATGCTGTTTTACCGCGGTCGGTATGAGAGGGGAGTTAAAGGACGTTTTAGCTCAAGTGGTTAACCCACCCAGAGACTGTGCTGAATACATAGACTTGGTGGTCCAGCTAGATCACAGACGGCAGAACCGTAAGGCAGATTGTGCTAGAATCGATTCTAGGGTATTTGTACACCCCAAGGAAAATGCCTCCAAGGCCACCGATGTATCGAAGGAGTACGTGGGCCGCTATCCAAGGCTGAAAGGGATAGGAGAAGACAACAACAACTGTTTGTATTGCGGGTCAGCCAGCCATTTCCTTCGAGAGTGCCCAGTGAAGCCACCTAAAAAGGCAGTACGAGTCGCTGGTAAGGTCAAAACAGAGTCTGAGCCGGAAAACTTCTCCGCCCGGCAGGCGTGGAGGTGGGCTTGCCGAGCGAAAAGAAGGATTCCCAGACCTTGCACCTAGTTTTGCCTATGGTCCTTATAAATCACAACAACCATCTCGTATGCATTCAGTCAGAGCATACACCGACAGTGGAGCCATTGGAAATTATATGGATCAAGAATTGGCTTCGAGGATGAACCTTTTCCTTTGCGAAAAGGCATCAACAGACTTAGTCACCACAGTTGACAGAACTGAAATCGTTTTGGGTCCAGTAACGCACTCTACGACAAGACAGTCATGGGGAAACCATAGTGTTTGATATAATCAAGGCTCCACAATTTCAAATAATTCTGGGAATGCCATGGTTAGAATCACACAATCCTTGCATATACTGGCATGCCAAGAGGTTGACCTTCTCAGTCGATTGTGCTCAAACTTGTTATCCAACTAAAGGACCTTTGGTCACTGGAGCGACAACGATCATGAAACCAACCAACTCCCTACCTCTGGTATATCAAGACTATCAGGATCAAGGATCAAGCCAACAGACTGCCCCCTCATAGGTCATATGACTGCCAGAATGACCTTATACCAGGAGCACAGATTCCGTGCGGTCGAATCTATGCTCTCACAGAGCCCGAGAACTTGCATTTGAAAAAATATTTAGATCAGTACCTGGCTAACGGTTTCATTCACCCATCCAAGTCCCCGGTGGCATCACCCTTATTCTTCGTGCCTAAAATGGAAGGTGACCTTAGGACTTGCATCGACTACCGCGCATTGAATCAGGTCACTGTTAAAAACTGTTACCCGTTGCCTCTGATTCCTGACCTATTGGATCAAGTTAAAGATGCCCGAATTTACACCAAGTTAGACCTCCGCGGAGCATACCACCTGGTACGGATCAGGAAAGGAGACGAATGGAAGACTGCTTTCCGCACCAAATACAGGCTATTCGAAAACCAGGCAATGCCTTTTGGCCTTTGCAACGCCCCAGCGGTGTTCCAGTATTCTATGAACGATATTTTACGAGAATGTATTGATGTGTGTGTCGTAGTATACATCGACGACATTCTGGTATACTCCCGTTCAGAGCAAGAACATGTGAAACATGTCCGGGCAGTTTTGGACAAACTTCGACGACACAAACTATTTGCAAAGCTGGAAAAATGTTTTTTCCATGTTACTGAGGTCGAGTTCCTTGGATTTGTCCTAACCCCTCATGGTGTGTGCATGGATTCACGAAAGGTTGATGCCATTCTCAACTGAAGGTCGCCAACCTCGATTAAAGGAGTTCAGAGTATGCTCGGATTTGCAAACTTCTATTGTCGTTTCATTCCAGAATTTCCACAACTATTGCACCCCATCACCACTCTGCTGCGCAAAAACAAGCGTTTTCAATGGTCCGAAGAGGCTGAGAAAGCCTTCCAGGAGCTGAAACAAAGATTCATCTCAGCCCCGATCCTGAAACACCCTCGTCCAGATCTACAGTACATGGTCGAAACGGATGCTTCCAGTCTGGCAATGGGCGCGGCCCTTTCACAAAGGCACCCCGAAACTGGTCAACTGCACCCAGTAGCCTTTTGGTCATGGAAGTTTACGGCTCCCAAATTGAATTATGCTATTATGGACATAATAACTTTGAAGTTAGCCATCAAGGCGGTCTTCAAAGCCTGGCGGCATTACCTGATAGGAGCTAGGCACACCATCACAGTAATTACTGACCATCACAATTTACAGTACCTGAAGGTGGCAAAAGCTTAATCATCTCGCCAACTCCGATGGGCATTATTTTTTGCTGAGTTTGACTTTGTAATTACTTACCGACCTGGCTGTCGAAATGGCAAGGCATATGCACTGTCCCGTATAGGAATAGACGAGGAATACGCCAATCCCGACCCAGTGCCCATCATTCCTGGTGAAAAGATTCTTAGAATTACTTTGTCTCTAACGTTAGAAGACATTCAAGAAAGAATCTCTCATCTCATGGACTCCAACGCCTTAAAGAATTAGCCGACCAAGTGCCCTCACCATTCAGTCACAAACCAATTACCCTATTTTCAAGGACATCTCTACCTACCCAGCAGAGAACTTCAGGAAAGGGTCGTCTCACATTACCATGACTCATTAGTAGAAGTGAAAGGGGCCACTAGGGTTCCCTCGCGTTATGGAAACAAGGCAAGTCACCACACACGATAGATACGTCAGACACAAGGTTGTATTCCCAAAGCTAGGGTCTATTGCAAAGCAAATAGTCTCAGTTGGCCAACTCGGTCTCGCGCCCCACGACGTGTATCTCTAGACCTTGAGGGACGCAAGAGAGTGAATTATGTACATCAGTTACATATATACAAAATGCATATCATACAATCAGCTGTGACATGTTTAACACCGCCCTTTATTGGGTTTCTTCGAACTCGGTTTGATGATAGACAATTTTGACGAATATGACACCTTCAAATATCTATTCTAGCAACAATATGCAACCTTGCAAGTGTAGAGACATCTTTTCTTTGTTGAACAGAACACGGTGCTTCTGTTCTTGTAAGCTAGCTACATATGGGGGAAGAGTCACATTACAGACAATGCTATCTTTGAGGTGCTATCCGTGGCCTGGGAGCCGACACGCTCTACAGGGCTTGGGAAAGGGGGCCGTAAGAAGAGCATAATTCAAGCCTTTAGCTGCTGTATTCTAACATATTCTACCATATAACGAGACTGGCTGGCAGCTGTGAAATGATTAAATGCCCTGTGGCTCTCCTTCAAGGCTACATTCGGGAGGGAGCAGGGCATTCCTCTCTGGAGCTGCCTACGTTGTGTTTCAACAAACTCCTTATAAGCCTCGCGGCCTTGTCCTTTCACGTTCAGACAACAATGTTAACAGTCGAGCAGAGTAAGCAAAAATATGCTGCGAAGCAGTTTGAACAGAAGGCAATGAGCAATCGTCAGAGAACAAAATGGCGATCCTTGTTACATCAAAATGGCCGCTCATTGGTCAAACTCGGAAACCTGTATTTCTATCGTTATGTACATGAGACGGTTGGCCTTCGGCCACCCAAATTCGTTTGCCGTCAATCGTGAGAGGTTTCCATTTTTCTAGACCGACAAACCTTCCTTTTGGCCGTATGCCAAGCGTCTCATTCATTCATTGTATCCTCCTCTGATGACGATAAGTCTGAAGTACCTATGTCTGAATTTTGCATGTTATTATAAGCATCATCATCGTCATTAACATCTATAGCCATTAATTCTTTCACTGTTTTCATTTCATTCGTGTCTCTGTCATCCCGGCCATAAGTTTGTTTTCTTTTTGTAATCATATGCATGCATCCCTCAGTTATCTCAGTGCAAACTATTGGTAGGCAGTGTAGGCAACTACAGCACGTTATGAATATTCCAAACACTACTACTAATATCGCAATCAACTTCCATCCCCAAGAACGCAGTATTCCCCAAAACCAGGACCCTATTCCCCAGCCCCCTTCTCCAGTAGGGAGTTTGGAGCTTAGGACATGCATTTTTTTTATTGCTTCAAAAATCGTAGGGGAGTAGGCATCTACGAATACACAGCACGTTGATCCCACAATCTTGCAAATTCCCTCACGATCAACCAGGATTACATCGAGAGCCATTCTATTTTGCAGCGTCATTAACCTAATTCCCTTTTCTTCCAACGTCATGTTAAATAGAATATCTGTCGTTGTGTTTATCGTATCCTTTAGTATTCTGGACAGCTGCCTTATGTTATTGGAGTTCACTATCTGGGACAAGAATGGAATGAATGATTTTGCTACGTCCTTCGCCATCAAAACACCTTCGCTACTCCTTCGGTTTCTAGATCTGGATAGCCTGGCTATATCTGCTGTTTCTAAGAGGAACACTCCTGGGAACAGTAGACCTAGGTAACATGTACCTCCCCAGTTTCTGGGCAACCAAGGATATGCTTTTTCTCCACATATAAAATAGACAGGATCTCCCACATATACCGGTTCTATTTCCCATTTTAGTACCGCTGTATTCATGCATCCAGTAAATGTTCCTACTGAATAGGAGCCTTTCTTTTTTAGACAAAAAGGGACAGTTCTCGGGTTGTAATTCACCGTGTAAGAAGGGGGGATTGCATCTTTGTTCCCGTCTGTCCTTACACGAAACGTCATCACAGATGTTTTAACTGGCGGGGACAATCTATCTTGTCTATTTTGTCGTGTTATTTTTTTTTCGCGTACTTTTAGGCGTAGGTTCTGGGATCATCACTCGCGCTTTATGGAATATGGAACAACCCACAGGCCTCATAATTAAACTCATTCATGTTTGTTCTATCTAATTGACCCGTACTACTCTTATTCCACTTCCCATAAAACATTGCACTTAAAGATGCACTGCATGCAGAACTTAATGGTAATGGTTGTACATACCAGCCTATTCCTTTCCCTGCATGCTGCGGTAAATGGGCGCATACCCAGCAATTATTTTTCTTTAGAATTGCATGCGTCATGTTCATGATGAGTATTAATGTATTGTTTCCATACCCTTCTCTGTGTCTCTCTTCCATTGGGGACAAGGTATAAGTAATCACCTGAACCGGGCTTTCAGTAGTGGACATATTAACTATTGGTAAGAACATTCCCAATGGGTGTATCGACTCCACATACCATAACACAAAGGCTGTCGTTATTGGTGCACCATACTCATGAAGCAAATGATTATCGTCAAAGCCAGCATACAATTTTTGTTACCATGCATTTTCCCTAAGTTTACAGTCTTTATAACTAACTCATTCTCAGCAGTGGTGCAGGAGGAGGCTGAAACCGGTCCCGACATTTTTCTCACCATCCTTCTTCTTCCTGACAAAGTTCGTCGTGGACATCTCTCTTCGTTGCACTTGTCCGGATGTCAATAAATTCAAAGGAATTGTCAACAGTTTAGTCTGCCAGCCCTTTACAGCCTGGATTGCTTATTTGTTCTAGGCAAGATCACTTGTCCTTTGTCACACTGCTCAGAGGACTTCTGAACAGTTCTCTATTGCCTTTGTACCATGTGCGCCCAGCTTGTCCGCTCTGGTTCAAGACACATGTACTTTTATGATCGCACTGAGGAGCCGCAAGTTTTGAATTGTCCGACTTGCACATCTCTCACACTTCTCTCCTCTACGCCTCTAGATCCTTCTCTGTCCATGAGCGGAACCAGAGGTTAGCATAAACACCAAAGAACTGTGGATCACTCTGTCTTTCGAGGCCGCAAATCATATCGCCTCACTCCCGGTATTGTGTGATCCGTGAACAGTGCCGGTGCACTTCCAGATCCAGGCTCAGAGTCAGCCTGTGGCGCAATGGCAGATGCTGGTGTGCGCCGCGACAGTGATGTGGATTCTGTCTTTGGCTCTGGCGCAATGGCAAGTGCTGGTGGGCGCCAAAGGAGTACACGTTTAGTGTCTGCTGTTATTTGCAATGCAGATTTCATGTTGGCCAACAGTGATGTAGGTTCTGCTGGGCAACGTTGGGGCACTCTTTGCCCTTCCCCCTTTTTGGCAATCTTTTCAGGCTTTGTTTCGAGTTTCACTTCTCGCTCAGAAGATTTAGCGGCAGTGGACTGGCAGCAGTTTCTTTCGTTTCTGGGACCGCTGTCTCTTTCCGGTCGTCCGGATTGGGCAAGTCTTTCAGTGAAGAAGGGATCTTTTGGGCATGGGTGGCATGGATCCACGCCTTCCTTCCATCCACCGGTATCGCCATCTGCGTTGCCAGAAGCACTTTATAGGGGCCGCGCCACCTGGGTGCTAACAATGGTTTTCTCTCAAAGTTCTTAAGCAGCACCCAGTCTCCTGGCTCCAGGGCGTGCCCCGGACCAGTATATTTTACGGGTAGAGCCTCCTGCACCTGCTGATGAATCAAATGCATTCTGCATTAAAATGCTCCACTTCACTCAGTCGCTCTGGCTGAGGTGTGCACCAAACATTCGCCGGCCTCCCCATCACAATCTCATACAGGGAGAGCTCAGTTTTAGCCTGTACAGACATACGCATGCACAATAGCACTATCGGTAATGCATCCACCCAACTCAACTTGCTCCCTGCACATATCTTGCTAATTTTTGACTTGAGGATTCCGTTGTGCCTCTCAACAAGACCGGCCGAACTCGGATGCCTCGAACTATGAAATCTCTTATCAATCTGAAGACCTGCACATATCTGTAATACCACTGCGCCCACAAAATGTGGACCGGTATCTGACCATATGACACTGGGCAAGCCAAAACGGAAAAAGTATTCTTTAAGCATTACTTTTGCTGTACTCATTGCTGTGCAGTCTTTTAAGGGATATGCCTCCACTCACTTGCTGAATGCACAGATCACCACTAAGACATATTTCAAGTTTTGGCACCTCTCCATCTCTATGAAATCAAAATAGATTACCTCAAAAGGCATAGAGGGCGGGCCAAAACTGCCTATTGGAGTCAATGTTCCCTTTCCTACATTGTGTTGTAAACACGTAATGCAGTTCTGCACCAACCTCTCTGCATTCTTCTTTATATTTACATTCTTCCATACCGTAGATAGGTGCTGGATTATTTTCTTGGCACAGATGTGGGTAGGGCTGTGAGCCATTGTGACCATTGCAGTTACATAGGAATTTGGCAACATCCAGTTTTTAGTTCCCTTGTCCACCCAACAACCCTCTAAATCTAACTCAGCAGAGCCCTCTGGCCACCCTTGTATCTCATCTGCCGTGGCTTCGGCCTGCATTTCTTTGACAGTGGCAATTCCATCTCCTATCATACAGGGTACTTCCTCAGTTTGGCCTGTCATCATTTTATTATTCAAATCAGTGGCAATTTGTTTCGCAATTCTGTCTGCAAATGCATTTCCCTCTCCCACTTTGCATGTTACCTTTTTATGTGCCTCGCATTTCACTATTGCTAGGCGCTTTGGAAACGTGAGTGCAGACAGCAATCGTACAATCAAAGGGCCATGTTGAATTCTGGCCCCATGCAATGTCAAGAAACCCCTCTCAGCCCAGAGTCGACCAAAGTTATGAACCACCCCAAAAGCATACTGACTATCAGTATATATATTCACGTTCAAATTTTCAGAAATCTCACAGGCTCTAGTCAATGCTATTATTTCTGCGGCTTGTGCCGAGTTGTAGGGGATTCTTTTGCTTTCTACAACGCTCTCTAGGGTAGTGATAGCGTAAGCGGCAGTTGATGTGCCATCAGGTAGTTTAAAACAAGAGCCGTCACAAAATAACTCTCCATCTGGCTCCTTTTGTGGGATGTCACTCAAATCAACTCTCCCCTTCGTTTCTTCCTCAGTGACCATTAAGCAATCATGGGGTGGTGATTTGTTGTCACCAATTTCTTCTTTGGGCAGTGGCATTAATTCTGCAGGATTCATAGCGCTACACCTCATAATTTGGATATGGGACGCGAATAACATAATTTCATATCTTGTCAGTCTAGCAGAGGTGAGGTGTTGCGTCTGTGTCCTATTTAATAGGACATCTATGGCATGTGGCACCATCAGAATGAAAGTATGCCCCAATACCATCCCTTCGGTTTGTTTCACCGACGGAGCAGCCGCCACGACAGATCGCAAACATCGTGGTAGTGCGCGCGCTACAGGGTCCAGCGCAGAAGAAAAATAGCCGCACGGCCTATTTCTTCCACCTTGTTCCTGTGTCAAAACAGCCAATGCACATCCTTCATTCTCGCATACAAACAATCTAAAAACGTTTTCATAATTTGGTGTGCCCAAAACTGGAGCAGAAAATAATACAGTTTTCAATTGATCAAACGCTCTCTGACATTCTTCATTCCACTACAAAGGCATCACCGCATCCTTCTTAGTTAATAGCACCATTGGCTTCACAATCAACGCAAACTTACCGATCCACTGCCGGCAATAAGAAGCCATGCCTATTATGGCTCTGACTCCTTTCTGTGTCTTTGGAATAGTCATACAAGCAATACTTTCTATGCGTTCTGGCGTTAGCCTTCTCCCTTCTTTCGAAAGTAGGTAGCCCAAATAAGCCACCTCCTTTCAATTATATTGAAACTTCTTCAAACTAGCTTTATGGCCATGTGCCGCTAGGTGTGAAAGTAGTAATACGGTGCTCTTTTTACAAATCTCTTCTGTATCAGCAGCGATCAACAGATCATCTATGTATTGCAATAGTACACACCCCACTGGTAATTCTAGCATGTCTAGTTGCTCTTTTAACGCTCTACTGTAAATACTTGGACTTTCCGTATATCCTTGTGGAATGCGCGTGAATGTAAATGATCGTCCCCCTAATGTGAACGCGAACAAATATCTACTATCCTTGTCCACCGTTATGCTAAAGAAAGCATTTTTTAGATCAATTACACTAAAGTATTCTGCTGAGGCAGGTATCATTGTCAATATTGTAGTGATGTCTGGGACCAAAGGAAATTGTGGATCTACTACTTTATTTAGCGCGCGCAAATCAATTATGAAACGATATGGTACTACATTGGCTCCTTTCTTATACACTGGAAGAATCGGGCTGTTACATGTACTGCCTGTAATTTCTTCAATTACCCCTAATTTCACCAAATCTGAAACAATACTTTTCAATCCTCTCTCTCCGTTAGCCGAAATGTTATACTGGGGAATTCGCGGCAGTTTAACTCCTTCTTTCAGAATGATCCTCACTGGCTCTATCTTCAAGCATCCTACATCGTTGTCATGCATCGCCCATATAGAGGTTGGCACTTTTCTTAACTCTCCTGGCAAAGTTTCAGACATGAATTCTGACACAGGGGCATCTTGTGGCCAAATCGTCAGAAGCACCCCGTGTGACGTGCAATGTATAATCGCACCTATCTTTTTCAACAAGCTTAATCCCAACCGGTTCTCTCCACAATTTTCTGTTAGGAGAAAGGGACAATGTTCAGTTAATGGTCCTATGGTAACTGGGACTGATTGGGACACTGGGTTTATTACTGGTGTACCTGCGAACCCTACGGAAATATTCTTTTGCCCTGACAGTGGTATATTCGGAACCAAGTGATGGTCTATTGAACACTTTTGCACTCCTGTATCTACAAGGAAGCGGCGGTGCTCCTCATTCCCGACTCTCATTTCTACGTAGGGTCCTCTCTGATTCACGGGAATAGACACTGGTTCCGACCCCTGCCCTGGGCTATCCTATTGGGGAAATAACACATCATCCAATGTGTAGTCACAACTATTACTGTAATACGTATTTGGCTGCGTATTAAAAATGTTCCCATTCTTTCCTCTATTTCCCCCACTCTGATTCCCATACTGTTGGTTTTGCTGGCCCTGACTCTGGTTAGGAGCACTTTGGTTTTGGGCTTGGTTTTGATTACCTTCATTATTGTGGTGCTGCTGCATACTATTCCTATTTGGTCCAGTCGCTGGTAAGGTCGAAACAGAGTCTGAGCCGGAAAACTTCTCCGCCCGGCAGGCGTAGAGGTGCGCTTGCCGAGCGAAAAGAAGGATTCCCAGACCTTGCACCTAGTTTTGCCTATGGTCCTTATAAACCACCAACAACCATCTCGAATGCATTCAGTCAGAGCATACATCGACAGTGGAGCCATTGGAAATTATATGGATCAAGAATTGGCTTCGAGGATGAACCTTTCCCTTTGCGAAAAGGCAACAACAGACTTAGTCACCACAGTTGACAGAACTGAAATCGCTTTGGGTCCAGTAACGCACTCTACGACAAGACAGTCATGGGGAAACCATAGTGTTTGATATAATCAAGGCTCCACAATTTCAAATAATTCTGGGAATGCCATGGTTAGAATCACACAATCCTTGCATATACTGGCATGCCAAGAGGTTGACCTTCTCAGTCGATTGTGCTCAAACTTGTTATCCAACTAAAGGACCTTTGGTCACTGGAGCGACAACGATCATGAAACCAACCAACTCCCTACCTCTGGTATATCAAGACTATCAGGATGTATTCCAAAAGGATCAAGCCAACACACTGCCCCCTCATAGGTCATATGACTGCCAGAATGACCTTATACCAGGAGCACAGATTCCGTGCGGTCGAATCTATGCTCTCACAGAGCCCGAGAACTTGCATTTGAAAAAATATTTAGATCAGTACCTGGCTAACGGTTTCATTCACCCATCCAAGTCCCCGGCGGCATCACCCTTATTCTTCGTGCCTAAAATGGAAGGTGATCTTAGGACTTGCATCGACTACCGCGCATTGAATCAGGTCACTGTTAAAAACTGTTACCCGTTGCCTCTGATTCCTGACCTATTGGATCAAGTTAAAGATGCCCGAATTTACACCAAGTTAGACCTCCGCGGAGCATACCACCTGGTACGGATCAGGAAAGGAGACGAATGGAAGACTGCTTTCCGCACCAAATACGGGCTATTCGAAAAACAGGCAATGCCTTTTGGCCTTTGCAACGCCCCAGCGGTGTTCCAGTATTTTATGAACGATATTTTACGAGAATGTATTGATGTGTGTGTCGTAGTATACATCGACGACATTCTGGTATACTCCCGTTCAGAGCAAGAACATGTGAAACATGTCCGGGCAGTTTTGGACAAACTTCGACAACACAAACTATTTGCAAAGCTGGAAAAATGTTTTTTCCATGTTACTGAGGTCGAGTTCCTTGGATTTGTCCTAACCCCTCATGGTGTGTGCATGGATTCACGAAAGGTTGATGCCATTCTCAACTCACAGTCGCCAACCTCGATTAAAGGAGTTCAGAGTATGCTCGGATTTGCAAACTTCTATCGTCGTTTCATTCCAGAATTTCCACAACTATTGCACCCCATCACCACTCTGCTGCGCAAAAACAAGCGTTTTCAATGGTCCGAAGAGGCTGAGAAAGCCTTCCAGGAGCTGAAACAAAGATTCATCTCAGCCCCGATCCTAAAACACCCTCGTCCAGATCTACAGTACGTGGTCGAAACGGATGCTTCCAGTCTGGCAATGGGCGCGGCCCTTTCACAAAGGCACCCCGAAACTGGTCAACTGCACCCAGTAGCCTTTTGGTCATGGAGGTTTACGGCTCCCAAATTGAATTATGCTATTATGGACAAGGAACTGTTAGCCATCAAGGCGGTCTTCAAAGCCTGGCGGCATTACCTGATAGGAGCTAGGCACACCATCACAGTAATTACTGACCATCACAATTTACAGTACCTGAAGGTGGCAAAAGCTTAATCATCTCGCCAACTCCGATGGGCATTATTTTTTGCTGAGTTTGACTTTGTAATTACTTACCGACCTGGCTGTCGAAATGGCAAGGCATATGCACTGTCCCGTATAGGAATAGACGAGGAATACGCCAATCCCGACCCAGTGCCCATCATTCCTGGTGAAAAGATTCTTAGAATTACTTTGTCTCTAACGTTAGAAGACATTCAAGAAAGAATCTCTCATCTCATGGACTCCAACGCCTTAAAGAATTAGCCGACCAAATGTCCTCATCATTCAGTCACAAACCAATTACCCTATTTTCAAGGACATCTCTACCTACCCAGCAGAGAACTTCAGGAAAGGGTCGTCTCACATTACCATGACTCATTAGTAGAAGTGAAAGGGGCCCCTAGGGGTCCCTCGCGTTATGGAAACAAGGCAAGTCACCACACACGATAGATACGCCAGACACGAGGTTGTATTCCCAAAGCTAGGGTTTATTGCAAAGCAAATAGTCTCAGTTGGCCAACTCGGTCTCACGCCCCACGACGTGTATCTCTAGACCTCGAGGGACGCAAGAGAGTGAATTATGTACGTCAGTTACATATATACAAAATGCATATCATACAATCAGCTGTGACATGTTTAACACCGCCCTTTATTGGGTTTCTTTGAACTCGGTTTGATGATGGACAATTTCGACGAATATGACACCTTCAAATATCCATTCTAGCAACAATATGCAACCTTGCAAGTGTAGAGACATCTTTTCTTTGTTGAACAGAACACGGTGCTTCTGTTCTTGTAAGCTAGCTACATATGGGGGAAGAGTCACATTACAGACCTTGCTATCTTTGAGGTGCTATCCGTGGCCTGGGAGCCGACACGCTCTACAGGGCTTGGGAAAGGGGGGCCGTAAGAAGAGCATAATTCAAGCCTTTAGCTGCTTTATTCTAACATATTCTACCATATAACGAGACTGGCTGGCAGCTGTGAAATGATTAAATGCCCTGTGGCTCTCCTTCAAGGCTACATTCGGGAGGGAGCAGGGCATTCCTCTCTGGAGCTGCCTACGTTGTGTTTCAACAAACTCCTTATAAGCCTTGCGGCCTTGTCCTTTCACGTTCAGACAACAATGTTAACAGTCGAGCAGAGTAAGCAAAAATGTGCTGCGAAGCAGTTTGAACAGAAGGCAATGAGCAATCGTTAGAGAACAAAATGGCGATCCTTGTTACATCAAAATGGCCGCTCATTGGTCAAACTCGGAAACCTGTATTTCTATCGTTATGTACATGAGACGGTTGGCCTTCGGCCACCCAAATTCGTTTGCCGTCAATCGTGAGAGGTGTCCATTTTTCTAGACCGACAAACCTTCCTTTTGGCCGTATGCCAAGCGTCTCATTCATTCATTGTATCCTCCTCTGATGACGATAAGTCTGAAGTACCTATGTCTGAATTTTGCATGTTATTATAAGCATCATCATCGTCATTAATATCTATAGCCATTAATTCTTTCACTGTTTTCATTTCATTCGTGTCTCTGTCATCCCGGCCATAAGTTTGTTTTCTTTTTGTAATCATATGCATACATCCCTCATTTATCTCAGTGCAAACTATCGGTAGGCAGTGTAGGCAACTACAGCACGTTATTAATATTCCAAACACTACTACTAATATCGCAATCAACTTCCATCCCCAAGAACGCAGTATTCCCCAAAACCAGGACCCTATTCCCCAGCCCTCTTCTCCAGTAGGGAGTTCGGAGCTTAGGACATGCATTTTTTTATTGCTTCAAAAATCGTAGGGGAGTAGTCATCTACGAATACGCAGCACGTTGATCCCACAATCTTGCAAATTCCCTCACGATCAACCAGGATTACATCGAGAGCCATTCTATTTTGCAGCGTCATTAACCTAATTCCCTTTTCTTCCAACGTCATGTTAAATAGTATATCTGTCGTTGTGTTTATCGTATCCTTTAGTATTCTGGACAGCTGCCTTATGTTATTGGAGTTCACTATCTGGGACAAGAATGGAATGAATGATTTTGCTACGTCCTTCGCTATCAAAACACCTTCGCTACTCCTTCGGTTTCTAGATCTGGATAGCCTGGCTATATCTGCTGTTTCTAAGAGGAACACTCCTGGGAACAGTAGACCTAGGTAACATGTACCTCCCCAGTTTCTGGGCAACCAAGGATATGCTTTTTCTCCACATATAAAATAGACAGGATCTCCCACATATACTGGTTCTATTTCCTATTTTAGTACCGCTGTATTCATGCATCCAGTAAATGTTCCTACTGAATAGGAGCCTTTCTTTTTTAGACAAAAAGGGACAGTTCTCGGGTTGTAATTCACCGTGTAAGAAGGGGGGCTTGCATCTTTGTTCCCGTCTGTCCTTACACGAAACGTCATCATAGATGTTTTAACTGGCGGGGACAATCTATCTTGTCTATTTTGTCGTGTTATTTTTCGCATACTTTTAGGCGTAGGTTCTGGGATCATCACTCGCGCTTTATGGAATATGGAACAACCCACAGGCCTCATAATTAAACTCATTCATGTTTGTTCTATCTAATTGACCCGTACTACTCTTATTCCACTTCCCATAAAACATTGCACTTAAAGATGCACTGCATGCAGAACTTAATGGTAATGGTTGTACATACCAGCCTATTCCTTTCCCTGCATGCTGCGGTAAATGGGCGCATACCCAGCAATTATTTTTCTTTAGAATTGCATGCGTCATGTTCATGATGAGTATTAATGTATTAATTCCATACCCTTCTCTGTGTCTCTCTTCCATTGTGGACAAGGTATAAGTAATCACCTGAACCGGGCTTTCAGTAGTGGACATATTAACTATTGGTGAGAACATTCCCAATGGGTGTATCGACTCCACATACCATAACACAAAGGCTGTCGTTATTGGTGCTACCACACTCATGAAGCACATGATTATCGTCAAAGCCAGCATACAATTTTTGTTACCATGCATTTTCCCTAAGTTTACAGTCTTTATAACTAACTCATTCTCAGCAGTGGTGCAGGAGGAGGCTGAAACCGGTCCCGACATTTTTCTCACCATCCTTCTTCTTCCTGACAAAGTTCGTCGTGGATATCTCTCTTTGTTGCACTTGTCCGGATGTCAATAAATTCAAAGGAATTGTCAACAGTTTAGTCTTCCAGCCCTTTACAGCCTGGATTGCTTATTTGTTCTAGGCAAGATCACTTGTCCTTTGTCACACTGCTCAGAGGACTTCTGAACAGTTCTCTATTGCCTTTGTACCATGTGCGCCCAGCTTGTCCGCTCTGGTTCAAGACACATGTACTTTTATGATCGCACTGAGGAGCCGCAAGTCTTGAATTGTCCGACTTGCACATCTCTCACACTTCTCTCCTCTACACCTCTAGTTCCTTCTCTGTCCATGAGCGGAACCAGAGGTTAGGATAAACACCAAAGAACTGTGGATCACTCTGTCTTTCGAGGCCGCAAATCATATCGCCTCATTCCTGGTATTGTGTGATCCGTGAACAGTGCCGGTGCACTTCCAGATCCAGGCTCAGAGTCAGCCTGTGGCGCAATGGCAGATGCTGGTGTGTGCCGCGACAGTGATGTGGATTCGGTCTTTGGCTCTGGCGCAATGGCAAGTGCTGGTGGGCGCCAAAGGAGTACACGTTTAGTGTCTGCTGTTATTTGCAATGCAGATTTCATGTTGGCCAACAGTGATGTAGGTTCTGCTGGGCAACGTTGGGGCACTCTTTGCCCTTCCCCCTTTTCGGCAATCTTTTCAGGCTTTGTTTCGAGTTTCACTTCTCGCTCGGAAGATTTAGCGGCAGTGGACTGGCAGCAGTTTCTTTCGTTTCTGGGACCGCTGTCTCTTTCCGGTCGTCCGGATTGGGCAAGTCTTTCAGTGAAGAAGGGATCTTTTTGGCATGGGTGGCATGGATCCACTCCTTCCTTCCATCCACCGGTATCGCCGTCTGCGTTGCCAGAAGCACTTTATAGGGGCCGCGCCACCTGGGTGCTAACAATGGTTTTCTCTCAAAGTTCTTAAGCAGCACCCAGTCTTCTGGCTCCAGGGCGTGCCCCGGACCAGTATATTTTACGGGTAGAGCCTCCTGCACCTGCTGATGAATCAAATGCAATTTCTGCATTAAAAGGCCACAATAAGTGCTAAGTACAGGATGCTCCACTTCACTCAGTCGCTTTGGCTGAGGTGTGCACCAAACATTCGCCGGCCTCCCCATCACAATCTCATACGGGGAGAGCCCAGTTTTAGCCTGTACAGACATACGCATGCACAATAGCGCTATCGGTAATGCATCCACCCAACTCAACTTGCTCCCTGCACATATCTTGCAAATTTTTGACTTAAGGATTCCGTTGTGCCTCTCAACAAGACCGGCCGAACTCGGATGCCTCGAACTATGAAATCTCTTATCAATCTGAAGACCTGCACATATCTGTAATACCACTGCGCCCACAAAATGTGGACCGGTATCTGACCATATGACACGGGGCAAGCCAAAACGGGAAAAGTATTCTTTAAGCATTACTTTTGCTGTACTCATTGCTGTGCAGTCTTTTAAGGGATATGCCTCCACTCACTTGCTGAATGCACAGATCACCACTAAGACATATTTCAAGTTTTGGCACCTCTCCATCTCTATGAAATCAAAATGGATTACCTCAAAAGGCATAGAGGGCGGGCCAAAACTGCCTATTGGAGTCACTGTTCCCTTTCCTACATTGTGTTGTAAACACGTAATGCAGTTCTGCACCAACCTCTCTGCATTCTTCTTTATATTTACATTCTTCCATACCGTAGATAGGTGCTGGATTATTTTCTTGGCACAGATGTGGGTAGGGCTGTGAGCCATTGTGACCATTGCAGTTACATAGGAATTTGGCAACATCCAGTTTTTAGTTCCCTTGTCCACCCAACAACCCTCTTAATCTAACTCAACAGAGCCCTCTGGCCACCCTTGTATCTCATCTGCCGTGGCTTCAGCCTGCATTTCTTTGACAGTGGCAATTCCATCTTCTATCATACAGGGTACTTCCTCAGTTTGGCCTGTCATCATTTTATTATTCAAATCAGTGGCAATTTGTTTCGCAATTCTGTCTGCAAATGCATTTCCCTCTCCCACTTTGCATGTTACCTTTTTATGTGCCTCGCATTTCACTATTGCTAGGCGCTTTGGAAACGTGAGTGCAGACAGCAATCGTACAATCAAAGGGCCATGTTGAATTCTGGCCCCATGCAATGTCAAGAAACCCCTCTCAGCCCAGAGTCGACCAAAGTTATGAACCACCCCAAAAGCATACTGACTATCAGTATATATATTCACGTTCAAATTTTCAGAAATCTCACAGGCTCTGGTCAATGCTATTATTTCTGCGGCTTGTGCCGAGTTGTAGGGGATTCTTTTGCTTTCTACAACGCTCTCTAGGGTAGTGATAGCGTAAGCGGCAGTTGACGTGCCATCAGGTAGTTTAAAACAAGAGCCGTCACAAAATAACTCTCCATCTGGCTCCTTTTGTGGGATGTCACTCAAATCAACTCTCCCCTTCGTTTCTTCCTCAGTGACCATTAAGCAATCATGGGGTGGTGATTTGTTGTCACCAATTTCTTCTTTGGGCAGTGGCATTAATTCTGCAGGATTCATAGCGCTACACCTCATAATTTGGATATGGGACGCGAATAAGATAATTTCATATCTTGTCAGTCTAGCAGAGGTGAGGTGTTGCGTCTGTGTCCTATTTAATAGGACATCTATGGCATGTGGCACCATCACAATGAAAGTATGCCCCAATACCATCCCTTCGGTTTGTTTCACCGATGGAGCAGCCGCCGCGACAGATCGCAAACATCGTGGTAGTGCGAGCGCTACAGGGTCCAGCGCAGAAGAAAAATAGCCGCACGGCCTATTTCTTCCACCTTGTTCCTGTGTCAAAACAGCCAATGCACATCCTTCATTCTCGCATACAAACAATCTAAAAACGTTTTCATAATTTGGTGTGCCCAAAACTGGAGCAGAAAATAATGCAGTTTTCAATTGATCAAACGCTCTCTGACATTCTTCATTCCACTACAAAGGCATCACTGCATCCTTCTTAGTTAATAGCACCATTGGCTTCACAATCAACGCAAAATTACCGATCCACTGCCGGCAATAAGAAGCCATGCCTATTATGGCTCTGACTCCTTTCTGTGTCTTTGGAATAGTCATACAAGCAATACTTTCTATGCGTTCTGGCGTTAGCCTTCTCCCTTCTTTCGAAAGTAGGTAGCCCAAATAAGCCACCACCTTTCGATTATATTGAAACTTCTTCAAACTAGCTTTATGGCCATGTGCCGCTAGGTTAGGTGTGACAGTAGTAATACGGTGCTCTTTTTACAAATCTCTTCTGTATCAGCAGCGATCAACAGATCATCTATGTATTGCAATAGTACACACCCCACTGGTAATTCTAGCATGTCTAGCTGCTCTTTTAACGCTCTACTGTAAATACTCGGACTTACCGTATATCCTTGTGGAATGCGCGTGAATGTAAATGATCGTCCCCCTAATGTGAACGCGAACAAATATCTACTGTCCTTGTCCACCGTTATGCTAAAGAAAGCATTTTTTAGATCAATTACACTAAAGTATTCTGCTGAGGCAGGTATCATTGTCAATATTGTAGTGATGTCTGGGACCAAAGGAAATTGTGGATCTACTACTTTATTTAGCGCGCGCAAATCAATTATGAAACGATATGGTACTACATTGGCTCCTTTCTTATACACTGGAAGAATCGGGCTGTTTCATGTACTGCCTGTAATTTCTTCAATTACCCCTAATTTCACCAAATCTGAAACAATACTTTTCAATCCTCTCTCTCCGTTAGCTGAAATGTTATACTGGGGAATTCGCGGCAGTGTAACTCCTTCTTTCAGAATGATCCTCACTGGCTCTATCTTCAAGCATCCTACATCGTTGTCATGCATCACCCATATAGAGGTTGGCACTTTTCTTAACTCTCCTGGCAAAGTTTCAGACATGAATTCTGACACAGGGGCATCTTGTGGCCAAATCGTCAGAAGCACCCCGTGTGACGTGCAATGTATAATCGCACCTATCTTTTTCAACAAGCTTAATCCCAACCGGTTCTCTCCACAATTCTCTGTTAGGAGAAAGGGACAATGTTCAGTTAATGGTCCTATGGTAACTGGGACTGATTGGGACACTGGGTTTATTACTGGTGTACCTGCGAACCCTATGGAAATATTCTTTTGCCCTGACAGTGGTATATTCGGAACCAAGTGATGGTCTATTGAACACTTTTGCGCTCCTGTATCTACAAGGAAGCGGTGCTCCTCATTCCCGACTCTCATTTCTACGTAGGGTCCTCTCTGATTCACGGGAATAGACACTGGTTCCGACCCCTGACCTGGGCTATCCTATTGGGGAAATAACACATCATCCGATGTGTAGTCACAACTATTACTGCAATACGTATTTGGCTGTGTATTGAAAATGTTCCCATTCTTTCCTCTATTTCCCCCACTCTGATTCCCATACTGTTGGTTTTGCTGGCCCTGACTCTGGTTAGGAGCACTTTGGTTTTGGGCTTGGTTTTGATTACCTTCATTATTGTGGTGCTGCTGCATACTATTCCTATTTGGTCCATTCGCTCCTTGTTGCCCTCTGTGCTGTCTTCTCTGGCCAGTTCCATTTCTATTCTGTAAATGTGGACATTGCGCTCACCAGTGTCCTTCCTCCTTACAGTATGCACACTGATTGTGTCCCAATGGCCCCCCCATGCATATTCAAATTACTCCTCCCTTGTGCGTTCCCTCTTCCTCTATTATGTAACACCCTTGTTTTCAGTATGCATGCTTTGAAGTCTTCCCCCACCTGTTTTAACAACAAAAATTTGTCCACCATCGCCTTTCGCCCCGGCAATGGTAACTGTTGCCGTCGATTATGTGGCCCTAGCACTTCCTTCCTATCTCTCCTGATATCCTTACCCCTGTTCCCAGGTGCAGTAAACATTTCAGCATAATCATTATCCAATTCATTTTTAAGCTCAAAAAG
Organism: Ambystoma mexicanum; assembly: GCF_040938575.1. Lineage (NCBI taxonomy): Eukaryota > Metazoa > Chordata > Amphibia > Caudata > Ambystomatidae > Ambystoma > Ambystoma mexicanum. The sequence goes on along the minus strand of NC_090929.1, from coordinate 151,146,998 downwards.
TCCATATACATGTTCTCTTACTTCTTCATCTCTTTCTCTACAGCGTGCTAATGCATTCAAATCTAACAATCGCTGCGGTGGTAATTTCCCAATTAACTGTTTCCATCTCTCCACCAACTATTCACCCACGCATTCCAACACTACCTGCCTTTCGTTGCTTCTTCGGAAGTCATACATCGAAGCCAATGCTGCCGTCCCATCATTCCCATCTATATACATCTCTGCCTGTTGCTGCAATTCCACCTTCCTTTCTTTGCTGATCGCACTGCGAGTTACCCTTGTGCATCCACTTTGTTCAGTCCCGCCTCTCACCCCCGTGGTTTCAACTTCCACCCCTGGAGGGACGGACAGTACCAAGTCTGTATCTAAGGCGGCAGGTGCGGATGGGACAATCGGAACGGGGAGTGTCTGCTGTGGTCCTGGTTGGCTAATAGGAAGTGCTACGTGCGCTGTCTGTGGCTGTGGGAGGGCTTGAGCTACGGGAGGGAGAGTTTGAGCTATGGGAGGGGCTTGAGCAATAGTTACTGGCGTGTTTGCCCTCGCTTCTGATCTTGGGCCTTGTTTTGTATGGATCAATATGTTTTCCATCACTTCATCTGCTATGTGCAATTCCCGTTGTGGGTATATTTTCTCTAGGTTCAACTAGTCGCATCTACCTGACCTCCTTAGACTCTCCGTCCACTCCTCCTCCTCCTTTTCTTCCGCTACTTCACCTTTCGATTTATGCCTGCGTGCATGCTTCGCTCTGCTTCTAAATTGGAGCATTGCTTCCCTTCTCCAGTCCTTAACGATATCAAGTGCTGCGGGACACGCTTTCTTTCTTATCAACACCCTTTCCAGGTTATCTATTCTCGCTATCTCAAAACTACCATTTGTCAGCCACTGATGGTCTTGTTGCTTTCTGGTTTGCCTATGCCAAGTCTCACAGGATATTATCGCTCCCACACCATACTTCGCATACATCTCATACGCTGGCGTTCCCCCAGGTGGTGTAATTTGCCCATCTTCCAAAGATTGTCTACCGCAGCGGAAAAACCCCGCTAGGGTGGACAATACCCCAGGCATGTTTCAACCTCCCCTTGGTTAATCAACCTTACCCAGGGCGTTTGATTTTGCAAAGTCAACTCTCAACCAATATCAGGGTTATTTTGAATCGGGGTATGACTCACCTGATAAATCAAATTGTCCTCCAGGACACAATTCGTCTGTATACTGACGCAACCAATGACGTCGTGTCTGCGTTTCTTGGCTTCTGCCTCGTTTCGGGACCCTCGCCTCCTTGTTCTTTGGCCAGATACGTCGATCAGGGATCAGATGTGTGCAGATCTGCAAAGGAATCTCTCATCACTTCTACAGGGAGCCCGAACACCTCTTGATCCCGGCTCGATCGTCCCGTCCTCGTCGTTCTCCGCCTTTACTCTATTACAACGTACACGATGGAACAAGTGGGGGAGGGTCCCTATTCGGGAGCCATCTTGAAAGAGGTTCCCTAGGGGTCCCTCGCGTTATGGAAACAAGGCAAGTCACCACACACGATAGATACGCCAGACACAAGGTTGTATTCCCAAAGCTAGGGTTTATTGCAAAGCAAATAGTCTCAGTTGGCCAACTCGGTCTCATGCCACGCGACGTGTATCTCTAGACCTTGAGGGACGCAAGAGAGTGAATTACGTACATCAGTTACATATATACAAAATGCATATCATACAGCTGTGACATGTTTAACACCGCCCTTTATTGGGTTTCTTTGAACTCGGTTTGATGATGGACAATTTCGACGAATATGACACCTTCAAATATCTAGTCTAGCAACAATATGCAACCTTGCAAGTGTAGAGACATCTTTTCTTTGTTGAACAGAACATAGTGCTTCTGTTCTTGTAAGCGAGCTACATACGGGGGAAGAGTCACATTCCAGACCTTGCTATCTTTGAGGTGCTATTCGTGGCCTGGGAGCCGACGCGCTCTACAGGGCTTGGGAAAGGGGGGCCGTAAGAAGAGCATAATACAAGCCTTTAGCTGCTTTATTCTACCATATTCTACCATATAACGAGACTGGCTGGCAGCTGTGAAATGATTAAATACCCTGCGGCTCTCCTTCAAGGCTACATTCGGGAGGGAGCCGGGCATTCCTCTGCGGAGCAGCCTACGTTGTGTTTCAACAAACCCCTTAGCCTCGCGGCCTTGTCCTTTCACGTTCAGACAACAATGTTAACAGTCGAGCAGAGTAAGCAAAAATGTGCTGCAAAGCAGTTTGAACCGAAACCAATGAGCAATCGTTAGAGAACAAAATGGCGATCCTTGTTACATCAAAATGGCCGCTCGTTGGTCAAACTCGGAAACCTGTATTTCTATCGTTATGTACATGGGATGGTTGGCTTTCCGCCACCAAAATAGGTTTGCTGTCAATCGTGAGAGGTGTCCATTTTTCTAGACCGACAGAAGGTCATCCTGGAATTTCAAAAACTGAGGCCAAAGTCAAACGGCATTTTTGGTGGCCGACATGGCGTAAAGACATCAAGCAGTTTGTACTATCCTGTGGAGTTTGCGCTCAAACAAGGCCCAGAAAAAAAATCACTAGGCCTGCTTCAGCCCTTAGACATCCCACCTACACCTTGGCATACCCTATCTCTTGATTTTATAACGGACCTTCCTCCTTGTAACGGGTTCAATACAATTTTAGTAGTGGTAGATTTGTTTTCGAAAATGGCCCATTTCATCCCATTAAAAGGATTGCCTTCAGCTTCAATTCTGGCTAAAGAATTTCTGGAGCAGATTGTCCGAATTCATGGATTTCCTTCCATCCTGATCTAAGACCGTGGCAGCCTGTTTATCTCACGCTTCTGGAAGAAAAATTGCGAGTTAGCTCAAATCTACGTAAGACTTTCCACCAGTCACCATCCCCAAACTGCTGGCCAGACAGAGAGGACAAACCAGACCTTGGAGCAATATCTCAGGTGCATGTTACATCAAACTGAAGGCAGCTGGAAGGATGTTTTATGGATCACTGAGTATGCCTATAACAACTCCCTACATTCCAGTACAGGTCAAAGTCCCTTCTATACAATCTACGGGTTACACCCGCAAACTTCCAATCTAGACCCGCCGCAACTTCTGGACATGCCAGCTGTGAAAACTTTGCACTCTACCATCTCCCAAGCCTTCAAACAAGCAACGGATCATCTAAAGCAAGCTAAGGAAAGGTACAAGAAATTAGCCGACGTGCATAGAAGTGAAGCTCCAAGATATCAGGTTGGGGATGAAGTCTGGTTGGCGTCAAAGCACATACCAGTGAGAGGGCCTCGTACCTTCAACCCCAGATATTTAGGTCCATATACCATTAAGGCCATTATCAATCCGGTGGCTATGAAATTGGACTTACCTCCGCACATGAAGATTCATCCTGTGTTTCATGTCTCACTTTTGAAACCAGTGCAACCTGGAACACGAGTTGTGAAACCACCGAAACCGGTCACAGTAAACGGGGAACCTGAGTTCGAGGTTAAACAAATTCTTGACTCAAAAATCACCAAATCAAAACTATTTTACTTGGTAGACTGGAAAGGGTACGGACCACATGAAAGATCATGGGAACCTAGCGAAAATGTGCATGCTCCACAGTTATTAAAAAGGTTCCACCGCAATCACCCAAACAAACCAGGACCAATGGGTGAGTCTGCCTTTAGGGGGGGTTTGGGGGGGAGTGCTTTCATGGTGCATGCTCCCAAAACCCTGAAACTGGTGAGCCCATCCCTGCCTCTGGCTTCCTTGGGGGCTTCTCGGGCCCCAGCTAGGCTTACCTGGACTCAGTCCTGGCACCGTTGGCGCCAGGCTCATGGTAGGTGTTAAACATATGGTCCATATACTTGGCTCTGAGATGCTGAGCCATTCACTACAGGGTGTGGCTTGGGACTATTTTATCAGAGAGGCAGGATACGGTTAAGGGGACTGTTTTCCTGGAACTACTTGCAAGGCTATTTAAACCGCACCCTGCAAACTGAACACGCTTCACGTTATTCTGCACTCCTGCAGCGTAACGCTCACCGTGTCAGTTCAGCTCTTGCTTCCCTTCTGCCACGCCCGTCCAGAGTCTTCTATCCATCGGCACCTGTGAAAAGAGAAGAACAGGAGTTATTCACGCATTGAAGGCCTTACCTGCAGAATATCCTGACCTTGCCTTCTTCTTACCCACGGACCGCCGCATCTGTAGAAGAACCGAACAGAAGGTACCCTCTCGGGTAACTACTCACCTGAATCGGCCACCTCCAGGAACTCCATCGAGCAGTTCTCCATCATTCTGCATCGCGCCGCCACTAGGCACCGTCAAACGGTTCTTCCATCTTCTTCCTGGAATTGCGCTGCACCTGCCGAACAGAAAAGACAAAGCAGGTTAGTCGCACACAGCAAACACAGCAAAGGAAAGCTAAATAAAGCGACCAATTAGCGCGTCCGGCACAGCGCTACACTTACCGGCAGGAATCCTGCTCATCATTGTCAGAAGAGTCATCCCATCATCCGAAAGCCGCTTAATGCCACACCTGAAAGACAAGAACGAACATTAGATACCTTGAGCAGAAAGACTTAAAGCAGCTTTTCCAAGTAGTTATTGGAATAGAGACTTACCTGCTTACTCCAGTCCTTCCACTTCAGTAACCTCCATCGGATCAGTGAAGTAACTTGATCCTGGAATGACAGTGTTACCACGCCCCTGCCAAAGTGTGCAGGACGGAGAGCTCACCCATTAAAAAACCAAGGTGAGCCAGAGGAAGAGAAGGAAAATCAGAAGGAAGTGAAAACCAAAACCAGCTCCATTCAGTTGGCTAATATCTTGTTTCGACTTGCAGGCAAACATATCCTGAGGCAAGAACGAAGGGAAGACGCAAGCTAGCACCCTCATTTAAGCAGAGCAACACCAGTGCAGACATCATCCTGCGGACACAAGCACGCCCCCGTGGAGACCAGGTGAGTGTGACAATGGAGTCCTTCCTGATTTGTGTTGCGTTGCGCACACGGGACATTCGTGATGATGTGCGTGCTTCTTGGGGAGACCATGCACGTCATCACGAAGAGCTGTGTGCCAACGTGATCCAGTTGGGAGGGTCCATGGTCTGGGGTTTTCTCCATGTGTTGGCCAGTCTTGCGGCCCTCTCCTCCTCTGTGCACACTATACGCCAGTCGTTCTCCGTGCCGTCTTCCGGCCAGTTGCCACCAGGGCCCCCTGTGTATCTGCCCCAACCAATGCAGCCAGCCATGTGGAGATCCCATCCCTGCCGCAGTCGAGAGTCGGAGGTCCAGCAGGGGTGGCCACCCCACCAACTGGATCCCAGCGGATGGAGGATGTGCCGGCATCATCGGGCAGGGCACGTGCACGTCACCGGGGGATTCCATCAGCCCGAATGCCGTCGTGGTGGCAGAGGCAGTTGCGTCGGAGGCAGTAGCAGGCTCACCGTGGGAGGCATCATGGCTCTGGGCCATCAACACCACGGGGGCAGGCAGCAGCCGAGGGGCAGGAGGACCCCAGACTGGGAGTGTCTTCCGTGTGGCAGCGGTTGGGCCGGCAAATAGATGCGGAGAGGTGGCGGGCGGAGAGGGCACGGCTCAGGATGGTCAGGGCGGAGAACTCCATGCACCGGGCTTTGAGGCTGGCGGAGGGCCTCGAGGAAACTCGCAGGGAGTTGAGGGATTCCATGGCTGAATCCCTGTGAGACCTCGAGTCCAGGGAACAGGCCCGCCTCCGGAACATCGACATGGAGTTCGATGATGCCCTGAGCCGGAACATCAAACAGTGAGACGTGGGACAAGCCCGCCGCCTTTGTAAATAGTTATGTAGTTGTAGGTTTCCTTTATTTATTTTTTCCTTTGGGGCGCATAGACTATGCCCCACCACCTTTTTGTTAATAGTTATTCATTAGGTAGGTTTTTTTTTAGGTTTCCTTTGGATTGTTGGGCACATGGACCCTTGATTTTTACATTGTATATAGTTATGGACCTGATTTCACATATATTTTTTACCATGGAGGAATGGTTTTGTTTTTATTTTGACTTTGGATTTGCTCTTGGGAACAGGCAATTTGGAGCCATTTTTCTTTGCATTTTATTCATTTCACCATTATTAATTTTTTCCTTGATTTCGGACATCCTTTAATTTATCATTTCATTCTTGTGTAATTTTATTTCATTCATTCATTTTTGTATATAATACATTTTTATTTTTTACTTCATTTGTGTGGTCTTCTCTCATTGGTTTCGTGCATGTCACAATGTGGGTTTTCTCAGTCATGTGTCGCCATAGTGTGGGTCTGACGGACTTGTACTCATGTGCATACTGGTTATTCGAGATCTAACATGACATGGGGATTTCAATGTGGAGTGTATGGAATGCTTGATTGGGTGTTTGGACTGGGGTGCCGTGGGATGGGATTTGGGTGGCCATAAGGGCCATGGATCTGGATTGTGATGACGTGTTGGGTGGGGGACATGAGTCAGGGCCTGCTGGCAGGTGCCTGTCACTGGGTGTGGGTGGGGGACATGAGTCGGGGCCTGCTGGCAGGTGCCTGTCAATGGTGGGTGGGTGGCTGGGTGACATGAGTCGGTGCTCACAAGTGCATGGTGCCGTGTGGGCTGCCTACAGGGCATGGTCAGAGGTGTAGGGTTGTCCCCTGTGGTGCGGGCTGCCTACAGGGCATGGCCAGGGGTGTAGGGTAGTCCCCTGTGGTATGGGCTGCCTACAGGGCATGGTCAGGGGTGTAGGATAGTCGCCTGTGGTATGGACTTCCTACAGGGCATGGTCATGGGTGTAGGGTTGTTGCCTGTGGTGTGGGCTGCCAACAGGGCATGGTCAGGGGTGTAGGGTAGTCCCCTGTGGTGTGGACTGCCTGCAGTGCATGGGGAGAGGGGAAAGGGCACACCCAGGAGGGCCCACAATGCCAAATTGCACGTAAAACTCCCAGTGCACCCCCGAAATACACGTACCCTGCTGGCACTAGCGAAATCGCGTGTAAAACTCCCCGCGCACCCCTGAAATACACATACCCCGCTGGCGCTAGCGAAATCGCGTGTAATACTCCCCGCGTACCCCTGAAATACACGTAGCCCGCTCGCCCAAGGCCTATCGCGTGTAAAACTCCCTGCGCATCCCCCAAATACACGTACCCTGCTCTCGCCAGGACTATCGCATGTGAAACTCCCCACGCACCCCCCAAATACACATACCCAGCTCGCGCCAGCCCTATCGCTTGTGAAACTTCCCACGCACCCCCGAAATACATGTATGCCACTCGCTCAAGGCCTATCGTGTGTGAAACTTCCCACGAACCCCCGAAATACATGTCCCACGCTCGTCCAAGGCCTATCGCCTGTGAAACTCCCCCGTACACCTGAAATACACGTATCCCGCTCGCCCAAGGCCTATCGTGTGTGAAACTACCCATGTACACCCGAAATACACATAGGCCGCTCGCCCAAGGCCTATCGGGTGTGAAACTCCCCGCGTACCCCCGAAATACACGTACCCCACTTGCCCAAGGCCTATCGCATGTTTTGCGCACCCCCAAAATACACATACCCCACTCGCCCAAAGCCTATCACGTGTGAAACTCCCCACGTACACCCGAAATACAATTACCCCACTCTCGTCAGGACTATCGTGTGTCAAACTTCCCGCACACCCCCAAAAATACACTCTGGCACCACATCCACCCTGGGCATGTCCCACAGGCAGCCCACACCAAAGGGGGTACTTTACGCAATTTACCTGACGCGAGCGGGGTACGCGTATTCCGAGGGGTGCGCAAGTACATTTTCACGCGCTTTGGCTGCCGTGAGCGGGGTACGTGTGGTATTTTCACACGATTACAGTGTAGTGGCCCTGTAAACTGGTCCAGGGTTAGCGCGGCCCTTTGCGCTGCATTGGGGATTTCAATGGCTTTTCCTTGCGCAAGGGGCGCTCTTGGGTGTGTAACTGGCGCTGCGGGTTGTTCTCTGCACCAGCGCTCAAAATGGCTTGGAAATTCCATGAATACGCGGTGCGCCAGAATGCTGTTTAGCGCACACGGCAGGCACACGCTGGCGCACGCTCCCTCTCTGCGCTGCTCGCGTGCGCTGAAATCTGTGAATTACCCCCTTTGTTTTTAAAAATTGTCATGTTAGGTTATGTGATTTTTCTACTTTCCAAATTCTATAACATGGCATTATTTTAGCTCATGGTAAGTGATAAAAAAAGAAAGTGGTGAAGTGCAGAAATTGCAAAGTGGGCACAAATCTCAGCCACACATATTAACCAATGTGTGATTCTGGTCATCTCATTTAATGATAATGTGATACATATATAGAGTTTAAGCCTAAACACTATACAGAGAACATATATACACACAATATCACCCAACCAAAGTTGGTACTTATTTATCAACCTCGAAAGGATGAAAGGCCGAGTTGGCCTTGACAGGATTCAAACCTGTGACCTGCAGATGACACCAGTGAGCACTCAACCCGCTGAGCTATTTTACCGACATAACTTAATCTTCTATTGCCTAACCTCTCAAAATTGCAGACCCTGAAACCTTTGAAAATTGTTACCCTTCACAGTGATTTCGTTCTCAGGGTATGATCTTCAAAAAAGCCTCACTTGTGGTTTCTGTGGCTATGCTGTTGCTTCCTCTATAATAATGGTGAGCATTGATATATTGCACACCACCGACACTTGTTTATTTGCCCTCCAATGGCAACATTACTTAAAAACCATGTACCTCTTTGAATCTCAATCTGTCTGGATACGGACACCTTGCTGGTAGCTTCTAATTAATCTTCATCTAATCTTCATTCACTATTTATGGTATGGGTAGTATGCTCCTTGCTTCCAATTGGTCTCCTGTGTCCCTGCTTGAGCACTTTTGCATTCTGTGAGGCAGCTAAACTGATTCGTCTGTCTATTCTGGATTATGTGCACCTTTTTGATACAATCTGTGTCCTGCATGTATACTATGGTCGGTATACCTTCCTCGTGGCTGCTATTGATGAAAAGTACCCTGTACCTAGGCTCGATCACAAGCACCCTCTTCATGGACTGCTAAGGTTGGCCTTGAAATGCTATTTGTTTATCATTGTGAAAACAGCAAGAAAGAGGATGCTAAGGGGACTGACAGGGAGTACCCCTGCCTATTTTGATTGGTGCGAGGCAATTTACCAAGCTATGTGTTGTGATCCCGACGGGGGTATTCTGGATCACTTTCCAAAAGTGCTTAATGATTGACAACATGTGATCACTCCTAGTTCGGCATCCGGATTTAGGGATGTTCAAAAGTAGATAATACTTGGAATAAAGAGGTTGATTGGCTGCATAAAGAACTATATTCTTTTCCAAATATTTAGGGGCAGATTTATGAATACACTTAAAAACTAAGCACAAGAACATAAGTGATATTCTGCACTCCAGAATACACTGCCTCCCCTACACCGTATACCTAACTACCATAAATGTGTAGACTCCAAACTGCGGAAGAGCAAAGAGAATGATTAGAAATTCAGAATAAATGTTTCACCCGTGGGTAAGTGCTATGGCTACTGTGCAGATGATGCAGGTTCCTGCCAAAGCCCTACATGGCGCAAAACTTGGAGCTCGGGAGGATAGCTCAGGGGCAACGTCCTCGCCTTGGAAGCAAGACGACACGATGCCGGGGTCCGCGCTTAGAAACCTCTGGGTATTAAGCGCAGCCCCTCCCCCCGCATCCGAGATATTCAGTCCGCAAGCCCATGGAAAAAGGCAGCTATGGGGCGTCTGGATATATCTGTGCTGCCTGGCAACATATTTCTAGTTTGGGCTTCCATTTAATAAATCTGTGCATTCTGGGAGTTGTGGTCTTGGCTTAATTCATTTGAAGCGATTCCACAAATAAAGCAGCAACCAATGACTTGTAACTAGAGCTGGACTGGCTTATATGGAAGTCTGGAGATGTCCCAGTGGGCCTCTGCACCATGGGCCTCTTTTGTGTGGTAACCTATATTATGTACACATGTTCTCATAGGAACAGGGATGGGCTTGCTGAAAATGAGTAATATAAGGCAACTTTGCAAATTATGTCCAGGGCCTCTTGGTTGCAGTCCACCCTTGCTTGTAACAGAACATCCCAAGAGTGAGCGCGAGCAGCACATGCCGATTGCTGTTCTCTAATCACTTAAAGCAGGAAGGATAGGCATTAGGCCCCGTGCTTTGCTCCAGACATGGCTGCTGGATACACGGGGCAAAGCGGGCGTCTGCCCACTGTCTTCTTTGGCAGCGTGGACAGGAACGCCACCTTTCGACCAGATTGTTTCCGTTTTCGGTTATTGAGTTTCATCGTCATCCTCATTTCTTGTCTGCAACGAAGATTTACAATAATACCGCCCAGGGGCCAGATTATGGAAACGTCGCACAAGTGCAAGTGTGAAGTTGCACGCAATGCTTTATGTGGGTTGGGAAAATGAGTGAGGGCTCTGACAAGGCGCGTGCATCTTAGACAAGGTCCACCTCCACCCACAGAGATTCCCTTTTTTGGAAATAAGATCTTCTTTGCATATTAAATACCAACACATGTTCAGTGTCAACAAGTCATAACTGTTGCCGTTGGCAATGCTACACTGGTGTCTAATAAACCATTGGTATCACTGCTAGGGACATCAGGTTTGGAAGCTAACCCACAGAAATATTAAATAGTTTGCCCAGGATCACACACACACCAGGGAACTGTCTAAGCCCGGATTTGAACCCCACCCCAAGCCTAAGTCTCTTTACCTGCGACAAATGATATGGCACTGAACAACACAACAGGGTACCCTCCTCTCCAGAAAGCTCATCTAAATAGTTTAATGTCTGCTTGAAAACATGTACAATTCACCAGGGCACTGACTCAGTGTTTGTGGCTGTTCTTTTACATGTCAGAGAGACAGCAGGGCCTTCAGTGGAGAGGTGGGTGTATTTGCTGCCATTCCTTGTAATACTCACACCTCCTTGTGTTCCTTAATTACCGAGCCACCCCCCTGCTAGGCCTACCATTAACTAGACAGAGGCAGGGATCATCCCACGGCCACCCCCTCTCTTCTCAACAGCTCACACTGCTAAAACCAAAAGCATTTTTCTACTGCCTGGAGCTCTGCCAAAAATAAAATCGGCTTATTTCGCGTTATACTGCAGTGTGATCTATGGGAGATCACAAGAGGAAGTGATACAGATTATTACTGGATATCCCCGCTGACTCAGTAGCAATAGGGTGCAGCACCTCAGTCCATTAATAGATGTCTGCACTGAGTCAGGGTGCAGCACCTCAGTCCATTAATAGATGCCTGCACTGAGTCAGGGTGCAGCACATCAGTCTATTAACAGATGTCTGCACTGAGTCAGGGTGCAGCACCTCAGTCCATTAACAGATGCCTGCACTGAGTCAGGGTGCAGCACCTCAGTCCATTAATAGATGTCTGCACTGAGTCAGGGTGCAGCACCTCAGTCCATTAACAGATGTCTGCACTGAGTCAGGGTGCAGCACCTCAGTCCATTAATAGATGTCTGCACTCAGTCAGGGTGCAGCCCATCAGTCCATTAATAGATGTCTGTGTCTGCACTGAGTCAGGGTGAAGCACCTCAGTCTGCACTGAGTCAGGGTGAAGCACCTCAGTCTGCACTGAGTCAGGGTGCAGCACATCAGTCCATTAATAGATGTCTGCACCGAGTCAGGGTGCAGTACCTCAGTCTGCACTGAGTCAGGGTGCAGCACCTCAGTCCATTAATAGATGTCTGCACTGAGACAGAAGCATTGGGTGCAGTACTACTGATTGCTATTAGATGTCACTGTGGACTCGGGACGCATGGGTCCAAGTGTCGACTGACAATGACTCAAAACATTTTTGGGAAATTGTAAATAATGGGTTGTTCTATGAATACAAGTCTATCCAGAGTCCAGGATGCTACAATCTCTGATCAAGCATGGTTGGCCCATTTTTCTTCCTTGTACAGTGTGGGTGTAGGTTGAGAAACATCTGGGTATCATCATATAGAGGTCCCCATAGGGAATGTGGAGGTCGGCAATGATGCAAAGATCGCATTCACTGTGGCCGAAATCTTAAAAGCCATTAAGTGCCAGCATTGCACTAGGGCACGTGGCCCAGACAATGTCCCGGCTGACCTCTTCCTATTGGAACCCGACCTTTGGGCACCAGTCCTAACTTTGAGTTTCAATATAATCTGTGCAGGGGGTATGGACCTGGCATCCTGGTCGTGTGCCATCATTCAGCCTATATATAAGAAAGGACTGCGGGACCTGCCGGCCTAATATAGGCCTATTTCTCTTTTGGATTCCCTCTTCAAAATCTTTGGGCATTCCATCCAGGTAAGGTTGCAGGCCTGTACAGTGGGTACTAACATCCTCTCACCTGTACAGCTGCGGTTCAGACCCAGTCTTAGTACTTCAGAGCAGTCTCTGAACCTCTACCTGGTGGTATCACATTTGGTGTATGTCAAGGAGTGGCAGGTCTATCTAGCCTTCATGGATCTGAGCACGGCATTTGACAAGGTCATTCACGCAAAGCTTTGGCATGTGCTCAGATCCATGAGCTGCCCACAGTCGCTGCTTAACCTTTTGGTTAGCCTGCACAGTACAACCCAGGCCCGTGTGAGGAGTGGTGCCAATGGGGGATGCACTGCCTCTTTCCCAGTGGAGTTAGGGGTGGGCCATGGCTGTGTCCTGGCCCCCCTGCTCTTTTGTTTATACATCAATGGCTTGTATGACCATCTGCTAACTTCAACACCAGATGTCCCTAGGCTGGGTAGCCTGCATCTGTCGATCTTGGTGTACACGGACGATACGGTCCTAATAGCGTGCACCACTTGAGCATTGAGGATTTGGACCTTGGCGTCAATGCCCAGAAATCAGCTGTAATGGCATGCTACAAGGGGAAGCACACTCTAAAATACCAGGCAATGCTCTGTTAGGGTGTACAGAGTTCCCCGGGTGCATATTATCAATTATCTGGGGGTCAGATTTTCTTCTAAATTTAGCCCGGATACCCATGTGAACAAAAAAACAGCATGAATTAAGCAGGCTATGGGTATTTTCAAAACCAAACCAATCCCCCTGGTGCTAAAGACCTATAGTGGAAAGGCAGTCTTGGTTGCCAGGTTTGGCATGGAGCTGTGAGGTACAGTAATGTTACCTCAATCCAGGTTGTGGAGAACAACTTCTTCAAGAAAGTTCTGGGCCTCCCTTGCTCGGCTACCAACTTTGGTGTACACCTAGAACTAGGCTGTAAATGTATTAGTGATACGATCTCAGTATAGCCTGTTGTTCATTGGTTCAGACTCTGGGGCAATGAGAAGGCAGCTCTGATCCAGGAGGTAATCAGATATCTGATTACCAGATATTCACTTGGGAGAATCCCCTGGTTGAGATATGTCAAGGCAAAACTCACAGAAGTTAATGTAGCCTAGTTGTACCCACCTCCTGATATTCTAACTGTTGGTGAAATTCAAACAATGTCATCGAGGGTCCACTTGCATATAGGAGAGAAGAGAGTCCTGTGGGATCCTGAAAGCCCAGATTAGGAGGCTTGCAATTATTATGGCATGTGGCCTACAGAACTATCTGCTATGGGCCAATACACCTTCCCAGTGAATATTCATAACCAGGGCATGTTTTGATTGTGATTTCCTATGAGCCGTGGTGGCAGCATGGTCCGGAGACACTGTCAATCTATCGTGCCTTTTGTGCAATGCACCCCGGGAGGACCTGGCCCATCTCTTATTTTTTGACAGTCCTTTATGAGACCGAGAGGGAAAATATTCAAACCATTGTTACTGGGAAATGGGGTTTGTACAGCATCGACCTGCTTTAACCTATTTGCTTTGGGCAGAGTCACCCTGTGTTGGGTGGTCACTTCTGTCTTTGTTTGAGGTATGGATTGTCCACCAGTAAGCACCTGAGGAAATTCTTGTGAGCACGATCTGTATATTTTTGAGCTGTGTTGTATGGATTTTATCCTGTGTTAATGGTTTTTGTATTTGACATTGTCATCTCTGTACTGTTTTTATGGAACTTGTGGTGTGATTCCGAAAAAACATATGAAATAAAGTATTAATTTACAGTAACTATCAACTACACATTTTTCTGATAAAACAGTTCAGTATTTACATATGTTTATTTTACAACGTAGTAAATAATTTGGGTTCAACATGTGTCGCTTTCTATTTATTTCTACTAATTTGTTTTGTGAATGTATATACAGATTATGTTATAGTGAACATTTCTTAGATATATTTGGCACAAATCGAAACAATCTAAGCAGTATACTATTTATAATTCAGACATCATCTTTTACCGCAGTACTACAAAGGCAAGCTTCACAAGTAGAAATATGATGCATGTGTAGCTGTTTACTGTTTTAAACAATGTACTCATTGTTATAAACTATTCTAAAATGCTAATCTCACATACAATCTAAAACGTAAGGTGGTCTAAGTATGGGCAAATACAAAGAGTGATCTTATGTCTGATGCCATTCGTTAGATAATCAATATTGTTATATGATGCTATTAGCGATGTCACCAATGATGTCATCAGTGATGGCATCCATGATGCCATCAGTGATGTCACAGATGATGTCATTAGTGATATCACCAGTGATGTCACCAGCAATGTTATCAATGTGCTAGTAGGCTTTACAACAGGGGGTGCAAAGCTAATGTGGCTTTAGCTGAATTTCAACAGTTTTGCTGCGTTAAGTTCTCACCTTAACGTCCTTTTAACTAAAGTTTTTTCCTTGAATTTCAAGGGATTTGTTATTCCATATAGTTTGTCTGCACTGTGACAAACCTGAGGGTATTCTCACATCTATCCCCTTGGATTCTCTGCTCAGGTGGCCAGGGAAAGGCCTTTGCTCTTGGATCCTGACCCTAGGGGTGGAGATGTAGGGGAGGATCACATGGGTTGAGGGTCCTTGGGGATTGGGGAGAGGACCTCCGCAGTTAAGACATGGTATCACACCTTTTCTAGTGAGAACCAAAAGTACCCTCCCCCTTCCTCCATAGGCTGTTGTGAATCATCTCCCCTCATTACTCCTCATTTAAGTCTGAAAGTACTGGGACAAGGAAGAGGTGACTAAGAGTAGTGAAGAGGCCTGAGAAGTATTGTGAGGGTCAGGCATGTCCCAATGATGATGGTCAGGCAAGTGAAGTTGAGTGTTCACACCCGTAACCTGTTAAATGGTTGCAGGTATACAAAGGGAGGCAGAGATAGCAGAGAGAGGGTGAGCAGCTGGGCAGGAGAGCGCTCCCATCCAAGGCGGACCAGGCAACATATGGGACAGTGAAAAGGATGCTGAGAGAAGGAAAGGCAGGAAGATGCCGAGGCCACTGTGGGCCGTGAGAGGGTCTGATGCTGAGCTAAGCCCATTGCTGTGTGTTCCCCGTTGGGAGTGGGGAACACGGAGACGCCGCCGACTGCTGCAGGTAAGACCGGAGAGAGCGAGCGCTGCTCGCTGGTGAGAGAGAACCTGTGAATGAGACCAGTGCACCCAGAGGAGTGGCCACACACCAGTGAGTTATGGGGAAGGTTCGCTCAGGCCGGGGCACTCCAGGGGCATGGTGTGAGTGACGGCGAAGGCCGAGGGAAAAATTAATAAGGTTGAATGCTAAATTATAGAAAATATATGAGAATATTGGATGAATGAGGCAGACCATGAAGAGCATTTGTAAATGAAACAAAGTTAAAGAAAAAGCATTTGCAAATCATGTAAAACGTGCACAAAGTAAAACACTATTGGATAGTGTGCAAGCAAGGTGGTAATGCGAAGAAATACCATGAAGGGAAGTGTGTGAGAGTCACATGTTGATAAAGGCAAGAGGCCATTAAAGTGCATCAGAAGATTAAGTGGATTTATAACACAGATGCTGAAAGGAAACCTGTGTTGTTGTCATACCGTCATTTTCAAGAAGGATTTTCTGGTGTCCAGGAGACCAATGGCGGCTTTGCCACCATTAAAATGTTCCACTCTTGTACTTCTACTTCCTGTTGTTTCGT
The DNA here is from genome assembly GCF_040938575.1 of Ambystoma mexicanum. NCBI lineage: Eukaryota > Metazoa > Chordata > Amphibia > Caudata > Ambystomatidae > Ambystoma > Ambystoma mexicanum. The sequence goes on along the minus strand of NC_090929.1, from coordinate 151,130,961 downwards.
TCTAGTCTTTCTTTCTATCTTCCCCTGGTTCTGTATTTAGCCCCTCCCTTTTGTTTGGTTCGGTGTGTTGCAACTTTTTTGCTTTGAGCTTCGCTCTCTGCTAGTCTTTCCTCGCTGCCTTACCGGTCCCAGTCCGGTTCCTTATTTTTTGCCTTTTCCCTCTTGGGGTCTAATCTGCTCCCTTTCCGCCTTTCTACAACCCGTTTACTTTCTGACCTTTGCTTCGTTCCCAGTCTTCCTTTCCCCTGCGCCTCCTCGGCGTAACGCTCTCTTTATCCTTTTACCTCTTTCCGCCTCTTACCTTCTCTTTCCTTCCTTGGATTCTTTTGTCTCGATCTTCTTTTTCCCCAGCCTTCTTTTTTTTCTGTTCCGTGTGTTTTCTCTGCTGCCTTGAAAGTCCCGGCACCGCAGTTATCTTCATTCCACGCCTATCTCACCTGGCATCACATGACTTTCTGTGTTTACATCTTATCGCATCTCTTCCTCGGAAGCTGAACCCTTGAAGTCTCCTTGCCAATCCGGAATCTAACATCACTCGGAGTCTTCACCTACCTGACGAGGAAAACACCGCTTTCCGGCAAACAGACTTAACCAGAGAGGCTTTTTTAAGCTTCTGCTTTTTTCCTCTCTCTTGGCTTCTTTGGCGAGGTGTCCCTTGCATTCCTGTTCCTTCAGGGAGACAGGGTGGCCTCTTACTGCAGAAGGCATTTTCTCTTCCCTAAAAAGAAGACTACAAGGAGAAAGGGGTGAAGACACGAGTCATCATCTGAAGATTCAGGTGAGGAGGAAGGGGATTAGGGTCAAAACTGTTCCAGTTCAGGAGAATCCTGTGATATATGTGACAATCCTGACAGTTATCAAGGAAGACCTAAGAGAAAGCATGAACGGTTGTTCTGACTGAGACTGGTTGGCCTAAGAGTTGTGCAAGTGATGGAAATAAAAGGCAAACCAAACAAATGGATGCAACTGTGAATTGAAAGCCCTGTAGAACTGTGTTGAGCTTGAGGAAGTGAACCCCAAGGCCATCTTGTGGAACTGTGTTGAACTTGGGGAAGGGATTCCTGACACCCTCTTGTAAAACTGTGTTGAACTTGGGGAAAGGAACTCGGATGCCACTTGGTTGGAACTGTCTGATCTTGGGAAGGGAGCTGAGAACACGCCTGGAGCTGGACGAAGCTCAGAACATTAGTTTGAACATTGTTATGTTGGTTGCTGACATTCCTAATTAATGTTTAGCTTTAGTTGTGAGGACAAGTATAGGTTAGGACAGAGACAGACTTTTAAGCTGAACTTACTGACTCACACTATCGTTAGTTTATTTAGGTTGGGAAATCCCACCTTAGTATAGGGCATGTTAGGCCTTACACCATCCCGCCATTTGAGTTAATAAAGACTTTTTGTTTGAACTTTGAATCTGTTGTATGTGTCTTGCTTTATGATGCCTTCACAAATGGTGTCAAGGGTGGGATGCGGCGCAACCATTATAAATTGGGGGACCCTACAATTTGAGAAGCTAAGTACCAGAGCATCAGACCCCTCGGTAGCCACCAAGGGCTCTATTGGGGTTGACATTTGTAGTAGTAGGGACAAAATTATTCGCCTCAGTGAAAGAAGACTGCTACCTACTGATTTGATTCTAATTCCACCACCTGATACGTACATCAGTCTAGCAACCAAATTAGGGCTGGCATGTAGATTCGGAATTGATGTATTGGCCGGAGTCATAGACCAAGACTTTAGAGGTGATGTTAAGGTGTTGTTACAAAATCACAAGAAAGTTCAATTTCAAATCCAACAAGGGTATAACATTCCTCAAGGGGTGTTGGAGAAAGCAACGTTTCCTAAGGTTAAAGAGGAATCTGGGGAGAAAAAAACAGATAGAGGTACTCAAGGCTTCGGAGAGGGCAGTGAGACACCCAATGCCCCTCTCAACACTGAACCCAGGAAAGTTATAGAGGAAGAACCTGAATCCCGTCCAGACCTGGCCTTTGCCCAAAGCAACAATCCCTTATTGGCTGATGCCTTTTTAGATGTCCTATATGAGCCAGAAGTTCCTGAGAAAGGGGGACCCTTTTATCTTTTTGAAACATGGACTTCTATACAGGGGAGACACCACTTCAGAGGGCTTGGTAAAAACACAGTTGGTTATCCCTAAAAGTCATAAGTAGGTGGTCCTAGAGAAACACCAATCACATCTAACAGGAGATGATCTAGGACAGTCCAAAACTCAGGCCCAAACAACAAATATGTTTTACTGGCCAGAAATTCACGCTGATATGAAAAACTTTTGTTGAATCCATTACTGATAATTTAGATCCCATTCTCCCGGATTGGTATGGACATTGTAGGACCACTGGGAACTTCCAAACTGGGAAATAAATACATTCTGGTCATTGTGGACTATGTGCCACGATACCCAGAGGCTTTTCCCCTAAGACCTAATACCACACAACAAATTCTGAAGCACCATCTCCCTTTCTTTAATCGGGTAGGGTTTCAAGGAAAATATTAACTGACAATGGCTCCACTTTCATGAGCAAACCCATGGTGGAAGTTAAACAACTGTTACATATCACCACACTACGACCACAAGACGGCCTTGTGGAAAGATTTAATAAAATTCTAAAGACCATACTACGGACGTTAGTGGAACAGGATGGTAGGAATTGGGATCAAATGGTTCCATGGGCTTTATTTTCAGTCAAATGGCCTCCTCCTCCCCCAGGCTTCCACTGGATTTCCTCCCTATGAACTACTTTATGTATGGAAGGGAACCCTGGGATGTCATGGATAAGTTGAGGGAAAATTGGAAGGAGAGATAAGAAGCCCCAATTCTGTGCTCCCAAACGTCAACTAGGCTTAAATAACATATGACAGCTGTTAAATCTTTGGTACAGACTCACATGGCTAAAGCACAGGAACAACAGAAGACCTCCGATGATAAAAAAAGGGTTGAGTTACGATTCTTTTCCATAGGTCAAAAGTGCATATTATTGCCATCTTCTGAAAATAAACGTATCTCCAAGTGGCATGCACCATATTAGGCTCTGGAACAAATGGGTCAGTATAATTATAAAATCTCACAGCTGAACCTTCATCTTAAAATCCAAGTCTACCATGTAAATTTGTTAATCCTTCAGAGTCCCATGCCATCATATTATCCTGCTGGTTACCAGAAGATATGGATAATAATGCCTTGATCTCCCCTGATCTCAGTAATGACCAAGAACAAGACCTGTATGACCTTATAAGACAATTTACCAATGTGTTTACAGAGGACCCCGGAAGAGTGAAGGATATTTTTTCATCATATCCGCACTTCCAAAGGCAAAGTTATACATTTAAAACCTTACTGATTATCCAAGTCCAGAAAAGATACCATCATCCAGGAAGTTAAGAAAATGCTAGATGGCAATATCATCGAAATATCATTGAACCTTCTAATAGTCCCTGGTCCTCCCCTATCGTGTTGGTGGTGAAACTCGATGGAAGTTGGAGGTTCTGTATAGACTTTAGGAAGGTGAATGCCATCTCTGTCTTTGCCGCTTACCCAATGCCTCGTATTGATGATCTTATTGACCGGCTGGATATTGCTGTCTACCTTTCAATAATAGATCTCACAAAAGGGTATGGGCAGGTTCCGTTAAATGGACCCTATAAAGAAGAAACTGCCTTTGCTACTCCCATAGGACTATTTCAGTTTATGGTTCTGCCATTTAGTCTACATGGTGCACTTGCAACATTTGCAATGCTTACCTGGTGTTCTGCAAGAATGGATGGCGACCTACCTGAATCTTGGAAACCTGTGACTCATATTTCTGCCCACACCCAGTTGGAATCACAGGGATTTACTTTTCTGAAAATCTTTGTTGTTGAAATGGTGGGCATAATCCCAGGAGCGCGGCAAGTAAAAAGCCTGTTAGCTTCACAGACTTCAATTGCCTTTTGTCCGTGCAGCGCACATGACTGCCGAAAACTGCTACTGCTCCCTTTAGCGTCACGGGTTGCTGGCAGAAGATGAGGCGTCTTCCTCTTGTGTGCCGTAGCTTGATTATCAATGGGCAATAATGGCTTGAGGTCAAAGAACTCGGGGCAGCCGTTAAGTCACGGTTGCATTGAGGAATCAGATATTTGAGGAAAGCACTCAGTTCAATGTTAATACAACAGACGTCGAAACACGCAGTAAATGAGGAACGTCTCATTGAAATGAAAACAATGAGTGTGAAATTCGCACGCTGCAAACTGCGTATAAAGAGTTTCTGAATTACTGTGTCTTTACGCTGCAGGGGAGTTTCAGAATTCAGGAATTAACAGAAAAAATCAACAGGAATTAGTCTGGAATTCAAAAGAAAATCTTGATGGTTCTTTATGCAGCGGTAAACGTCCTGACAAGTTTACTGTAACTTGCAAACAACGCTAAGCGTGTGTCCTTACCAGGGTGGGGTTTGGGGTCTATATTGTCTGGGTATATGCAGCACTGCACTGCCTCCTAGTGTTTTACACGGGTGAACCAAATGGGTGCCATCTTGGTGTACTTCCTTATTGGTAAGCAGGAAGCCATCTTAGAGTGAAACTTATGAACCAGTTCAGCCCAGGTTGTCAATGAAGATCTGAATACTGAATCATTGCAGTATGGCTGTTGACAATGGATTCTTGACAGCACTCCCCTTTAAGTCACCCTCCCCCCCAAACAGTCAGGTTACAGGGTTTTGGTTTGTTTAGACAATCTTGATGTAAAAGCTTCACTAGTTTTGGAGCATGCACGTTCATAGCAGGCTCCCAGGTTCTGTCAATAGCCCCGTAGACCTTCCAATCAATGAGATAGTACAGTTTGTTTCTTACCCACTTGGAATCTAAAATCTGTTTTACTTCGTATTCAGGGTCCCCTTGATCTATCATGATTGGAGGTGGTTTGATCATTGAAGAGCAAGTTTTTGGATGTACAGGTTTCAACAAGTAAACATGAAAAACTGGATGAATTTATAGCTTTGGGGGTAGTGCCAGCTTAACAGCAACTGGATTAATGATGTCTGTGATTTGATATGGTCCTATATATCATGGATGAAACTTTCTGGGGCCTTCTAGGTGGATATGTCTCATTGCCAACCACACTTGTTTTCCGACTTGGTACATCGGGCCGGATCTCTTTTCTTGTCAGCTTGGTGCTTGTACTAATTCTTAGCCTGCTGTAAATGTTCTCTATGTCATGCCTGCGCCATGGGCGCACACATTGGCAGCCATCATGGACTATTTGTAATTCATTTATCTTCAGAATACTCTTGGAACAACCCCTATTCACACTTTGGTACTTAATTCCCATTTGCGTGACTTTGGTGCCTTCTTATATAACTCAACTAACTACATGTACCACAATGCACCTTGCTACAGCTATCAATTCCTGGCCATTCCCATTCGTCAGCATTAGAACCACAATCCCCAGAAGCCCTAGGGATCAGTGCTGCTTCCACCATCTCAGGACCAGAGAGGGAGGAGGCAGATTGTTTTCCAGTGTGCTGCTCCAGGTGCTGCCAATAAGCCTGCCTCAGTACAGGGCAGGGCGGTATTTAAGCAGCTGCCTGCAGGAGCTCTGTCTCTTGCATCAAGAGTCCTCCCAGCCCCTTTTTGCCTTTTGTCTCGAATTTGTATGCTGTGCCTGCTACTGCATTTTCCTGCTTTTGTTCCAGTGCTCTTTCTGGGCTTCCTGCCTTGCAGCCTGCTACACCCTGCTGCCTACAGCCCTAGCATTTTGGGCTCCCTGATTCACAGCCCTGCTCCTCTGGGCTTCCTGCCTTGCAGCCTGCTACACCCTGCTGCCTACAGCCCTAGCCTTTTGGGCTCCCTGCCTCACAGCCCTGCTCCTCTGGGCTTCCTGCCTTGCAGCCTGTTACACTCTGCTGTCTGCAGCCATAGCCTTCCGGGCTCCCTGCCTCGCTGCTCTGCTCCTCTGAGCTCGCTCCTTGATGCTCTGCTCCGCTGGGCTCCCTGCCTTGCAGCCTGCTACTCTCTTCTGCTTTCAGCCCTGACCCTCGGGTCTCTCTGCCTCTACGCCCTGTTCCTTTGGGTTCGCTCCTTGCTGCCCTACTCCTCTGGGCTCTCTGTCTGCCGCCTACTACAGCTCTCAGTCCTGCTCCTCTGGACTGTCTGCCTAGCAGCCTACTACAGTCCTCTGCAATCCACTACAGTTTTTCTGTACCTTGTACCATTTGGTACTGCAGCCCTGCTTCCTTGTTTGCAGCCCCCCTCTTTCCTGGCTGCTGCTGCCTTGCTCTCTTCCTTGTTGCAACCCCTTGTTCTTGATCCCTGTCCTTCTCTTCCTTGACTCCTCTGTCCTCCCCTTTAGTTTACCCATTTCTATTGTACTGTTTCTTCCTTCATTCCCTTCTGCTCGATTTCTCTTAGAATTCCTTGTCACTGGTTATTTCTTTTCTTGTCTCTCTTGTGTCTTATGATGATCTTTTTTACAGAGGTTGACTGTTGGTTTCCGGCAGGCAACCTCTGCCCCTTCCCTTGTCGCGTTTTCTGTTTAACAGACACCCACAGCTGTTGTTCCCAGCCATGAGCAGACAGAGTGGGCCTCTGTAATAGTAATCCGTGCAGAAGGCTGGAGTTTCCAAAGGTCCGTGGAACACTCTTTTTCCATATCTGCAAGAGGGAATCCAGTTTGTTTGTATCTTTGTATTTCCTGCCCCTTTCTGTTCACAACTACAGTTGCCTACTTTTCTTTCTTGATGAGTTTCCTGCTGTGTGTGTACTTATCTGTCACCTTACATCAACACAGCCACCCACACCCTACCTGGGGGCCCTGTGCCACTCTTGACAGAGTGCCATCCTTGACACTCTAGCTTGTCGGATACTGTGTTGAATGGTTTCATGAAGGTGACTCACAGCTGGCATTTTAAATGCTTCTGGTGGATTATAAACAGATGTATGAGGGTGCATGCCATGCAAGAGATAGTAGGATGTACACCGAGTAGAATCGTGTGTGGTGTTGTTGTAGGACTACTTTACCACCTGTGAGAAACCAGAGGGTGTCTCGGCCGCTAGTCCCCAGGGATATCTCTCAGGTGACCAGGGCACAGCCATCGCCTTTGGATCCAGAACCTGGGGGTGGACCAGTGCGGGTGGATCACATGGGTGAGGGGTCTTCAGAGAGTGGGGGTGAGATAGCCGACAGCGAGATGCGGTTTCACCCTTATTTTGTTTATCAAACACATCCTATGTTTCAGTATGCTCTGAGATCCCAACCCCCCCTTTTAACACAAATACTGGGCCGAGGAAGAGGATGACTGAGAAGAACACTGACTTGCATACATCCTACTGGCCATGTCCCGCTAATTTGGTCAAGCAAAGTCAGGCACTTAATCCTAAGTGCATACACCTGATACCAATTAGCACTCCTCACACGAATAAAAGGCAGACACCAAAGACACACTCTGAGCAAGGCAGAGCACGAGAACAAGCAGAATTCTGGGATGAAGGCACACCTACTGGAGTAGAGCAACCGACCACGGGATGAGAGCAGCGGGCGAAAACCCAAGGTTTCCCATTGGAGGTCATTGCCTCGGCAGGCTGCGAAGGACGTGTGGAGAAGGCCATATCCCACAAGTGAAGATTGCATTGTGTTACAAGAACACCAATGACCCTCCCAGGTGAACAGCAGAGTTTTGGAGGCAAAGTCAAGCCTGTGGTACTAACCTTGACTCAAATATCAGAAAACGCCAAACAAGGAAAAACCACACACAGACGTTGAGTTGGCAAGCGACCTGAGAGACTGGTGTGTGTTAAACTGAATGAAGTAGCAACATCATATCACAAGTCAAGGCTGCACACATGTGGATGAGACTTGAAGAAAGGCAGACCTTTGAATGAATTTTGATGTAAAGAGCAGCTGGAAAATCAGCGATACTAAGTACCAGAGTGATCCGGTGAAAGGAAATAACCCACTCGAAGGTCTCTGTGAAAGGTACTTTGTTTAAAGCGAGAAAGCAAATGAACAGTAAAAGTAAAAGGAAGAAGATTAATTAATAGAGAAGGGAAAAGTGAAAGTAACAAAGTGAACATTGAATTGAAATGGTCCTGCAGTGTCTGACAAATAAGCCACGCACATTCAAAAGTCTTCGACATCTGAAAGGGTTCCGAGCCTGGCAGAGGGAGACCAGAAGTTTGTGTTGAAAGTTAATGTTAGTGTTCCGGGCTCGACAGACGGAGACCGGAAGTGAAATAAGCTAGTGGAAGGGAGCCCCACTTGCAACTTGTGTTAAACTTTATTGTAGGAGATCTGAGCCCGACAGAGGGAGATCTAAAAGAACTGTGTGGTGAAAGGTCTGAGCTCGACTGAGGGGGATTATTTGGGAATGTTTTTGATAAGACATTGTTTTGGAAGAAAGCGAGAGTCTTGAGCGTGGAAGATCAGGAGGACCTCAATCCATGGCTTTTTGAACTATGTATATTGTATGGAAAGCCGAGCCAGAGCATTTCATCTTGCCTACAAAGATCACCTTTCCCCATGAGGCCTAACATGGGGAGGAGTTCAACCACATTATCATCTGAACACTGATTTTTCCTTTTGTAGACATTTTTCTTGTCACGCTTTTTGTATAAAAAATAGGGCAGGCATTAATTTTTTAGCATAGGCCATTTTGGTTTGACAAACACTAGGATTGTGTTGTTTATTATGTTATGCTCGAGACTACTCCCATCTTAGTTATAGGGCAGAATAGGAGTTTTTCCAATCCCAACCATTTAAATAAAGGTTTTACAAATTGTACCCATTGTGTCAGTCTCTGCTTGTGATACCATGCTTCCACTACACCCTCAAAGGAGATCTACCCAATCCTGCTGAGTATAGGTCAACATGCATCGCAAGTATTTTTCTAGAGTCTGATTAGTTTGTTGAGTCTGCCCATCAGTTTGTGGATGATGGCTAGTGGACAGGCGAATATCAATTTGAACAAATGAGCAACATCTCTTCAAAAATTTCGATATAAACTGACTGCCTCAGTCAGACCTTACCACTGACGGGAATTTGCTTTAAAAATGTTTGAATAGGGCCTAGGCCATCGGTAATCCCTTAAGCGCAACGAAGTGAGCCATTTTTGATAACAGGTCTACCGCTACCAAAAACGGTATTGTAAACCATGGCTTCGAGGAAGATCGATTTTAAAATCAAGAGAAATGGCATGTCAAGGTGTTGGTGGTGTGGGCATGGGCTGCAAAAGACCTTGAGGTTTTTTCTGGATAGATTTCTGTTGAGCACACACATCGCAGGTTTCTATATGATGTATTACATCCCGGCGCAAAGTCGTCGATCAGTAGATCTTATGGTACGTTTTTTTGATTGCCGGGTGAGCTCCCAGCAAGGCATCGTGGTACCTTCTAAACAATTTGTCATGAGCTGTGGTCGTTGGCAAAAAAAAGTCATCCTTGAAAATACATCAGTCCTTCTCTCTCTTGTCTATCTCCAACTTTTTCCATACAGGCTTGTAGCTCCTGGTGTGGTAGGGCAGTGCACATGTCATCTTGCAGTTGCTTGAGTTCAGGAGTTGCAGTGAGAGTTCCTACAATTTTCGGCAATTAAATAATGGCCAGTGGCTCTGAAGTAGCATATACTTGATCAAGTTCTTCTTTTTCACACCCCAGTTTTGATAGAACATGAGCTTTCCCATTCTGTGTTCCCAGTTGATAGACAATGAGGAAATCATATTCCGTAAAAAAAGAGTGCCCATCACAATTGTCTGGCAGATTGAGACTGTGCAGATTTTAAATACTGGAGATTCCTATGATCAGTGTAAACTGTGACCTGATGTCTGGCCCCTAGAAGAGGATGCCTCCACTCCTTGAATGCTTCTTTTATGGCCAAGAATTCCTTGTCTGATATGGCATAGCTTCTCTCTGCGGGACTAAACTTCTTCGACCAGAAAGCTACTGCATGCACTCGACCTGACTGTGGATCCTTTTGCGATTAAAACTGCACCCATGGCTAAGCTTGATGGTCGGTTTCCATGATAAATGGTAAATTTGGAATTGGAATTTTCAAAATGGGTTCCGTCACAAATTGTTTCTTCAATGCCTGAAAAGCTTGCTCTGCGTCAGAGTTCCATTGGAAGATGCAGTTCTTTCATAACAACAGTAGCGATTTGATGTACGACTTGCGAAAAATCCTGGAATAAATCGCCTATACAAATTAGCAAACCCTATAACGTCTTGTACAACCTTTACTGATGTTGGTGATGGCCATTGGAGAATTGCTTCCACTTTCTTGCTATCCATCCGCACTCCCTGTGGAGTGAGCACAAATCCTAAAAACTCCACCTCAGTCACATGGAATGAGTGTTTTTCTGCATTTGCAAACAAGTGGCTTTGCCAGAGATGTTCTAAGACTGCCTTGACATGGGCAACATGTTCCTCTGGATTGGCTGGGTATGTCAATATGTCATCTATGTATACGATAGCACACACATCCAATAATTCCCTCAAAACATCATTAATTAAATACTGGATTGCGCCAGGGCCTTTCCATATGCCCAACAGCATTGCTTGATACTCGAAAAGTCCATATGTGGTGCACAATGCCGTTTTCCGCTCATCCCCTTCTTTGATACGCACCAAATGATAGGGTCCCCTGAGATCGAGTTTAGTATACATGGCAGCCCTTCAAACCTGATCTAACAACACAGGTATTAGTGGTAAAGGATATGAATTCTTGTCAGTGACGTCCTTCAATTTGCAGTATTCAATGCATGTACGAAGGTCTCCCTCTTTTTTGTGGACGAATGAAGTCATTGGCCAGATAGTGATCCAAATAATTGCGCAGAGGTTTGTTCTCATTCTCTGTGAGAGCGTAAATGTGACTGCACACCACTTGCGCCCCAGGCATTAAATCGATCTGACAGTCATACTGTCAATGATGTGGTAAGGTTTCTGCATGCTCTTTTTTAATACGTCTTCAAATTCTCTATGGATTGCTGGGATTTCTCCAGTGAGCCCTTACACCCTTTCTCCTAAATGCGTGATGGCTGCTGTGAGGAACTCCTGGTGGCAACAAGTAAGACAGACACAAGTGATTACAGTTCAAGGGTATTTATTGAACAATGATTGCTGTAAGTAGATTGGGAAAACGCCTAATCTAAACCTAAATCTACGATGGGAACAAATGTCAACCATCAAATGAAAAATAAGTCCTAGTGACGTGTGTCAAATAAAATAGCCTATACTAAGAAACCTATTGCCAAATCATACAGCTAATACAAAAAAGGGTGTGGGATAGTGTAACGCTAACCTTGTCTCCACAGGAGCGTAATGATCAAAGGGCCCTGTTGATCTGCTAAAACCGGTTCTTTAAGGGTTTTTTCCTGTCATGAACTAGAAATAACAAGAAGGGAGGTACTGCAATTAATATGAATGGTAAATTCTACTAGGGCTCTTTCCTGCCTTCCAACCTAAAAAAAAAGTTCCCCCTTTATTTCAATGGCCCACACTCTCCTCACCTGGGTTTTGTGTTTTAGGAGCTCTACATCCTGCAATAACACAGGGGCGCGCAGGTGTTGAGGTTCGGAAGACTAAGATACTGCTAAGCTCTGGAAAGCCCCTGAAGGTAAGTGTCTTTATCTATGAATAAAGTCTCTTGTCAGAAACAAAGGGAAAAAGGCAGATGTCACTGAGGAAAAATGTTCTAAGTTGGAGAGATCTCTCTTGCTGAACTAAACAATTCTTTTTTCCTTTTGCAGGTTCTCTAAAGAAAGCTTTAACTGAAGAAGTTGGCGTTATCAAGGAAAAAACGTGAAAACCTTTTTGTGAGGTAAGTTGGCGCGCTTGCTATAGTTGAAGCGCACAAACGGGGTGTTTTAGGAAAACCTGATACGGTTTTTCTATTGTGGTAAGTATGTGCGCGTTTCAGGGAAAAGAGCGCTGCACAGCCTAAATTTGTTTTCTAAATACGACTGCCGTCTTCTGTGGAGTGCAGCTTTAACTGTGAGGAAAAAACTCATGGGAGCTTCAGGTACGTATGTGTGTAAGTATATTCGCCTTAAATTCTGTAATGTTCGTTATTTAACTTTGCTACCTTTGTATTGCAGGTCTTTGGAAGTAGGAAAAACCTCAGACTGTTGCTGCGGCTGTGAATGAAGGCTGATGACTGACCTGGGAACTATGGCGGAAGAATTCTTCTGTAGGAGGACTGCGGCGGTGCAGGAAACTTCGGTCAGGTAATACTAGTCTTTGGTCTGTAGAGCTTTTCAGATTATTAACATTTCTTTCTTTTATTCAACAGGTTCTGTGAGCTGAGCGCTTGTAGCGTTACACCGCTGTCAGCGGACATAACGCGAAGCACGCATTACTGCAGAGGCGGGGCTTATATAGCCATCATTGCCCAATGACTGGTTCCTGTCACCTTTCTCCTTCTCTTGAACTGCCGCGTCTGCTTAGCTGTCTCATTGTGCTGTCTGCCGTGCTCATGCTGTACTGTCGTGCCCCACCTTTTATCCCTCTGGGGAAAATAAAGGGCTTTTAGCTGTGTGGGATTTGGGTTATTGTCAATTGCCTGACTCTGCCTGACCCTTGGGTTGGGACATGTCAGGTAAACAGCATTAGAATTAGGCCATTTCCTGTCATAAGGTAAGAAGGTGTTCGCATTGGAAAAAGAGGGAGTTAAAGTTTTCGAGTGTCCTACGGAATAGGATGGGGAAAAGGTGTCATAAGAAAGAAGATAGTTAGGAAAAGGTAGGATTGGTAGGAGTTTCAAAATAAACAGGAATGACCAGTATTCTTTTTGGGAACTGAACAAGGGGAATTGTGGGAACGGTAGTTTTTGGTCAAAGCGGACCGGGAGTTTGAAAATAATAATTAGCGGGACATGAAGAAGAATGACTAGGAGTATTAGGGTAGGAAACAGAAAAGAAGGGATTCTGGGAGATGTAATTTTTCCTCATTCGGAGGCGGTTCCTACCAGGTTAGCCAGACATGGTGGGGTTGTTGGATTTGGGCAGGACAGATTTAATGGGAGGAAGCGTGGCAGATGTATTATAGCCTATAAAGGCCTCAGAGATGTAGTCCGCCTCTTCCTCTACCTCGGCATAGTACAGTTCTCCCCTGGGACATTCCCCCAAGCATAACACAGAGTTCCCCTACCCAGGTGATCCTCCCCCACTGGTCCAACCCCAGGAACTGGATCCAACAGTGATGGCTGTGTCCTGGCCACCTGAATAAGGGATTTCAGGGCTCTACTCGGGAGAGCACCATCAGGTTTCTCACACTGCTGATACAAGGTTCCCAGGAACAGATTGTGGAACATAGCAGGCCTGTAAACATTCCTCTGCAAACGATAACTCTCTTGCTTTCCAGTCCACCCAAGGGTTATGTTTTTCTAGCCATGACGGGCCAGATATGACTTGCATCTGTGGGGCATCAATGAGGTGAAAGATAATGGATTCTCAATGTCCGTCCTGGCACAACAAGATTAGAGTCTCTGTGTTTTTAGACACGGAACCCGAAGACAAAGGAGTGCCATCTACAGCCACCAAATTTTCTACATCCTTTTGCAGGGTAAATCTGAATGGCTAAGTTCTGGTCCATGTAATTGCCAATTGCTCCGTAATCCAGATACGCTTCTCATGCGTACATTTTCTGGGGCTGGCGAGACCCAATTAGGATGATGGGTATGGCAAAATATGAGACCTCGGGACCTTTTTGACAACACTCGACAGTTGGGTCTCCACAGCTGCCGGGCCTGTTAGTTTTCCGATGAGAGAGTTGCAGCCTTGCCAGTAGCGTCTAAAGCTGCTGCGGGTTTGCGTTAAGGTTTAGCTGGACAATCTCGTAAAAAATTACCTGCTTTTCCACAGTACAGACATAATTGTTGCTGTCGTCTTCGGGTACCTTCCTCCTTTGATATCTAACCTCTGACTCGCCCCAATTGCATGGGCTCAGGCACGGGATCGGCATGTCTATTGTTATTTTCTTTGGGTCGGAGGTACATTGCTTTGAAGTCTGAGCGGGACCTATCAGTCTTCCTTTCCTGTCGCTGATGATCCAGCTGTACAACAAGATCTATAAACTCAGAGCAAATATACTTGTGCTAGAACATCCTTTAGTTCTCCACAAAGGTCTCTATGATACAAGAAGGTTATTTTCTTTTCAGGCTAGTTGGATTCAGCAATTAGTCTGTTCAATGTGGGGATATATACAAGAATGTCCTGTGACCCCTGTCGTAATGATACAAGCTTGTTATCCAGAGCCTGAGCTTGTGATTTCCTAGCAAATAATTTTGCAAGTTCTCGCAGAAATCCTTGGAAATTGCTATGTAGAGGACCTCCCACTCTACCAGCGGTATGGACCAGTTATCAGCCTTGCCTCCCAAGTACGATAGAATAAATGTCACTTTGGTTTGGTCACTTGGAAAGGATACAGGTCTGCATATGAAATGTAGTTTACTTTAGTTCATGAAGATTGTGTATTTGAGACGGTCTGCTGTAAATCGTTCAGGGCTCTGTTGACAAATTGGACAGGAACGGGGGCCTGGGGAAGCCAACCAGGGACCATCTGAGCTGGCAACAGAACCTGGCACGCTTGTGTTTGGGCTTGTTCTCTGGCTAACTCTTCAGTTTCATCTCTATTCACCACAAGTTCCCTTCAAAGAGATTTTGTATCTGACCTGGCCGCATGTACTTCAGCTCTCAGTTCCCCTAACAGGACAGATAGTTGATCTACATCTGAGGTCTCCATATCATCCTGACAGAACAAGAAACATGGGTTTAGCCTTCTGTGACGCTTGCCAGTGTTCTGCAGGAACGGATGGTGAACTACAGGAATCTTGGAAACCTGAAGTGTAGACTGATGAAGACCACCGGCACCTCTGAAGGAGCAAACACGAGTGCAGTTCTGCCATGCGCACCCGTCCTTGCATCCAAAGAGATCGAATTGGGTTTTTTGGTGGGACTGTGATGTTATGGTGATACCTCGCTTCTGTATTCCTTTTCTGTAGAGCTAACTGTAGACGACAGAGGAAGATCTATGAGGTCCTGCGTTGTACTGTAAGACCATATATGGAATAAAGGCACTATAACCATATACTAATGACACGCCAGTCGTGAGGTTCGTTTCCCAAACAAGTCTGGTTTATTTTCAGAGTATCTCAGTCGGCCGACCGGGTCACAACACCTCACAGCGTGTGTTCACAGACACCGTGAGAGGAGAGAGTGCGAGCATTGGTAAAGCAATAATATATATACATAACACATCATCATTGTACAGCATTATTCGGTCCACCAATATAAATGGCATACAAGCTAGGGTTCAGTAATTGACAGTTATGCAAGTAACTTCATTCAGTCTAAACATTTGGTATTTCTAGCCGAGGCTGCAGAGACAGCTTACTATTTTGGGGAACACGGGGCACTGGCACAGGGAAAGATATCATGTTCTACCAGGGAGCCATTCCAACTAATGTTATCTATTCGCTGCGCTCATGGGCTAAGGGTCAGACAGTTCTGAAGCAGAGAAAATACCATCTTTCATGGAGAAGCACCGTTAGTCGCATATAATTCTTATTTAACTGCCTTCTACAACAGCGTTTGCAAGACAGACTGGCACCTGGGTTGCTGATTAGTCGATGCTTATGTACAGCTTCAGGGCTTCACAGAATAAGAAAAACAATGTATTTCTGCAGGGTTTCACATTCCTGCCTACGTTAGCATACAAAAGTTCAAGCTGTGACCTCACACCGTGTGTAGACCTGAAGCACAGAATATATTTGCAAAAGCAGTTAGAAAAGAAAATGGCAGGCAATTACAAAATGGACTCCCAATGGTCAGATTCAGGTTTCATGGTTCGCAATGCTTGTTACCTGCTGCGATTTGCTTCTGGCCAACATACTATTCATACCATTCGGGCTGTACGATTGCATTACAGTTTTACAAACCCTCCTTTTGGCCTTAAGCCAGTAGCATCATCCAAACATTGCGTCATCGTCGGACCAAGTATCACTTTCCAAACTACCCAAGTCGCTATCATAATCATTATCAGAAATATTGATTGACATACACTTCTTGATTATTTCATTTTCATGGTTGAGACCACCATTTATCATATTGGGTTCGGGCTTCAGGATCTTTGTACTAATTTTCTGTACACATTCATTTGTAATTATGGAGCACCGTTAGTCCCATATAATTCTTAATTAACTGCCTTCTACAACGGCGTTTGCAAGACAGGCTGGCACCTGGGTTGCTGATTAGTCGATGCTTATAGGCTTCACAGAATAAGAAAAACAATGTATTTCTGCAGGGTTTCACATTCCTGCCTACGTTAGCATACAAAGGTTCAAGCTGTGGCCTTGCACCGGTGTAGACCTGAAGCACAGAATATATTTGCAAAAGCGTTTACAAAAGAAAATGGCAAGCAATTACAAAATGGACTCCCAATGGTCAGATTCAGGTTTCATGGTTCGCAATGTTTGTTACATAATGCGATTTGCTTCTGGCCAACATACTATTCATACCATTCGGGCTGTATGATTGCATTACAGTTTTACAAACCCTCCTTTTGGCCTTAAACCAGTAGCATGATCCAAACATTGCATCATCATTGGACCAAGTATCACTTTCCAAACTACCTAAGTCCCCACCATAATCATTATCAGAAATATTGATTGACATAAACTCCTTGATTATTTCATTTTCATGTTTGAGACCACCATTTATCATATTGGGTTCGGGCTTCAGGATCTTTGTACTAATTATCTGTACACATTCATTATGTAATTATGGAGCAAATGGCTGGCAAACATTGTAGGCAACAACATCAGAGTATGTGGATACTGAATATCATGACCAAAATTGCAATCAATTTCCATTCCCAGGATCGTAACAGTTGCCAGAACCATGTACTCACATTTAGATTCCAGCCACCTCTGGGAACGTGGATTTCAGAACTCAGAACGTGTAATTTTTTTATTTCTTCAAATATTGTAGGGGAGGAGTCGCTTACAAAAACACAGCACGCTGATCCCACTAATTTGCATACACCTCCATGGTCAGCCAAAATAATGTCAAGAACCATTCTATTTTGAAGTGCAACTAGTCTGATTGCTTTTTGTTCCAGTGTCATGTTGTATAGTATGTCAGTGGTTTCATTAATAGTTTTCTCTAACACCCTGGACAGTCTTCTGATATTTCATGAATGTATTGCTTGTCCCCAAAAAGGTATAAAGGATTTAGCTATGCCATCAAATATTTGCCAAGCAGCATCATCTCGCCGAGGGTGAGATTTGGATCTTTTTGCTATTTCAGAGGTTGTAGCAAGAAATACACTAAGTAAAAGTATCCCTAAATAACAGGTACCTACCCAGTTTCTAGGCAACCATGGATAGACTTGATGCCCACATACAAAATAGACAGGACCTCCTATATATAGCGGTTTCTCTTCGTGCTCAAGTACGGCAGTATTCATACATCTGGTCTGGTAAATGTACCCATTGGATGAGAACCTTTTTTCCGCAAACAGAATGGAGCAGAATGTGGACTATGGTTAATAGTGTAGGAAGGAGGCATGGCACCTTTGTTACCTACAGGAGCCATTTTAAAAGTAATCAGCGACTGGTAAGGTCTAGAGAGTCTATTAATGGGGCTGGCCGATGCAGTGTTCATTTTGCTTCTATTTGAAAACACGGAACAACCCAAGGGTGGCAATACCAATCTCTCAAATTAATTTATGTTAGTTCCATCAAAATTCCCAGTGGTACTGTCATTCCATCTCCCAAAAAAGAGAGCTCTTAGTGATGCACAACAGGCAGTACTCAGGGGTAGAGGATGTATATACCAGCCCATTCCTCTTTCCCCATGCTGGGGTAAATGCAAGCACACCCAGCAATTAGATCAGTTCAAGATTGCATGTGTCATATTCATAATCAATAACAGAGTATTGTTATCATAACCTTTTCTGTGTTTAACATCTCGTGGAGGGAGAGTGTAAGAAAGCACATGAGCCGGAGTGATAGTGGGAGCATTGACAGTGGGCAATACGGTATTCATTGGATGTACATCTTCTAAATACCAGGACATTGGAATTAGTGTAAATATGATGCAGATAAGTATGATGGCCAGGAGCAGTTTAGTCTAAATAGACCAAGGCCCTCATTACAACACTGGCGCTAAACCATGGCTCTATTAGCACCATGGTTGGTGCCGGTGTTGTAACGAGTCCGCCATGGTGAAATGGGGAAATACCGCCCCATTCCAAGGTTGGCGAGGCGGTATTTCCCCATTTCACCATGGCCCTTCCCCATTCCCATTTTTGCTCCATAGTGCTCAATGGGAATGGGGAAGGCGGCAATTACGGTACCGCAAATTGCGGTACCGTAAATGCCTGCAAGGTCCCTTTGCGGGTCCCTACTTTAACGGCTGGTCCAGACCAGCCGTTGAGGTCGGGTCCCGTAAAGGGACCTCGTAGTGAGGCGCTAAGTGGTTAATGGCGCCGCAGCCTTTTATGGCGCCGTTAACCACTTAGCGCTTGGGTCGTAATGAGGCTCCAAGTCTTCGTTGGAGCAGATTCAATGGGGGTCATTCCGAGTTTGGAGGCAGCCATGGTGCTATTAGCACCATGGCTGCCTCCAAACTCGGGTCCAGGTCTGTGGTGTCGGAATGGGGACTTACCGGGACATTCCGACCTATGCGGACCCGGTAAGTCCCCATTTCGAAAACCATTCCCCATTCCCATTTGAGCCCTCATTCCCCATTCCCATAGGGCTCAATGGGAATGGGGAAGGAGATAATAACGGGCCCTTAACGGGTCCCGCTAAGGGCGGCTGGTAAAACCAGCCGGCCCTGGTGGGACCTGCTAAGGGACCTCGTAATAGGGCGGTAGGGGGTTAACGGCACTGGCATCCTTACTGGTGCCGTTAAACCCCTACCACCAGGGTCGGAATGACCCCCAATGTCAATGTCTATAGTTCTATTAATGTATTCATCAGCGCATGAGGCAGCAGGAGCGAATACAGGCATGATCTATAAAGGATTATTTCAAAAGTTTCTCAGCGTCCGTCGAAAAAAAGGTATCACACGGCAACACACGTTTAGTCAGTAGAATGTAAGCAAGTTCAATTCGGCCTGCTTAAGATGGCAGCAAGCTGGTGTTTACCTCAGAGGCTCCAAAATATAGAAGCAAGTATCAACTTCAGTTTTCCATAGTGTCGGTATCTTTGCCCCCGCTTGTCTGCGCTAGGTTGCAAAGCTCTTCACTTTCATCTCAGTAGCTCAGTCGGCCGACCGGGTCTCAACACCTCACGACATGTGTTCACAGACCCTGTGAGAGGAGAGAGAGTGAGCTTTGGTAAAGCAGTAATATATATACATAACACATCATCATTGTACAGCATTATTCGGTCCGCCCATATGCATGACATACAAGCTAGGGTTCAGTAATTGACAATTATGCACATAACTTCATTCAGTCTAAACATTTGGTATTTCTAGCCGACAGTGGCGTTGCTAGAGGGGGAACTGGGGGGGCCAGGGCCCCCCCTGTGAAACCCTGTGCCTCCCCATGCGCCCCCCCACCTAAAACGAGCAGTGACCATGTTCTCCCCTTACTTTTGTCTGTGCCCCCCCACTTATGTCTTTGGCCCCCTCTGTGCCCCTCCTAAATTTGATTTCTGGCGACACCACTGCTAGCCGAGGCTGCAGAGACAGCTTATTGTTTTGGGGAACACGGGGCACTGGCACGGGGAAGGATATCATGTTCTAGCAGGGAGACATTCCAACTAATGTTATCTATTTGCTGCGCTCATGGGCTAAGTGTCAGACAGTTCTGAAGCAGAGAAAATACCATCTTTCATGGAGAAGCACCGTTAGTTGCATATAATTCTAATTTAACTGCCTTCTACAACGGCGTTTGCAAGACAGGCTGGCACTTGGGTTGCTGATTGGTGGATGCTTATGTACAGCTTCAAGGCTTCACAGAGTAAGAAAAACAATGTATTTCTGCAGGGTTTCACATTCCTGCCTACGTTAGCATTCAAATGTTCAAGCTGTGGCCTTGCAACGTGTGTAGCCCTGAAGCACAGAATATATTTGCAAAAGCGTTTAGAAAAGAAAATGGCAGGCAATTACAAAATGGACTCCCAATGGTCACATTCAGGTTTCATGCTTCGCAATGTTTGTTACATGATGCGATTTGCTTCTGTCCAACCCACTATTCATACCATTCGAGCTGTACAATTGTATTACAGTTTTACAGTACAAGCAACTACTGCCTCCACTGCACTCGCCTAACTCAGAAGGACATTCGAGTAACTGGCTTACCAGAGACAGGTCTTGTTAATGGGAAATGGATGTTTTGCCGCTGTTCGTTGGTTGGCTGCAGTACCTGCAAAAGACAGCGTTTCATGGAAATGGATTTGATGGCGTTTCATCTGTGAAATTCTTTGTAATTGTTTATAGTTCTTACAGATGCAATCCTTATGTCTTCATAGAATTAATAAAAAATCTGAAAAGGGCAGGGAAACTCTAGCCTCTGGACCAGAGTATTACAATTGCATAGAATTAATGTCTGTCTTTTCTCTTGCAGTTGATGTGAAGATTTTAAGAAGCACCGTACTTCACTGGAGTTTTTCACAGACAAGTGTTTTCAGTAATAAAATCCATATGCCCCTTTTACTGTCGTATTTGTGCCCACAACCCATTGGAATAACAGGGTTTTACTTTCTGAAAATATTTGTTGTTGAAATGGCACGCATAATTCTAGGAGCGCGGCGAGTGAAAATCCTGTTTGCTTCATGGACTTCAATTGCCTTTAATCCTTGCGGCACGCATGGCTGCCGAAAACTGTTACTGCTCCCGTTACAGTCACAGATTGCTGGCAGAAGATAATAAGGGGTCTTCCATTGTGCGTGCTGTAGCGTGATGAACAATGGACGATAATGGCTTCAGGTAAAAGAACTCAGGGCAGCCGTTATGTCACGCAAAGCGATCGGTTCATTGCTAATACAACGTATGTCGGAACGCGGGGTAAATTAGGAGTGTTCTTACTTGTGAAATGAAAACAATGAGTGCAAAATTTGCACGTGGCAAATTGCATATAAAGATTTTCTGAATGACTGTCTAGTTAGGCTGCAGGTGAGTTTCAGAATTCAAAAATTAACAGAAAACATCAACAGGAATAAGTCTGGAATTCAAAGAAAATCTTGATGGATCTTTAAACGCCCTGACAAGTTTACTGTAACTTGCAAACAACGCTAAGCATGTGTCCTTAGCAGAGTGGGGTTTATATAGTCTGGGGTATATGCAGCACTGTACTGCCTCCTAGTGCTTTACTCGAGTGAACCAAATGGGTGCCATCTTGGTGTACTTCCTTATGAGTAAGCGGGCAGCCATCTTATAGTGATACTTACGTACCAGTTCAGCCCAGGTTGTCAATGAAGGTCTGAATACTGAAGCACTGCATGAGGTTACTGATATGGCTGTTGACAATGTATTCTTGACAACATTCCAGAGATATATGGATAAAATCTTGCAGCCATACTCAGATTTGTGTGGAGCCTATATAGACGACATTGTGATACATAGCAAGTCATGGGAAGACCACTTGTAACATCTTTACACAGTCACTGTAGTGTTAAGGAAAGCTGGGCTGACCACTACCCCAGAAAGTGTAAACTAGCCCAATCTGCTGTTAAGTATTTTGTTTTTTTTGTGGCTAATGGGATGGTCCAACCACAGCAGGAGAAAGTTAGAGCTGTTCTCGATACCCCCACACCAAACATTCTGAAATATCTGAGGGCCTTTTTGGGGCTAATTGGTTATTACTGCCAGTTCATCCCAAATTTCTCCAGTAAAACCTCTAGATTAACCAATAAATTGAAAAATACTGAGCCCCAAAAGATCAGATGGGATGAGGAAGCAGATATCTGTTACACAACCTTGAAGCAAACTCTATGCCAGAGCCCCATTCTGAAAGTAGCAGACTACTACAGGTTTCATACTTCAGACAGATGCTTCCTTAGTGGGACTGGGAGCCGTCTCATCCCAAAATCATGACGGATTGAAACACCCGATATTATACATTAGTCGGAAGTTGTTTCCCAGAGAGAAAAACTACCCAGTCATCGAGTTAGAAGCACTAGCAATCAAATGGGCAGTGATACATCTTAAATACTACCTCTTGGGCCATAGGTTTTGATGGATAACAGATCACTCCCCTTTGGTATGGATCAGCCAGAGGAAAGAATCCAATTCTAGGGTTATGCAGTGGTTCTTGGACCTTCAACCCTACTGCTTCACAGTGGAACACCGGAAGGGTCGAGAGCAAGGTAACGCGGGCTTCCTCTGCTGGTTTCCATGTGGAGCACCCCAGTCACCTCTGCATAGGGGAAGGGTATGTGAGAAACCTCAGGGTATCCTCCCATCTACTCCCCTTGGATCCTCTGTTCAAGTGGCCAGGGAAAGGCCATCGCTTTTGGATGCTGACCATAGGGGTGGAGATGAGAGGGAGGATCACCTGGGTGGGGATCCTTGGGTATTGGGGAGAGGATAACCACTGGCAAGACATGGCATCCCCCCTTTTTTAGTGAGGACCAAATGTACCCTGCCCCTGCCTTTATATGCTGTTGTGAATCATCTCCTCTCATTTCTCCTCATTTAAACCATGATAGTACTGGGACGAGGAATGGGCGACTAAGAGTAGTGAACACTAACAGCTAATTTCATCACTCTAGTACTGAGAGGAGGAAGAGGCCTGAGAAGTATTGTTAGGGTCAGTGTAAGGAAGGCATGGTATCAAACACTGAAGACACACACAAGCGATAACAGTCCAGGGTGTTTATTGAACTTCGATGGGTTGGTTGAACACCTATCTAACCCCAAATCTAAGGATGGGAGCAAGCTATGACCATCAAATAATAAAAACGCAGTTCTAGTGGAGTCTCTGTCAAAGTAAATGGGCCTATACTAATAAACCTATTGCCAATCTTTACTTCTAAATACAAATGGTATGGGACAACAATGGTTGGAAAAAGAAAAGTGTTCAAGAAATGATATGTCAGGATAGTGGAGCAGTTGGCTTCCTTTTACAATATAAAAACTATGGTCCAGGAGGATAGCTCAGGGGCAACGCGCTCGCCTTGGAAACAAGATGACACTGAGCAACACAGGTTCGATCCCCAGTCTCGCGCTTAGAAAACTCTGGGTATTAAGCGCATTATGAATAACCAATTACAATTACAATATTCCCCACGTTTTCAGCACGGGACAAGGCGGTAAACTCAAGCTTTGCACACACTCTGGCTTCACTGCCACAAGGATATAGTTCAAAGCATAGGTATCAGGGCCTTCTGACAAAGTCTCTCTCCCAATGACAGTCTCTTATTGCAGAAGACTTGACGTAACAAACAAGCACGAAAGTTCCTTTCTTGTTAGGATTTTCACATTCACAAGATCTCGAGTCCACTGTTCACCATGGGTCTCCCTCCTTCAGGCACGGACTGCCTTTTAACACAATGATCTCAATTGGTCTACCTCGATCGAGCTCAGACCATCGATCTCCCTTGTTCGGCCTTGGTCGCCTTAAGCACAATGTTCACAATTGTCTCCCTCGTTCAGGCTCAGACCCCTTTAGCACAATGTTCACAATCGGTCTCCTTCGTTCAGGCTCCAACCCTATAATCTCATTTCTAAGCTTTCTTCTTTGTATCAAAAATCACAGCATGGGACAAGGTGGGTCCCCTGAGCACAACGCACACTCGAGCTTTCCCAGCATGAGCCGACAGTTCCTCTCCAGCTATCAGGTTCTTCGACGGTTAAAGTCTCTTTTCAATAAAACTTCTCTTGCCTTCGAGGGCCTGATATTTTGAACGAACAAACACAAAGGGTCTCATTACACGGATGGCTATTAGCACCTTGGTCCATGCCGGTAAAATACCGGCACCACCTTGGTGGAAAGGGGAATTACCGCCCTATTCCAAGGTTGGCGGGGCGGTAATTCCCCTTTCCCCCATTGCCCTTCCCCATTCCCATTTTTGCCCCATAGGGCTCTATGGGAATGGGGAAGGCGCTAATTACGGTGCCGCAAATTGCGGTACCGTAATTAGCTCTCTGGTCCCTTTGTGGGTTGGTTTTTAATGCCTGCAAAAAGCAGGCGTTAAATTCACCAACCCGCAAAGGGACCTCGTAGTAAGGCGGTAAGGGTTTACCGGTACCGGTAAAATACGGGTACCAGTAAACCCTTACCGCCTACCGTGTAATGAGGCCCAAAGTTCTTTTCTATGTATAGCTTTGGGTGACGTCTCACCCCTGGATCCCCCTCTTCTGGGCGCAGACCTCTCATAGGTTGTATTCAACAACACAAACAGTTCCTTTCTCAATGAACTTTTGTTGATGACTTTCCACTCCTGGATCTCCCTCTTTCGGGTTCGGACCCCTTTTCAATTTCCAGCCTCCCTCCATCGGGTTCACAATGGCTTTTCTTTTGGGTTCTTCCTCTGCCGGGCTCGGATCCCAATGCCTAGGGGGACAATCCACTTTCCCTGGTCTTACAACCCTCTGCCGGGTTCACTCTGGTCACCTTTTGCAAAACAGTTCACTGTGGACATCCCTCCACCAGGTTCCCTCCTGTCAAGGCACTGTTCATGGAACTTTAGACTCTTACCCTCATGAGTCTTAATGTCTTTTCAAACAATTAACTGTGGACTCCCCTCCTCTGTGTTCACTCCTGTCAACACAATATTCATGGGACTTCAGATTTCGTCCCCTCTTGTTAGCATCCCTCTGCCAGGTTCACTTTTGCCAACCTTTTCAACGCACTGTTTGTGTACTACTTGTACCATGCAGGATTAGTTTCCCTTAGTTTCCCAATCATCTGTCAGTCAAAGACTTTAGACTGTACAGAGGATTTGACAAGACCCCCGTATGGCCACTTTGAGCCCCTTCCACCTTTTCCTTAGGCCTTCTGGTTACTGTAGTTCAATATCAGGGTAATCGGCTAGCGTTTCTCGAGTGAACACCCACATGGTGTTTGATTCTGCTATGCTGGCGTCCCCTTTTCTTATATCAACAGTTCTTTGTTTATTCAAAGTTCAATTAGCCGCTTTCTACTTTCGTTCAACATAGTTCGGTTTCTTTATCGGCTCTCCCCTCGACTCACCGGCTGTGATGAACTGCTTTGCTTTCTTGTCTGTAGCGTCAAGGCCGGTACGATTGGGCCATGCGTCTCTCCTCGGCTTGGCTGTCAGCGGAAGAGGCACCCGGGTACCTTTGACATCTGTGGTAACACACGCTGGCTATTGTCAGTGGTCTTACAATTGCTTCTCTTGAGGTTTCAAGGGTCTCTGTCGATAAGGCCAAGGTCACTTCTACCCTTGAAATCCTCTCGACTTTCACTGTCTTTCTCCTTCTCTTGAACTGCTGTACGGAGTTAGCTCTCACATCATGCAATTCCTGGGGGTGGGACAGTGAGGGAGGATCACCTCGATGGGGGGTCCTTGCTCCACCTTTTATCCCTGTGGGGAAGGGAAAGGGCCGTCAGATGTGTGTGAATCTGGCCAATTGCCTGACTTTGCCTGACCCTTGTATTGGGACATGTCAGGTAAACGACTCTGGGGTTATACATGGTAGGATGGGGAAAAGGTGTTTAAAGACGGGAGATACTGCGTCTCACCCGTCAGTGTCCCGCTCCCACTCCAGAAGGACCCCTCATCGAGGTGATCCTCCCTCACTGTTCCACCCCCAGGAATTGGATCCAAAAGCGATGGCTGTGTCCTGGCCACCTGGATGATAGAGCCCCGGGGACTAGATAGGGAGACCCCTTCAGGGTTCTCACAATTTCTCTGGCACTGCTTTGATCCTAGAGCCAATGACGGTACCACGGCCGCTGCTCCTCTCCGACTCAGTCAGCCATGCAGGAAGGCCACGGGTATCTCAGACACACAATGCAAGATTCTTCAGTCTGCTTTCCTGGCCTTACGCTTTTTAATTTGAAGGATTCTGGAAAGTAAAGGTTTCTTGCCGGAAAGGAAGGAAGTATCTCCCTCCTTGCGCACCCTTCTTGGTTTGTTGTTTTTATTCCCTCGTTGAGCTGCCGTCTGGAATATGCTGTTCCTTTGTGTGCTTTGTCTCGCTCAGAGTGTGCTCTCGTTCTCTGCCTTTTACCCGTTTGGGGAAGCTTAATGGAAGTCAGGTGTGAATGGTTACCAGTAGTTGCCTGACCTGGCCTGACCATAGTAGTGGGACATGTCAGGTAGTTTGCTCGGGTGTGAGTTTGTTTTCTTCCAGAGTGGGCTGTCTGTGTGAAAGTGTTTGTGAAGTGAAAGGGGTGGGGGTTCATGTTCCCAAATATCCTAACAAGTAGGATGGGGCAAAGGTGTTACAGGGAGGGGGATAATGCACCTCACCATCAGATGTCCCACTCCTATACCGTGAAGACCCCTCACCCAGGTGATCCTCCCGCACTGGCCCACCCCCAGGAACTGGATCCAAAAGCGATGGCCGTGTCCTGGCCTCTTGGATGACAGATCCCCGAAGACTCGCGGGAGAGACACCATCTGGTTTCTCACAGTCAGGCATGTTTAAATAACTATGATGAGGCAAGTGAAACTGAGTGTTCACACCTGCAACCTGTTAAATGGCTGCAGGTGTGTAAAGGGAGGCAGAGACAGCAGAGAGGGAGAGCAGCTGGGCCAGAGAGCGCGGCCATTCCAGGCGGAGCAGTCAACAGAGTGAAAAAAGACAAAGAGAGAAGGAAAGCCAGGAAGAAGCAGAGGCAGCTGAGGGCTGCAAGAGGGTATGGAGCTGAGCATAGTCCATTGCCGTGTGTTTCCTCATTGGGAGTGGGGAACACTGAGATGCTGCCGACCACTGCAGGAAAGACTGGAGCAAGCAATGATCGCCGGCGAGCGAGAACCTGCGAATGAAATCAGTGCACCCGGAGGAGTGCCCACACACCGGTGAGTGATGGTGAAGGTTCCCTCAGGCCATGGTGCTTCAGGGGCATGGTGTGGATGACAGCGAAGGCCGAACAAATTGGAGCACAAGCTAAATTGGTCTGGAGACCGTAAAAGTAAACTATTGAATACCAAACAATTTGCCAAGCACAAAGTGCGTTTTTTATAATATTGAATGGGTCAGAAGACCAAATATGAACTATTGAATATCAAATAAGGTAACAAGCATGAATCAGTTTGAATGCTAAATTATAAAAAAGATATAAGAATATCAGATTAATTAAACAGAACGTGAAGAGAATTTGGGAATGAAACTAAGTTTAAGAAACAACATTTGCAAATCAAGTAAAACGGGCACAAAATAAAACACTGTTGGATAGTGTGCAAGCAAGGCGGTAACCAGAAGAAATACCATGAAGGAAAGTGTGTGAGAGTCACATGTTGATAAAGGCAAGAGGCCATTAAAGTGCATCAGAAGAATAAGTGGACTTAAAACATAGATGCAGAAAGGAAACCTGTGTTGTCAATGAAGTCCTATGAGAAAGCATTAACTGTTGTAAAGTGCCAAGGGTTATCAGTTGCGCGACCTGTGATGGGTGGACCCTGGGGTCCGACAACTGCGCCTAGACCAAGGAACCGTTCCTTAGAGTGAACCAAGAGGAGTCAAGAGCGTGAGGCTGGTCAGCCTAAAAGTTGTGCAAGTGATGGAAATAAAAGGCAAACCAAACAAGTGGCTTTAACTGTGAATTGAAAGCCTTGTATAACTGTGTTGAATTTGGGGAATGAAACCCCGAGACCATTGTGAGACAGGCATGGTATCAAGAAAGACAAAGGGCATCATTACGATCCAAGCGGCAGCCGTGCCCTTTTTACTGGGTCCCAGAAAAGGGCAATAACCGGGTCATTCCTACCTTGGCGGACCCGGGTAATTGCCCTTTTCTAGGACCCGGTAAAAATCAATCCCTGTTCCCATTTGAGCCCCATAGGGCTCAATGGGAATGGGGAGGATGCTAACAACGGGCCAGTTAATGACGGGCCCGTTGTTAGCATCCTGGCCTGCTAGCGGGACCCGCTATCATGCTTCGTAATAGGGTAGCCCGTAATGAACGAAGCCTGTCCCGTACCGGCATCATTCATTACGGGACCGCCAGGGTCCTAATGAGGCCCAAAGACTAAAAGATGTTTGTTTCAAAAACTTAATTTACTAAGGTTTCTGGGTTGGTGTAATGCCTAACTGGCCCTAACACTAAAGGGGTGATTCTCTTAAGTGATGTTTGAAAGGGCTGTTGAAGTCTGAAAGTCCAAAGTAAAAATCTGTCTGTGTCTAAACCTATGCTCATTCTTTGACAAAATGTGTTAGGAAATCTCTTAAAAGAAAAATCTAGTGATTCAACAGAAAATAGGAAACCACAGTTGGTTTCAGGTGGTCTTATCACCAGGTGTAGGTTGGTCAGTTTCACAAAAATGAGTTCATTCAAAAAGGGCTGTTCGTAAGACCTTCTCGACAGGGTTCTTGCAATACTCTCAAACACTTTCAATGTGTTTGGTTCCTTGGGATTTCCTTCCCCTAGTTTCAGCTATTCAAGGTTTCAAACACATCGAAAGAAATATAACATTCCTCTTTAATCTTCTCAGGGTTCCCTTCCCCAATCTTCAATTTTTTCAGCATCACAAAATAATAGGTATTCCACTTTGTTAGGCTTCTCAGGGTTCCCTTCCACAAGCATAGGCCCCTTTTAGTTTTAAACAAAAGTTCAGCTTGTCAGGATGTACCTTTCTCCCATATACACTTCTTAGGATGTACCTTTGTTTCATATACAGTTCTTTAACATGTTATCCACTTGGGGGGCGTGGGGCGGTCTCATCAGAGACTTTGCTTCTCCTAAGCACAACCACTCTGATCTTTAGCCCCTCTCATTATTCCTTGCTCTTCTTTTTTAACCTTTGACCTTCAGGTGCTTCCTGCACCCCTTCCTGTTCTCCTTTGTTTCCTTTGCTTCCTTCTCATGCACACTTGCACCCTCCTTGCTTTCTTGTGCACACTTGCACCTTCTTAATGTCTTTCCTTTCCATCTGCAGCGCTAGCGCCTTTTCCTTTTGTCACTTTCCTTATTTATATCTTGCGCGTTATGTCTTTTTCATCTTTCCTTTCACTTTTCCGCTCCTTGCCACTCTACAAGCTTTATCTCGCTTCTTTCACTTTTCTGCTCCGGGCGGCTTTACAAGTTTTCTCTGGCGTCTCACTTTTCCGCTCTAAGCCAGTTTGCAAGTTTTTTCGTACTTTTCCACTCTGTGCCGCTTTACCAACTGTGTCTTTCTCCCGCTCTGCTCCAGTCAACCGCACGCTCCTGAGTTTCTCTCTCACTGACATGAAAACTCACCAGGCAGCTTTGTGTGAGCGGTCCTTCTGGATACACGTGGTTGAGGTCAGGGTCTCACCACTTGCCCCTTAGGACTCTTGGGGCAGGCAGAAGTCCCAAGGGAACAAGCACTTTTTTGACCTCCAACAGGAGGACGCAGGGTGCCTCACTCTGGCTTCTTGGAGACATGGCTCCCTAGCCACGGAGCAGCCCCTTTCAAACACTGGGCCAGTGTCTCTGCACAATGTTCTCCTCCAGGCTTCAGATTCTGCTGCTCTCTGCTCCTTGGGCTCTCTGGTCCAGACACTATCCCCAGCTCACTCATTTTTTGGAAAAAGACCACACCTTTCATTGTTGTGAAAATAGTCAAGTGGAGTCAGGTGTGAGTGATAATTAGTAAATGCCTGACTCTGCCTGACACTATCAGTGGAACAGTTTGAGTTCTTTCTATAGCCGGTTTCCCTTACACTCCCCATGTTGTTCCTATGTGAAATCTCCATTGATCTTAGTTGCATCTTCCTCATCTCAGTGTTTGTTGGAAATGGGGAGGTGGAGATGTGCTGGGATTGAAAATGCCTTCTGAAAGCTGAGGGAGAGGGAGGTGAAGTGTAATGGGATTGGAGATTATACTGAGTTCCTGTTATTTTTTTAGGGAGTTGACATTGAATATCGGAAAATCTTCCAATCTTGTCTTTACCTAAGGGAATAGTTGCCCCTTCCTTATATCTGCAGGTTGATTATAAAAACAGGGGTCTTGGTGGTATTCTCTGTAACTTGTACAGGTAGAGGATGAATGGATCCCAATACAAGAACTTTGTCCTTGTTTCATTTGTATCTTCTTCCCTCCCCCTCTTGGGCAACTGACTCCTTTTTTTTCTCTCCCTCTTGGGACATAAATGATAGGATTGGAATCAAATGCCATGACACCTGGATAAGAGTTGTGGGAATCAACATATCCTATCAAGGTGTCCAGGACTTCCTCTTCCCCTTCTATTGTCCCGTCAGAATACTGCATCTCGTCTGGGGTACTCCCACTAGCACAACCCCGGACTCCCCTACCCAGGTGATCCTCCATCGCCCGTCCACCCCCAGGGTTGGGATCCAAGAGCAATGCCTCCCCCCGGCAACCTGAATAGAGGACTCTCGGGTCTGAATGGGAGAACACCCCTAGGTTTCTCATACCATCTTGTGGAGCTGTGTTGAACTTGGGGAAGGGAACCCCAACACCCTCTTGTGGAACTGTGTTGAACTTGGGGAAAGGAACCCTGAGGCCATTTGATTGGAACTATTTGAACTTGGGGAAGGGAGCTGTGAATAAACTTGAAGCTGGAAGAAGCTCTGGACTTTAGTTTGAACACTGTTAGGTTGGTTGCTGACATCCCTACACATTGTTTAGCTTTCATTGTGACAGCAAGTATAGGTTTTGGACACAGACAGACTTTTAAGTTGAACTTACTGACTGAGACTATACTTAATTTATTTAGGTAGGGAAATCCCACCTTAGTATAGGGCAAGTTAGGCCTTACACCATCCTGACATTTAAGTTAATAAAGTCTTTTTGTTTGAATTTTGAATCTGTTGTCTGTGTCTTACTTCATGAGACACATGGCCTTCAGCCGTACCCGCTGTATATTTTAAAACGCTACCAGACCACTAGCCATGGCCTTTGGTCATGGCCGGTGGGCATGACGACTTTATATTTTAAAACACTTGCAACCCATTGCTCAAAGACGTTCATCAATTACAAACTGATTTTGACCCGTTTTGACAGTAGTTTGTTATGTATTAAAGATTTCAGACTTTGAGAACTCACAATGTTTTTAGGCAATGCTCAGTGAGATTACATTATTTACCATGTATCACACACTTTAGTTAAGCCGGGTGGTACAAGCCACTCGTTTTATTGCCCGTCTCTTAGTGACTTTTGTAATACATCACGTGACGCCAACAAACCGCATTTAAGCAGCATAGAAAAGGGAAAAAAATGACGGGCTGCAAGAATAAAATATGCCCAGGTACTTTTAGCCCATAGCAAAAATCAAAAGCAGGCACCTATGAATATACACACAGTAAGTGAACATATATCTTAAAGTGAAATATACAATTGTAGTTCAATTGTCCTTCCCCTTATAAGAAAGTGTGCAAGACAAAATAGAATTGGACTTTTAAAAAAAATAATGACCACCAGAAAAATAACCCGAGAGAGGAAATGTTCCAATAAATATGCTGACAAAATATAAAAGGTGCTCACCTTTTAAACCCAGCAATCGGTCATGAAATATTCCCTGGAAAACGAAATTCCAATTCGAAAACAAGTGCTTGTGGTCTTGTGGGTAAGCGTCTGCACTGGGAAAATGACAACCAGAGTAAAATCCTGGAAGCCAAATACTTGCGCAAACTTGCCAACCTCAAAAAAACCTTGGGGTTACTTCCACCCTCTGAAAAAGGTTATGCTGTCCACCCACATGTGTCCTTTGTTTGTGCCCTGAAAAGCAGCCACAATCAGGGACAAATAACTACACCAGTGTCTAGCATTGCAAGCTCTCTTGCCACATCATGGGCAAATACTCATGACTTACTTGCCCTCTCATCATTTGCCCTCCTACAATTGTGGCATTATTCCCCCCCATCTTGACTGGCAAACTACAGATACCAGAATTCAATTCAGCAAAAGGCAAATAATGGTCTCTAATTCAATACTTTCAAGGACTGACAGTAGCACGGTTTAAAAAAATAATAATGCGGATGCCATGTTAAGTTAGTGTGTTATGAGATATTAAATATTTCAAATTAAGAAAACACACATCATCCGGGACTGTGGACTGTCTCCCACCCATGCAGTAACCAGGACCAGACCTGCTTAGCTTCAAAGCCAGGCTGGGGCCTGCCTCCTCAGGCCATGTTGCTGTAAGTGGTTGTGTAACTCGGCGCACTTTATTCGGCAACATGGCCTGAGGGCTTGTGGGATGTTTTACCCATGCATCCGAGCCCTACCACAAAAACTGTGCCTTACTGGCATTGAAAACATCATGATGGCCAGAACTTCCCAGAAAATGCACAGGGAAATGCATGAAGAATAGGCTGCCACCCATGTTTGCCTATGTTGTGGGCACAGAAGGGCACTGCCTAAAACCACCATTGGGCTACACACAGTAGCCTGAAACCATTGCAAAAGGGGCAATACTGATTGCCAAAAGCAACCCATAACTATTGGAAATTCATTTTCTTCAGGTCAAATATGGCTAAATTATGGGCACAACATTATTTTACTGCAGAACCACACCAGTGCCATGTGCTGAACCTGGATAATATACTTCCATGTAAAATCTCTTGTTTGAAATGCATTAATTCAAGACTGATCCAAAAAAAAATGCATGCAGTACCCGCTTTGGACTCAAGGCGGCGCTAGCGGTTTAAACTCTCACAGGAGAACTGCTACTTCAGAAGCTAATCAGCCTTCTGTGACAATTGGGACTTCAAAAGACTGTGGGTTAATTAGAAATCTAACCACCTGCTGTTCCCAGAGACAAGCTGATTTGATTAACAGGCCAAAAGGCTGGGAAACCTTCTCACCTCAGAAAGCCCAGGATATCACATGGTCATGCTAATCAAATGCAAAGTGGCCCCCTGGTCTGTTGACCTCAGCTTGCTGGAGCCCACACAAAAGACCTTTTCCCTTGAATAGGATATGGTGATTTTGACTGTTTCCTGTCAACAAAGATCTGCCAGCCAGGAGAGTCATGTGATCACTGTCATTCCCAAACTTTGGGGGCGGACTCAAACACTGCAGTACTTTGAATTGAAAGCAAATATATATTTTACAGAAACACTGATAACTCTTGGTAACCAGATGACAGAAATGTGAAATTTGGGGATCCTTAAAATGAAAACTTTGCCCACAATTCAAGCCCAAACTCCAATTTGTGTGATGTTCTGGGGCAAAACCCCGCTATTTATTGATACTACAGACTCTGTGCTTAAGCTAGAGAAATGGGAATTTACTGGAGTATGTATGGACAGGCCGTGTATATGTGTATAATTTTTAATGAAAAACCAATGTTGCATAACCCACTAAAATCGAAAATAAGTTGCCATTTCTTTACCCAAGCTCCTAGAAACGCCAGAGTCGGAACAGTGCCTACCTCATGTGATATATGATGTGTGTAGGTGATGTAAAAACAACTGTGTAGTTGGGAAATATGTATTTGGATCAAATATAGATTGTGTGTAAAGATGACAGGGGAGGGCCCTCTGGCCATAAAATCTACCTCATCACTCTGACTCACAACTCAGTTCCCCCAATCATGGGAGAGGGGAGAATTGGGCCAATGACAAGTAGAGAAGGGCAGGCTTAGCTAGGCCCAGGCACACACCCATTTTCAAAACACATAAAAAGAGACTGCTGGGACAGATAGAGACATTCAATTCCATTTGCTGCGGAGCATGCTGACCGACGACTTCACTTCCAGAGATCCAACACTTAGACTTCCAAGCTAAACAGAGACTACAGAACTTTGAACCAAGAAGGCCCACTGCAAGCAAAAGTATTTGTCAGCAGGCCTCAAAATCATTTCAAACTATTCTACAGCCGGGCGAGCTGTCTGAATTCTTTTGCCAAGAACTCTTGCCAGTGCCCAGAAAGCAGTGTTACATCCAGAATCCACTTGATCCGGACCGGAAAGCAGAGCAGTATCCAGAACCAGAGGCCGCTGAATCCAGAGAGGCTAGACCAGCAGAGCAGAGCTTACCCAGATCGCTGTGAGCAGAACCGGTGCCTGATTGACCCGCCGAGCAGACAGAACCGCAGCCGGACATGTTGACCAGATCCGTGATGAGGCCTAGTTCAAATTTATATTGTGAGTACCTAGCAGAACTATGCAGAACCAATCTCTTAGTTAAAATAATCTAATCCAAACTATTTTAACCTAAGTGGAACTGCCTCCTAGAAATCGTGTCATCTGTCATTTTTAAAGCTGCACAACTGTCACCTGTCAATTCTGCAGCTGCAAGCTGTCACCTGTCATTTTGAGTTTACTTTAAATCCGAAAAACTACCTTTATTTAATCGTCCGTATCTCTGGAACCGTTTGGGCTAGGAACTTTCATCTGAAAGCTTAGAATCTAGGCTTTCCAACGAACCTAGAACCGACTTCCTACTCCCTATACTTTTTCCGTAATCGCGAGACACGCACTTGCGAAATTTACCACGATTTGCGATTTCGGCTCAATTTCTCTACTTGTCAAAATAGCAGCTCCATTCGTTCTGTTGTTAAAATCCGTTTGCAACTTGGTAATAACTCATAGAGCAATGCTAAAGTGAGCCTGAACTAATACCAACACGCATCTGCCACTCACCCTGAATCTCTAGAGGGAATTAAAATCAGTTGGCACATTTTCCCATCCATTGCCATCACATTTAAAAGCATTTTGGGTCTGTGTTTCAAACTCCTACCTGTTTCCTCTAAGCTTGCTGGGGGGGAACTGAATTTTGTATTGTATTTGATTGCATTCCTGAGAACTGTGGGCTCCTCTTTCCATCTCCTTCCATTTCTTACATTGCATAGGGGAGGGGGGTGAATTTCTGTACTGCATTTTATTCCTCATTGCTTTTCAATTTAAACCATAAAAGTATGTTTGCTACTTTATCCATCCTATACTAACTCCTCATTGATTGTAAAGAAGTGTGCTAGTGCCAGATTACCCATTGTTGATCAACATCATATGTCTAAGTGTACTATCAGATATTAATTTATTATAAAAGTGTGATATATATATATTGTTTAATTTTTCAAATAAACCTTTTAATTTGCAAAACAAACCTACTTCTTGGCTTAGTGGGGTCAGGGGTATTCTAAGAGGGGGGTGTTATACAAGGGTGGTCATCCAGAGTACTGAACTGAATATAAAAATACATCAATAAGGGTTTTCCTCAGCCTCCCAGACTAGGCATTGACTTAGCTGTAGTGTTGATTGAATATCGCTTACAAAAGTTGGGGCTCGCCCGGGATATTCTGGGTTAGATTTACCATTTGTGCAGATTAATACAGTGTGCCAACTGACCAGATACACATATCCGGTTAGATCACCACGCTGTTTTACACTGTGAAAGCACCCCTCAAAGGAACGCTCTAAGGAAACGGTATGTTTTGCAAAATAAAGTACAAACTTCTGTAAGTGAGGAAGGAACTCAAATTCCAGAATGACTACCTTGGTAGATAGGAAAATAGCCAGAGAGCACTTCTTACATAAGCTATTTGTGAGAGGTGAGTGGACTCATCAGGACCAAACGGTCTGGCTGCAGGCAATCGCGCAACAGGTCACTGAAACAGGGTCAGATATATGAAGAGATCAGGGTCCATTACATGTGGCCCTGAGTGAATTATACATGGCTCCTAAAGTTAAAGATGAACACGACAAGATGGTTAGGATAGCGGCAGATTTGTATCTATATATGGGAGCCATGCAGGACAAATGTGCTGAAGGCCAAGATCTGGCAAGTAGGCAACAGCTGGCGTTAGAAAAGGCCCAATCTAACCTGGTCTCTTCTGAGCAGAGGCTGCAGAGGAGCCAGGAGTCAGAAAATGATAGTAGGCAGTATATCATCAAAATAAAAGAGGACATGGATAGACTGCAACAGGAGAAGGCGGACCAGGATACCAGATTTCTGGCCTTGCAGAAGGAGTACCAAGAAGGCTTGGACTCCCTTCTGCAGAGCCTGAAAAAGCTGGAGCAACAACTGGACTTCAACAGGGCATGCACAGAGCAGGTAGCCACCCTGCAAATTCGATTAGACAGAGAGAAAGAGGAAAGCAATAAATTGATTCTGAAAGGTCTGGATACCCAGGCAGAGTTTAATCAGGAGCGCCAGAAAGCTGGTGCCTTCCAAAGGCAAAGGGATGACCTGGGGGCACAGATGCAGGCTCTTAGTCAGGAAAGGGATACCGTAGGCCAGGAAGTCTGCCACTTAAAAAGGAAAATGGAAGAAAATCACCTGGCCCTCCAGGGACTGGGTGACCTCCAAAAAGAACACCAGAACTTGTTAGAGCGCACCAGGAGGGTGGAGGATGCTCTGGCAAGAAAGGAGCAGGCCAATAGGGACACAGCTCAGGAGGTAACCCTCCTGCAGCAGAGACTAGCCCAGTACTCCAGGACCAATCAGGAGGCACAGAGAGAAAATGAGGCTCTCTGTCAGCACAATGATAGGCTCCAGCAACAGGTAGCGATGCAGGAGAGACTGATAGAGTCTAGTAAGGCCTTAACTGAGGAACTGAAAGCGCAGGCTCTTGCGTTGCAACAGGAAGCAGGGGCGGACAGAGATGAGGTTCGCTGGGAAAGAGAAACTCCTGAGCATAACCTCAGGAGCCCTAGTACCAGAGGCCTTTATCTCTCCCAGTCCCTGGACTCTGCCACCCCATGTCCCCTCGCGCACATGAGCCCAGGGCCACGGGGATGGCAGATTACTATCCAGCTAGAAGTATGGGGCTCATAGGCCAGTACCTCCCAGGAATGGATGGGCGGGTATCCTGGTATGGGCACCCAAGCACAGTGCAATTTAGTGGGGAACCCCAGGAGAGTAGGCCCATTAAGGGCATCCTGAAAACCTCTGCCCAGTTAGGTCAGTGGGGGGGATACCCAGCAAATCCTGGTAGCAAGGAGGGATCTGAAGACTCCTCTGAGTGTCACAGGCTACAGGAGACCAGGTCCCCACATTCTGCCAGCCATTCCCATGCTCGCAGAATCTGGGAAAACCTGGAAGATCAGACGGGCACCTCTGGGAGCAGCGCTTCTGAGTCGGAGGATGAATGGACCAGGGTTACCCGAACCAAAAAGGCCAATAAGGCAAAAAGGGCCTTGCTTAAGGACCCATTGAAACAAATAAAGGTAATAAGGAGTGTCATCATGCCTTATCATAAGAACGCCAAGTATTCTGTTTGGGAACACTTGGAGCTATATGAGCAAATGATGGAGACTTTCCATTTGAAGGACAGCCAAAGCTGTATTCAATATGTAAAGTAGACCTTCTCACCAGAATACTCCAGTTTCTTTGCGGGGCTGGAGGATCAAAACCATTCAAGGTGGTCCACATACAGGGCAGCCATCTTGAAACATTTTTCTGTGCACAGATATCCTCAAGAGGCTCGCAAGGCAGCCTACAATTTGCAATGTGGGGAGGATCAGGCCCCACAAGAGTTTGTGCAAGAATTAAAGGGTGCTTTTGCGCAGACCACCAGAAGGGTGCGCACGGATAGCAGAGAATTTATCAATACGTTTTTCCATGCCTTACCCAAATACATAATGACCCAGATCGTGAGAGATTTTCATGAGAAAAGATCTTTAGACTGGGTCATTGAACAGGCTACCCGGATCTATGAGGTGCAGAAGCCCATCGAAAATAAAAATAATGCGCCGAAAAACCCCAAAACCAACAGCACCCCTGCTGCTGCCAAGGTGGCAGAGGTATAGGTTGCCCCTGTTTTAGATTTGGAGATGGGGGGGCCTAAAAACCTGCCTGCACCAAATAGTTCACAGCCCAGAAGGCCCTCGGGCCAGTCACAGACAGGGAGTCGAGGAGGTAGTCCCACAAATGGGGTTCCCCCCCCTGACTATGTAAGTCCCCGCTACAAGGGAAACCGACCAATCCTGGGTTATGTGTGGACTCCTCCAGCCCAAGGGGGGGGGATCCAGCCAAGCACCTGACCTGGGGAACTTCCCTCCTAACTTCCCCTTAGGAGGGCAGAAATTCACCAAATCCTCGGCAGAACTTTTTCCCCAGGTATCCAGCCAATTTCCAGCCCCAAAATCATCCATCCTTCTTTCCCCAATTCCCTGAGCCCAGACAACCTAATCCGGGAGAGGGGAGGCCAAGGGTGGAGGGGTACCAAAATCTTCCCAACCAGGGGTACTACCAGAGAAGGGATAGCTACCCTTCCCGGGATGAGCTCAGGGGAGAAAATAGAGCCCCGTATCAGCCTGAGCGGGTTTCACAACTTGAGCGCCAAGTCCAAAATATGGCACGGGATCTGGGCCACATACTGAGGGCTCAACAGAACCCTCAGATGAGCATGCCACCTTAGAATGCCCCAAACTCTGGACCTGGTGCTCCAGAACAATGATGGTGGCAGCACCCCGATAACCCACCGGTTCCCAGGGAGGAGGCACAAGGGGAAGGGATGTGTAAAGCCTTGGAGGAAGCTTCCTTCCCAACTTGTAAACAGCCCCTGGAAAACCAGGAACCGGAAACAAAATCTCCTACCCCTGAAAGTCTGCCACCCAAGGAGCAGAGAGGAGGTAGGAGAAACAAAGTACCCAAACAGGCCCCGTTTGTGGAGGAGGTACAGATCTTCCAATTTGAGGGAGAGGGATCCTCAGAGGATCCTGGGGAAAGGATCTTCTGCTTTAGAGATGGGGGAACTCCTCCCAAGGAAAAATGGGTCCCAAGGGACGCCAATTCAGACTGGGGAGATGTGGAGACTGAGCTACCGCCGCCCATCATCTCATCCCAGAACCCACAATACCGAAATCCCTTGGTTCAAACCCATCCTGGTGACTGCCTCCAAAAAGGGGGGGGGTGGCCCAGAAACGGAACCAGGGGAACCCACAATGGCTCTGATCTCCAGTTGCCAACTTTTTCTTTCAGATTCCCAAGACTCTCCACAGAATTCTGCCCAAATCTCTTCTCTCGCCATGTCCAAAACCAGAAAGTTAGCCCACCAGTTGTCCAAAAATGTGCATTATCTGTGCCCCCTTGAGGAGAAGGAGGGAAGATACTATGCCCCGGTACAAATACAGGGGCAGGGCACAATTTCGGCACTGGTGGACACTGGATCCCAAGCTACCCTTCTGTCCAAAAGGGCCTTTGATGAACTAAATGCAGGAAGGGGGGAGAATTACCGTATTCCTCTCACCTCTCTTCCTGGACAACTGCAGAACTTTGACGGGAAGGAAATTCCTGTCGAGGGGACTGCAGATTTGGACATCAAAATTGGGCGACACAAGGTGAAACACTCGGTCATAGTAGTGACTCCAGAGGGCACCCCTTGTTTACTAGGGAATGACCTCCTGAGAAGGTTGTCACCCCTAATAGATTGCGTAAACAAGGTCCTCTGGACCCAGACTAGTCGACCAATGAAATTAAAACAGAGTGTCAACCATGTTAGTTTAAATGGCACCTGCCACATGGTTGAACAAAAATCTGACCAAGTAGAATTTCACTTACAGAACAACCAAACTCCAGACGTGACAGTAATAGCAGTAGGACAACAGACTGGTGATGGGGGGTCCTCTCTATTTCTGAAAATCAACCTTCCTTCTAGTTTAAGGTGGTATTCCACACTGGAAGGAAACACCCTGAAATTCTTTACTAATCCACAATCAGAAACTCCCACCCCTATAGTCCAGAAAGATGTGAAATCAGCTCAGAGCCTGGCTGATATTCAGCAAATTGGAGAGCAGTTGTTCATCCCTGTTCAGTTAAATGGTGGGAAGGACTCTGTTCTCGCTCGAGTGTGTGTGAACAACGGTAAGAGCTTCATCAGCAAAGCCATGTTACGCCAACTCGCAAAAGATCCAGCCATTCCCACATTCAAACTGATAGACAAATGGGAAATGGACCTGGAAGCACCTAATTTCAAACATCTCCTGCCAAGCAGGTGTATGCTCAAAATCTCCATTGGCAACAAGAGCATAGTCCATAATTGTTGTGTCGTGCGAGACGTCACTGAAGCCTTTTACTTAGGCAGTGACATTCTCAATCGCTTTGCCATTAGTTTGGACCTAATAAACTTCAAAGCTTGGTCCCGATTAGCGGATAATCCCATGGGCTTTGATGATCCAGAAAAAGCATTTAAGTCAGCTCAATTGCTACCTTATGCAGTTGAAATTCAGATCAAAGAGGAAGTCACCATCCCAGAAAGGACCCGACAATTCTCCCTGGAAGTGAAAGTTAAAAGAGGACAAAAATTGCAAAACCCTGATGCTTATATACATCAACAGCAAGGGTTGGGGGTAAACCCAACACCATTAGTCAACATAGAACATGACACCATTCCAATAGAGGTGGGTAACAGCGACTTAAAGAGTATTACTCTAGCCGCAGGCACCATTATTGGAATGGCGATTGATGACCGACATTTCTCCATTGATTTAGGGAATGAACTGTTAGGACCAATCCCCAAGGACTGTTTTGACAGTGACAGTGAGGACAATACAACACCAGACAGGATTTTCACCCGACATGGGGGGAACTTCCTGGTGTACACTTCTTGCCCTTATGGTAAGGAAGATGTGACTTGTGACTTCAGGAGGGATGAGATGATGTTCCAGGTCCATGAGGGCTGCCTTTCCCACCTGAAGCCTCCAGTCCAAATCAGCACTCTGACCAGGGACTTCTCCACCCAGCTGGAGGAGGCCGCTGAGATAGCCAAACCAGAAGTCTTTCCAGGCTTCAGGCAGATGGTGGAAGAGAGAGTCAACCTAGCTGATGCCTGTGTGACTCTGGAACAGAAGCAAAAGTTGAAACAAGTTTTCTTGGATTTCCAAGATCTCTTTGCGGTAGACTCGTATGACTGTGGTTGCACCGACATCCACACCACAACAATTCCCACGGACCCTGGAATGACTCCAGTGTTTGTGAAGCAATATCGCTTGCCTCTCGCATCCATGGAGTCCCTTACTGAAATAATTAAGAACCTTGAGTCCCGGGGAATAATCCGTCCAGTCCACAGCATTTTCAATAATCCGGTGCTGGGAATATTGAAGCCAAATGGCCAGTGGAGACTCTGCGCCGGTCTTAGGGAGCTCAACAAACGGGTCCATACTTCCCGATGGCCTCTGCCCTACATTGACCAAGGGCTGGCCCAGATTCAGGGGTCACAGGTATTCACAGCAATAGACCTGACCAATGGATACTGGACCGTGCTTGTCAGTAGGGAGGACCAATACAAACTGGCTTTTACCTTTGGGGGCCAGCAGTACACATGGACCCGGACTCCCTTCGGATACCTCAACTCCGGCAATGAATTCAACATTTTCCTACATAAGGCCATGCCCGACCTGGGTGCGAGGGGTAACCTGGCTTATGTAGATGATGTCCTCATCAAAAGTTCATCTGTGGAGGAACACATAGCGGAGATCTGTTATGTTCTGACACAGTTGAGGGCCGCCGGAGCAAAACTTTTCTTTCAGAAAGCACAGTGGTGTAGAACCCATGTTAATTTCTTGGGGCATGAGATTACTCCTCAGGATCTCTGTCCCCAAGAAAAGAAAGTGGAAGCACTCCAGAAACTGAAAGACCCCACAACTCTGCGGGAACTAAGGAGCCTCCTTGGACTGACTAATTACAGCAGAAAGTTCATTGAAGGCTACGCAGAGATCACTAGACCCCTGATTCATCTCTTGAAGGGGGGGGGTCAAGTGGGAATGGGGTCCAGAACAAACTGATGCAGTAAGACAACTCAAAAGAAGCCTCTCACAAGCGCTTGCCTAGCTTACCCTGTCAGAAACAAGGAGTTCTTCCTGGAGACGGGGTTCTCTAATACGTGCTTGACGGCAGTATTATACCAAAAGCATGACAAGGTCAATAAAGTAATCTCCTATGCGAGCAAAACTTTATCCTCTGTGGAGGAAAAATTCAACGATTGTGAGAAGGCACTCCTGGCAACGGTGTGGGCATTGAAGAATTACCGCCCGTTTATCCAGGGGGAACACATCATAGTGGAGACTCCACACCAGCCTCTGCAATATCTCCAAAGTGACAGAATCCGGGCCGGAAATGTGAGTAATTCCCGAATTACTTCCTGGATTCTGTCAATGCAAGGCTTTCCTGTGGAGGTCAGATATGGCCAAAACAAGAAGAGTCCCCTCGCGGAAGGTCTGGCTGACTTGCATGATTGTGCCAGAGAAAACTGTCTCAAGGACGAAAGTCTAAAAACCAAGGACAA
The DNA here is from genome assembly GCF_040938575.1 of Ambystoma mexicanum. NCBI lineage: Eukaryota > Metazoa > Chordata > Amphibia > Caudata > Ambystomatidae > Ambystoma > Ambystoma mexicanum. The sequence goes on along the minus strand of NC_090929.1, from coordinate 151,088,744 downwards.
CATGGAGGCATACCTTAATTCCACACACAAAGTCTTTGAAGAAGACAAGTGTGAGGGATTGCCCACTGTCTATGTGGATGGATGCTCGTACCATGTTGACAACAACGGGGAGAAAGAACTGGTGGCCGGCGTAGGGAATGCATGGGTGAAGGAGTTTCCAGAACCCTCCGCTGGATACAAAATTGGTCCCCGAAGTAGTCAGGTGGCCGAATTGATGGCTGTACATCAGGCCATCGTCACTGCTGTCCAGCATCAACTCCATGAACTGGTCATAATCACAGATTCAGATTATGTACGGAACGGGTTCGTGGAGCACCTGGTCAACTGGAAAACCAGAGGCATGTTATGCGCTAATAACAAACCCCTGAAACATGGGAAGTTAATCCAAAATATTGATGATCTAGTCACTTCGAATGGGATGACCATCTACTGGAAAAAGATCAAGGGTCATTCCAAAGTAGAGGGACCAGACAAAACTGAAAATGACTTAGCTGATCAGCTGGCCAAAACCGGGGCCATCCAAGGGGATCTAATAGAAATAGAGTTCCTGTTGGGGGAAATCCAGGTCACTGCGATCACTAGGTCCCAGACAAATGCTCACAATGATCTTTCAACTGCCCAATGGAGCAAGGAGACCCCTGATGCTGATTTGATTACAGCTCAGAAGGGGGATCCAATTATTGGTAAATTTTACCAACACCTAGAGGACCCTGAGAACTTTCCCCTGACGGATACCGATTACATTGGGAAAGAGGACCTAAGAGTATTGATGAAATGCCCAAACATGTTCCGGATCCAAGACGGGTGCTGGTAAGGAAATCCAAAGCTGGCCACGATCAGTGGGTGGTTCCTACCTCATTCCGAAGCCTGATGTTAAGTCACGCCCATGATGCGGCTACCGCCGGTCATAGGGGGTTTCACACAACACTGGAAATCTTAAGAGAGGTTGCATACTGGTCACACATGGGGCAGGACCTCGACCAATACTTGAAGGGGTGCCTTGTGTGTGCACAATTTCAGCCATCATCCCTCACACACCGTGCGCCTCTCCAAAAGAGGGGGATGACACTGCCATGGTCAGATTTGCAAATCGACTTTGTAGGCCCTGTGATTCGCTCGTCTAGAGGAAACAAGTACATGTTGACCATTACATGCTTGTTTACCAAGTGGGTGGAATGTCTCCCAGCCCCAAACTGCAAGGCAGAAACAGCAGCTGCCCTGATGATTAACCACATCTTTTCCCGTTTTGGTCTACCTCAAAGGATTGAGTCAGACAGAGGTAGCCACTTCACCAGTGAAGTAATGACAAAGATGTGGGAGATACTGGGGGTCAAAAGAAAGCTACATATTGCTTACAGGCCAGCTTCTACTGGAGCAGTAGAGAGATATAACCGAACCATTGTGAGCATCTGAAAAAAGTTGGTGGCAGATTCTGGGCCAAGTTGGGATATCCGATTACCTCTGGTCCTAATGGCCATCAGATCTACCCCTTCATCTGCAACCAAAATGTCACCATTTGAGTTGATGACTGGACGCAAGATGGTGCTTCCCCAGCATTTCCTCTACAGAACCCAAGAGCAAACGTTGATAAATGCCTCCACAACTCATGAGTATGTGGAGAATTTAAGGAAACACCTTCAGAATGCTTTTGCCTATGCTCAGCGGAATCTAGAAAGATCAGCTGAGAGCATGAAGACCCACTATGATTTAAAAACTACGCGAAAGGAATATAAGGTGGGTGATCGGGTCTATCTATACAATTTCCAAAGGAAACAGGCCAAACAGCGAAAATTCTTGCCTACATGGCAGGGACCGTTTGAAATTATAGACAAGATCTCCCCTGTTGCCTATAAGATCTGCATCCCCAAAGGCAGTCTGGCGGAAGGGGAAGACAAGTGGGTCCATATTAACCAGCTAAAGTGTTGCCATCCCAGGCACACTTTGCAGCACCTGGAGGAGTCCTCTGCAATACCAGAGGGGACCGCTCCAGATTAATTCAGTTCCAACCCTAAAATATCCCACATATAGTCTCTAAAATATTATACTCTTGTAAGCCACTGTCCTTGAATGATAACTTGTATCTCAAAAGTAAAATGTTAGGTATGTTAAAGTATAAAATGTATATGTCTGCCACACCATTAGTAGTGATGGAAAAATGTCTACGAATAGGTATTGCCGCTTTGCTTTATCATCCTAGGAGAGATGAAACCATGGAGACTGACCAAGGAGGACGACCGGGGACCGGGAGCAGAGACCCGAGGGGCCCGGGGTACCGCCCAATATTCCCATCAGGACCGGCGAGGAGAACCGATCGATCTAACCGGATGGGGGAAAAGATGCTGAGCTGTGCCATCTACCGGAAGAAGATGAGGAAAACATCCCAGATCTTGCGAGTTCCATCTGTGAAGGATCAGAATGGCCATCGCAAGAAGGGGGGGCTTGTGGGATGTTTTACCCATGCATCCGAGCCCTACCACAAAAACTGTGCCTTACTGGCATTGAAAACATCATGATGGCCAGAACGTCCCAGAAAATGCACAGGGAAATGCATGAAGAATAGGCTGCCACCCAGTTTTGCCTATGTTGTGGGCACAGAAGGACACTGCCTAAAACCACCATTGGGCTACACACAGTAGCCTGAAACCATTGCAAAAGGGGCAATACTGATTGCCAAAAGCAACCCATAACTATTGTGAATTCATTTTCTTCAGGTCAAATATGGCTAAATTATGGGCACAACATTATTTTACTGCAGAACCACACCAGTGCCATGTGCTGAACCTGGACAATATACTTCCATGTAAAATCTCTGGTTTGAAATGCATTAATTCAAGACTGATCCAAAAAAAAAAAAATGCATGCAGTACCCGCTTTGGACTCAAGGCGGCGCTAGCGGTTTAAACTCTGACAGGAGAACTGCTACTTCAGAAGCTAATCAGCCTTCTGTGACAATTGGGACTTCAAAAGACTGTGGGTTAATTAGAAATCTAACCACCTGCTGTTCCCAGAGACAATCTGATTTGATTAACAAGCCAAAAGGCTGGGAAACCTTCTCACCTCAAGGCCCAGGATATCACATGGTCATGCTAATCAAATGCAAAGTGGCCCCCTGGTCTGTTGACCTCAGCTTGCTGGAGCCCACACAAAAGACCTTTTCCCTTGAATAGGATATGGTGATTTTGACTGTTTCCTGTCAACAAAGATCTGCCAGCAAGGAGAGACATGTGATCACTGTCATCCCCAAACTTTGGGGGCGGACTCAAACACTGCAGTACTTTGAATTGAAAGCAAATATATATTTTACAGAAACGCTGATAACTCTTGGTAACCAGATGACAGAAATGTGAAATTTGGGGATCCTTAAAATGAAAACTTTGCCCACAATTCAAGCCCAAACTCCAATTTGTGTGATGTTCTGGGGCAAAAACCCCGATATTTATTGATACTACAGACTCTGTGTTTAAGCTAGAGACATGGGAAATTACTGGAGTATGTATGGACAGGCCGTGTATATGTGTATAATTTTTAATGAAAAACCAATGTTGCATAATCCACTAAAATTGAAAATAAGTTGCCATTTCTTTACCCAAGCTCCTAGAAACGCCAGAGTCGGAACAGTGCCTACCTCATGTGATATATGATGTGATTAGGTGATGTAAAAACAACTGTGTAGTTGGGGAAATATGTATTTGGATCAAATATAGATTGTGTGTAAAGATGACAGGGGAGGGCCCTCTGGCCATAAAATCTACCTCATCACTCTGACTCACAACTCAGTTCCCCCAATCATGGGAGAGGGGAGAATTGGGCCAATGACAAGTAGAGAGGGGCAGGCTTAGCTAGGCCCAGGCACACACCCATTTTCAAAACACATAAAAAGAGACTGCTGGGACAGGTAGAGACTTTCAATTCCATTTGCTGCGGAGCATGCTGACCGACGACTTCACATCCAGAGATCCAACACTTAGACTTCCAAGCTAAACAGAGACTACAGAACTTTGAACCAAGAAGGCCCACTGCAAGCAAAAGTATTTGTCAGCAGGCCTCAAAATCATTTGCAAACTATTCCACAGCCGGGCGAGCTGTCTGAATTCTTTTGCCAAGAACTCTTGCCAATACCCAGAAAGCAGTGTTACATCCAGAATCCACTTGATCCGGACCGGAAAGCAGAGCAGTATCCAGAACCAGAGGCCGCTGAATCCAGAGAGGCTAGACCAGCAGAGCAGAGCTGACCCAGATCGCTGTGAGCAGAACCGGTGCCTGATTGACCCGCCGAGCAGACAGAAGCGCAGCCGGATGTGTTGACCAGATCCGTGATGAGGCCTAGTTCAAATTTATATTGTGAGTACCTAGCAGAACTGTGCAGAACCAATCTCTTAGTTAAAATAATCTAATCCAAACTATTTTAACCTAAGTAGAACTGCCTCCTAGAAATCGTGTCATCTGTCATTTTTAAAGCTGCACAACTGTCACCTGTCAATTCTGCAGCTGCAAGCTGTCACCTGTCATTTTGAGTTTACTTTAAATCCGAAAAACTACCTTTATTTAATCGTCCGTATCTTTGGAACCGTTTGGGCTAGGGACGAAATTTAACTTTGATCTGAAAGCTTAGAATGTAGGCTTTCCAACGAACTAACCGACTTCCTACTCCCTATACTTTTTCCGTATTCGCGAGACACGCACTTGCGAAATTTACCGCGATTTGCGATTTTGGCTCAATTTCTCCACTTGTCAAAATAGCAGCTCCATTCTTTCTGTTGTTAAAATCCGTTTGCAACTTGGTAATAACTCATAGAGCATTGCTAAAGTGAGCCTGAACTAATACCAACACGCATCTCCCACTCACCCTGAATCTCTAGAGGGAATTAAAATCAGTTGGCACATTTTCCCATCCATTGCCATCACATTTAAAAGCATTTTGGGCCTGTGTTTCAAACTCCTACCTGTTTCCTCTAAGCTTGCTTGGGGGGAACTGAGTTTCGTATTGTATTTGATTGCATTCCTGAGAACTGTGGGCTCCTCTTTCCATCTCCTTCCATTTCTTACATTGCATAGGGGAGGGGGGTGAATTGCCAGAGAAAAAGTGATTATCCTATCTTTTGCTAAAATCATATCAAGTATTTCTGTACTGCATTTTATTCCTCATTGCTTTTCCCTTTAAACCATAAAAGTATTTTTGCTACTTTATCCATCCTATACTAACTCCTCATTGATTGTAAAGAAGTGTGCGGGTGCCAGATTACCCATTGTTGATCAACATCATATGTCTAAGTGTACTATCAGATATTAATTTATTATAAAAGTGTGATATATATATATTGTTTAATTTTTCAAATAAACCTTTTAATTTGCAAAACAAACCTACTTCTTGGCTTAGTGGGGGCAGGGGTATTCTAAGAGGGGGGTGTTATACAAGGGTGGTCATCCAGAGTACTGAACTGAATATAAAAATACATCAATAAGGGTTTTCCTCAGCATCCCAGACTAGGCATTGACTTAGCTGTAGTGTTGATTGAATATCGCTTACAGGTGCCAGTCACTACATTTCTTTGAAGCTAAGTTGGGATAGTCTCAGTTAATATATGGATGGTAGTCCTGGATGCCTGTTGTGTCAATGGGCCATGATTTTACACCCCAACGTCACTGTAGCTGTAAAAATATCAAAAGTGCACAGAACTACAGTTAACTCAGCTATCTGTAGTCATTTTAAGTATAGACTACAGATAGCCTTGGCTATCCGGAGTTCTATAGCCGCGAACATCGGAAAAACCGCAGGGAAATAAAATGGTTTCTTGCCCCCAGACCCTCACCAAGTGCTCCCCTCATCTGTTCCAGCTCACCCCATTCCCCAGATGGCCTCCTCACCTCCCCTGCCCTCTCCCATTCCCCCCACAACACACTGTTTCTGTGACGCAGTTTGCTTTGAGATGTTGGCTATTTGTGGATATAGCCGAGATAACGGCCTAGCTTTGTGTTGCAAACTCAGTCGCTAGACCCGCTTGAACTCCAAAATGTAACTTGGTGACCTCTAGCCACCCCCTCCACCTTTAGACTGGTGGCATTTGCATTTTTTTTGGCCTGCAAATGGCGTTTAAACTGTGTTTCATTTTCCGATAACCTTGGCTATATACTCTGCTATCTCTCGCATCGAGCAAAAACAAAGATGGTGCCTGTTTCATTTCTAAAAAACTCTGGTTTTGGCAATTTACCCAAGATATATCTATTTTTGGAGAAGGGGGCACCCCCTTCTCCATTAAATATTAAAAAAATTACTGCACCCTAAACCACAAAAAGTCCTCCAGTAAACACTTAGTGCTCAATTTGTTTTGGACCTGGTCCAAATCCGTCCAGCGTTTTATGATGTGCATTGTGGGAAAAACTGTGCCTATGGGGAAATTAATGGGAAGAGTAGCCAGCAACTTTCTTTTTCTTTTTCTTAATAACTTTCTTATTTTTCAACAAATGTTTCTCAAACTTTGCAGTTTGGGTGGGCGCGTCCCTAATTGACTTCAAAATTTCTACCAAATCTGTTACACAAATCAAAAGTTATTAGCAATAGACATTTTCGAGGTTCCTATGGGAGTCCGACTCACCTTAACTGTAGGGCAGCATTGCCGCCCTATAAGATATATATACATATATATATATATATATAACAGGTGACTTACAAAGGCAACATTAACCCAAGGGGGCAAGTGCTTTAAACTGGAGAGGAGTACAATTTAAATATATAAAAGTGCATTATTAAGTTTTACTGAAGGCAGTGGTGAGGTCAGGTAGTGAGGATGGGGGAGAGGGCAAGGGGAGCTCACTCTTTAGCAAGTAAGTAAAGTTTAAGACAAGCTTTGGAGAGATCCACGGTTGGGGTGGGTTTAATTGTTATAGGCAGTGGGTTCCAGTGGAGTGTGCGAGTAGGGAGAAAGAGTGAGAGGAGACCCAAGGAGGGCAGGCATGGGACGGTGTGGTTGAGTGCAGATGAGGATTGGAGGGAATGAGATGGTGAGTAAACTGAGATACATTCAGACATTTACTGTGGATCAAGACCATTGATAGATTTGTAGACTAGAAGAAGGAACTTGAAAAGAGCGGTTGTGCGTTGTGAGCCAACCAGCATGTTGTCAGAAGTGGTGGAGGATCTGGATATGTTCTAGAGAGTGTCGGTAGCAAAGTTGATGACTTTGTCTAGAGGGTGGAAGGAGTAGAGATGAAGGCCACAGTGTAGGCATGGGCAGTAGTCAGGATTGCTGAGCACGAGAGTGGAGACTAGTGGTTAGTAAGAAAGGGATGCATTTTCAGATTGTTGTGGAGGCAGCTGAGGCAGTGGTAATGATGAATTGTTGCAGTTGGAGGTCGCTATCAAAGAGGACCGCAAAATTGCGATCCTTGGGTAAGGGAGCAAAAAGGAAGGAGATAGGGGAGGGGAGATGAGGGATGGCATTGGTTGCTGGGAGAAAGATGACTTAAATTTTTGAAGATTGAATCATGAGGCAAGATGGAGCCATCCAGTGACGAATTGTGGAGAGATAGTTTGTAACTGTTCTGAGATGGATGGAATGAAGGAGGGAAATGAGACAAATATTTCAGTGTTATCAGCAAAAAGGTGATAGTCAACGCCAAAGGATTAGATAAGTCTTCCTAGGGCAGAGGTACTGATGGTGAAGAACAGAGGTCCAAAGACTGATCCTTGGGGGACACTGACGGGGAGAAGGATGGGGTCAGATGCTTGGGAGTTCCAAGAGGTTTTAAAGGACCAGCCTTCCAGGTAGAAGGTGATCCAAGCAAGAACAGATTTGCGAAACCCAAGGTCGCACCCGTGATGTAGGAAGACTTGTTGCAGAGAGTGTGTGCATTCCAGAGACCAAGTGAAAGAGTGATAGCAGGTAAGCGAGTGGAGCCTGTTTTCTGCGGTAGGCAAGGGGAATATATGAGGCTGGAGATCCTGGTAACACGGGAGCATCATATTTGAGGGGTGCGGGTACAGGGGGGAAGGAGGCAGACAGGCAGACCGGAGAGTGATGCAGAATTTACACCAAGTTGAGTCTGAAGGCTATGAGAGAATGGAAGGGGGAGATGGAGTAGAAGGAGGAATGGAGCAAAGTCAAGACCCATGATCAAGGATAGAAGAAATATGCAAGTGAAGACAATAAAGAAAAGGTGCAGCCTCCGTGAGAGAGAGGGTAGGTGGGTGAGCTGAAAGTGAAGGGGTGGATGACTGGCTGAGAAGAACCAGATGTAAGTGCTAGTTGAGCTAGAATGGGGCTATAGCTAACCGAAAAACAGTGAACAGGCCTCTTGACCCGAACGTGCTTGCTAATTTCTGCCCTATTTCTCTGCTTACATTCTTTATGAAATGCTTAACATCTCTGGCTTCCCCTCTTCTTAGTGCTTACCTTGAAAACTCTAGAACTCTAGGCTTTTGACCCCTGTCAGGCAGGATTCAGGCCCGGCCGAGGCACTGAGAGTGTCCTGGTATCCGTGCTGGATGACATGACACGACTGGTCGACTGGGGGGGGGAGTATGTGCATTGATCCTCTTAGACCTCTCTACAGCTTTTGATCCTGTGAACCACCCTGTGCTGCTACACCACCTCTCCCTGAATGGCCTGTCCGGGCAGGTCCTCTCCTGGTTTTCTTCCTTCTTGGTGGATCGGACACAGAGTACTGCTCTTTCTTCTTTCCTTTTTTGGACTACTACACTTTCTTGTGGTGTCCTGCAGGGCTCCGCCTTGTCTCCTGCTCTGTTCAACATCTACATCCGTCCCCTCGGCTTCCATTGCTACTCCTATGCTGATGACACCCAAATCATCGTCCAGCTGGACTTAGCACAGCCGGACACAGCGTCTCAGTTTAGGGGTTGATTGTGGGTGGTGGATAGCTGGATGGGCAGCAACTGGCTTAACTTGAATGGAGACAAGATTGAGGTGTCGGTTGTGGGTCCTTCCCCTGGTCCCCAGCTCTTGATCTCCCCCTGCCACCTCCTCATTTTGGTCCCCAACCTGCTGGCGGCAGGTATTTGGCCCCTGCCCTTCTCCTTCTGTGCCGGTGAGGAACCTTTCCTTCCTGTTCATCTTCATGCCCGGGTGGCCTCTTCCTTGATCTCGAGCCGCCTGGACTATTGCAATTCCCGTTTTTTGGCTCAACCGCTGTATGTCCTGTACCGTCTGCAGTTACTTCATAATCTGGCAGCCCGTGTTGCCACTGTAACATCTCCTTGGTCATCTAGTTGCTTCATTGGTTACCGGTTCAGAAACGGATCATCTTTAAATCTTTCTAGTCCACCGGAACAATATGTGCCTAACCGTTCTTTACACTTCTCGCTGCTTTTCTCTTTATGGTTCCTTGATAACGACTTAGTAGCATGGGTGGCCGCTCCTTCTCCATTGAATCAGCCAAACTGTGGAATGCCCTTCCGCTCTCTTCGTGCTACTGAAGACCACTTCTCGTTTCGAGGTGCACTGAAAGCCCATCTGTTTTACACTGCTCCTACCTGATGCCCCTGGCGATCGTGCGCTTTCCAAGAATTTGTAACATAACATAACAAATATAAGCGAATGTCAGCCAATGTCATAGATTCAAGTGGCTTATAAGCTAAAGAAGAGAGCAATATATTCAAGTCTTATGGAGGCTGTGGTGGCCGTGTAGTGGGTGGAGTCTAAGGAGGCAGGTAAAGTGCCTCATAACCACCGAGTTAGAGACTGAAAATCAGGCACCACATGTATTAAGGTATGAGCCAATGACAACCATGTAAGTGCTCAAAGAATTCGGGAGAAGCCCTCCTGGCATGTGGGACATAAAGGAAAGAACTTGATTATGGGAGTCAGAGGGGTTTAATCCCCTTATCAGGTTCCAATGAGAGAAACATGTCCATTGGCTCATGTACTAAATCTGAGTAATGGATTTTCTTGCTACCCTGACCATGACCATATGTTCCTGAGAAAAATCAAGCCCCTTGAGAACTAAGTCCTCAGAGAGTGGGCGGCCAAATAATGGGAGGGATGAAGAACCTGCTCCCCCTTGCTATGATATAATTTCCAATCTCTGAAGAAAGGATTGAGCTCTGCCCATGGAGATCGTAGGACCAAAACATACTGGAGCAGTGAGGAGTAGTCAACAGGAGGTGGAAGCTCTGAAAACATTTTAATTTGTGACGTACCTTTGTAATAAAGGGAAGAGGTGGGAATGCATAACACATTTTCACATCACATGGTATGAGAAAGTATTCCATAGGGGGTACCTCCCCTGACCCTTCAAAGAAGTGTACAAAGAACACTTTCCGTGGCTCTGCAGTTCAAAATGATCCACAATGGGGGATCCACACCGACAGAAAACCTGGTCCCGGACTTCCTGGTAAAGTTCCTACTCATGAGGAGCTTGTGATGACCTGCTCAATTAGTCTCCCTGAAAATGGAGCTCCAACAGGGGATACGTTTTCACTGGGAAGTGGTCCATCGACAGGCACCTTTGCCACAACTTGATCACCAAACTGCAGAGAGGAGGAAAGCGCCACCCTCCCTGTTTGTTCACAAAGAACTTGGCAGTCATGTTGTCTGTATAAATCAGTGCGCTGTGACCCAAGAGGGATCTGAAAAGGTGTTACGCTCACCTGGTATCCACAGGGACGCCACGCAGCTGGGTTACTCACTGGTATGCTTCTCACCTTTGCCCTGATGCGGTCTGCGGGGAAGGTTCTGCCTTGTGGTAGAATTAGGCGTGCGCTCCATCCTGCCTTCTTTGCAGGGGCGCGTTGTCTTTCATGGGCGAGTGCGGTCCAGTTACTTCACTAACGCCGGCCCGTTTGATATTGTTCAGGTAGGTCTTATTGCTGTTCTTTAGTTTTGTTGCTATCATGCATGCCTTTCTTTGTTTAAAATGTCTTTTTTCTCCCTTAGGTATGTGGAGATTCAGCGCGGCGAACTGGCTTGGTTGAGCCTCGCTGGTAAATGATGGCGCATCAAGAGCGCTATGATGAGGTAAGTAAGCGCTATGCGTAGCGCTGCAAAGTCTTGCCTTTGCTAACCTGTGTTTTCCTTCCTTGTAGGTCGCGGTGTTCTTCAGTGCGAGTGGAATGTCCGGAGTGGTGCCAGCCGAGAGGCAACCAGCCAGGTAAGCCTTTTGAGCAGTTCGTTATTAGTAAATGTCTCTACAGCTTTCTTTAATGTTGCCTCTATCTTCCTCTTTCAGGTTGTTCTGTCCGGGAGGCGTGCAGATTCGAGGAAGATGTTCTCAGTAGCTGCTAGTGTTTAAAGATGAAGACTGCAGGTAAAATGCTGCTGCTAATGATGTTCCTTTTGTCTCCTTGCAGGTTCTGCTTCTCCGAGGTCCGAGGGAATAGCTGGACACAGTGAGCGTCACGTTGCAAGCTGCAAAGTAACATGAAGCATGCTGTGCAGTCAGGGTGTGGTTTATATGGCCCAGGTAAAGTAGTACCAGGGAAAGTAGTTCCAGGCCCGCCACACCCAAAACACTAGACCGCATAGCTCGGTTCTTAGGAACCAAGCTATGTGGATGCCTCCATGTTGGCTGACAATACAATAAAGTAGTTCCCAAGCACATTGTTGTTCATGGTGTATGAGCCTGGCGCCATAGGCCCCAGGACTGGCCCCATGAGGGCTTTTGAAGAGGATGCCAGGCTCTAGAGGCCCGAGTCCTGACTCCACCTGGCCAATGGATTTGCCAGAGGGGGTTTTGGGCGAGGGTTATGACAGCACTCCCCCCTAAGGCTCCTCCCATGGTGTTTCTTCTGTCTGGCCCAGGTTTGGTTGGGATGTTCCGATGGAATTTCCTGATTAGACGTGGTGTGTGGATATTCTCACTGGGCTCCCAGGATCTATCTTGTGTTCCAAATCCTTTCCAATCGACGAGATAATATAGCTTGGTCCTAGAGTATTTAGAGTCCAAGATATCTTTGACTTCGAATTCTGGTTCTCCGTCAACAAGTATGGGCTTAGGTGGTGTCCCAATCCGTGTCCGGGTTGCATTGGTTTCAGGAGGGACACATGGAATACCGGGTGGATGTGTAGATTAGGTGGTAAATCCAGTTTCACGGCTGCTGGGTAGATAATTGCCTTAATGGTATAGGGTCCTAAGAATCTGGGATGAAAGGTCCGGGTTCCCTTGATGGGTATGAATTTAGCGGCTAACCAAACTTTGTCTCCTACTTGATAATCAGGGGCCTTTTTCTGGTGTTGGTCAGCAAATCTCTTTTATTTTTCTTTGGCATGAATAAGGTGTTCCTTTGCCCTTTTGAAAGCCTGAGTAATGGTTGTGTGTGCAGTCTTTACCGCTGGCATTTCCAAGCAGGCTGGAAGGTCTAGTTCAGAGGTACGTGGATGTCTGCCATGAAGGGTATAGAAGGGCGTTTGTCCCGTGCTTGAATGCAAAGAATTGTTATATGCATATTCGGCTATCCATAGTAGGTCTTTCCAATTCCTTTGTTCATGGTGCAGCATGCAGCGTAAATATTGCTCGAGTGTCTGATTGGTTCTCTCGGTTTGGCCGTCCGTTTGGGGATGGTGACTGGTAGATAGCCGAACGTCGATCCGTGCCATTGCACAGCATTTTTTCCAGAAGTTTGAAACAAACTGGCTGCCTCGATCAGAGACCAGAACCGAAGGGAAGCCATGTACCTTAACCACGCCCTCCAAGAACACTTTTGCTAAAGTGGCTGCGTCTGGGAGGCCTTTGAGAGGAATAAAATGGGGCATCTTCGAGAATAAGTCCACAACTACAAGGATGGTGTTGAACCCTTGGCTTGGAGGTAGATCAGTGATGAAGTCAGGGGAAAGAGTGTGCCATGGAACTGGAGGAATGTCCAATGGTTGTAGGAGACCAGATGGTTTTTGTTTCTGTGATTTATTTTGTGCGCAGACACCGCAGGACTGAATATACTGAATGATGTCCTTACACCAGGTAGGCCACCAAATGTTCTCTTTCACCTTAGCTAGGGTTTTGGTGATCCCAGGATGCCCTCCGATCAGTGAATCGTGATAGTTTGAAATAATATTCTGCTGTTGTAAATCCTTCGTGGGTACATATAGGCGATTCCTAAAAAAGGGTAGGTGGTCCTTGATGGTATATTATTCTCCTTGAGTATGCCATGCGAGGTAGGCATCAGGATTCATTGTCCGTTGGATTTCTTTTCATAGTTCTGCTTGTGCTAAGGCTGTCGTGATACCCAATAGTTTGTCTTCAGGTATAATAGGTACTGAGTCTGGAGTTGTATATACTATTTCATCTATGCCCATGCGAGATAAGGCATCCGCCTTTCTGTTTCTGACTCCTGGTCGAAATGTGATTAGATAATCATATTCAGCGAAGAAAAGGGCCCACCGTAATTGGCGTGAGGACTGGGCCTTGGCTGTTTTGAGATATTGCAGGTTTCGGTGGTCTGTTATGACCGTAATGGTGTGTCTGGCCCCTAGAAGGTAGTGCCTCCAGGCTTTAAAGGCGGATTTGATAGCCAGGAGTTCTTTGTCCATGATGGCATAATTAATCTCTGGAGGTGAGAACTTTTTCGGCCAGAAGGCCACAGGATGTAGCTGACCGGTTTCCGGGTCTCTCTTTGAAAGGACAGCCCCCATTGCAAAACTGGACGCATCAGTTTCAACGACATAAGGGAGGTCTGGACGAGGATGTCGCAGGATTGGAGCGGAGGTAAACCTTTGTTTAAGTTCCTGAAAGGCTTCTTCTGCTTCTTCGGTCCAAGCAAACTTTTTATTGTTTTTTCGTAGTAGTACTGTGATTGGGTGCACAACCTGAGAGAAGTCTGGGATGAACCGGCGGTAGAAGTTCGAAAAGCCCAACATGCTTTGTACCCCTTTCAGAGACATCGGTGAAGGCGTATTTCAGAATGGCATCTACTTTGTGCACGTCCATTCTGATGTCTCCTGGAGTAAGGATAAAACCAAGAAATTCTACTTCGGTGACGTGAAAAAAGCATTTTTCAAGCTTTGCAAACAATCGATGTTGACGGAGCTTGGTGAGGACTGAACAAATGTGCCTGACATGATTTTGTTCCGAGGCTGAGTATACTAAGATGTTGTCTATGTACATTAAGGCGCACACATCAATTAACTCCCTTAAGACGTCATTCATGAAATAATGGAATGCTGCAGGAGCGTTGCATAACCCGAAGGGCATGACTTGATTTTCAAACAAGCAGTACTTAGTACGGAAGGCAGTTTTCCATTCATCTCCTTTTCTGACTCGGACCAGGTGGTACGCTCCTCAAAGGTCCAATTTGGTATAAATCTGGGCATCTTTAACTTGGTCTAGCATCTCAGGGATAAGTGGCAAGGGGTAGCGGTTCTTCACGGTGATCTGGTTGAATGCGCGGTAGTCAATACAGGTTCTCAAGTCTCCTTCCTTTTTCGGTACGAAGAACAAAGGACTAGCTGTGGGGGACTTCGAAGGATGGATAAATCCGTTTACAAGGTACTGGTCTAAATAGGATTTCAAATGAAGGTTTTCTGGTTCTGTGAGAGCGTAGGTCCTGCCGCAAGGGATTTGTGCACCAGGAACAAGGTCGATCTGACAGTCATAGGGCCTGTGCGGCAGCAATTTATTGGCTTGGTCCTTTCGGAAATCATCCTGGAAATCATGGTATTCACTTGGCAAGGTATTAGTTGCTCCCAGGGTTGATACTGTTGCTCCGGGAGTCATGGGGATGCAGACGTCGGGTTTCTCCTCTTGGTAATAGCAGGCAGTGGAGCAGTCACCGGGGAAGGTTAAACTCGTTCCCGCCAGTCTATCAAAGGGTTGTGAGCAACCAACCATGGCATCCCTAGTATTAGCCTGAACTGAGGTGGCTTGATGAGATCGAATGAAATAGACTCCCGATGTCCGTCCTGACACAGCAAGGTTACCCTGTCTGTACACTGGGTTACTGGTCCGGAAGCGATTTCTGTCCCATCCACGGTGGTTACATTGTCCATAGTTGGCTTAGAACACAAAGGAAGCCCCATCTCTGCTGCCAGTTCTTGATCAATATAATTTCCAACTGCTCCGCTATCGATGTATGCTTCAACGGCATGCATTCTTGACGACTGATGGTGGTTAATTAAGATCACTGGTATTGCAAAGTGCGAGGTCAGCAACTCTTTCTTCTCACTCGACAAACTGACTTCTACGTTTGTCGAGCTTGGTAGTTTCCCGATTCCTTAGCTTCATCCTTCTCTGTGGCCCCGACTGTTCTTCTTTGGGGTTTTACTGGACAGTCCTTCAGGAAATGTCCTGGTTTCCCACAATACAAACAAAGCTGTTGTTGTCTTCTTTTGTCCTGCTCTTGTTTTGTTAATGGAGGCCGTGTCCCTCCAATCTGCATGGGTTCTACAGCATTTTCAGGTACACAGGGTGTGTTTTCCCTTGGTCGAACATACACGGTCCGAGGGTCCGTTTTAGACCGGTCTGCCTTTCGGTCCTGCAACCGGTGGTCTAGCTGCACGACCAGATTTATGAATTCTGCACAGTCTCTGGGTGGATCAACCACCTGGGCTAAGACGTCCTTTAATTCGCCTCGATGGAATAACGTGGTTCTTTTGTTTTCTGGCCACCTAGCTTCTGGCCAACCAGTCAGTTGAAGATAGCAATGTAAGTGGACAAGTCCTGATTCCCCTGTCGGAGGGACAAGAGTTCATTGTCTACTGCTTGTTCCTGGGTATGGCAAGCAAAAGGTTTTTCCATTTCTCTCTGGAACCCACCAAAGTCATGTAATAGAGGATCGTCACGGGTTTCCAACGGCACCGACCAATCTGCTGCACTACCACTTAGGTATGATAAGACAAAAGCTACCCGAGCTTGGTCGTTTGGAAATGCTCCAGGCCTACAAAGAAAATGAAGGCGGCACTGATTGATGAATGCCGCATACTTCAGTGGGCCACCTGAGAACCTTTCTGGTGGTGCCAGAGGCACTGTTCCAGGTAATGTGATCTGTACCGCAGTGGGTGGTATGGTGGGGTTTTGCATCGTTGGATTGCTTCCAGGTAGAGGCGTCTGTCCTGTCTGTGATTGCAAGTATTGCCCGCTAATCTCTTCAGTGCGTTCTTTGGTCACTGAGGGCATTAGTCTCTTGTCAGGCAGAATGAACCTCAGCACGAAGCTCTCCTAGTAATTGGGCCAATTGGTCCATTTCTGATGTCTCTATGGCACCCAGGTGGATTTGTTATGGTAGGCTTTGTGTTCTGTTACGCTCACCTGGTATGCACAGGGACGCCACCCAGCTGGGTTACTCGCTGGTATGCTTCTCATCTTTGCCCTGATGTGGTTTGTGGGGAAGGTTCTGCCTTGTGGTAGAATTAGGCGTGCTCTCCGTCCTGCCTTCTTTGCAGGGGCGCGTTGTATTTCATGGGCGAGTGCGGTCCAGTTACTTCACTAACGCCGGCCCGTTTGATATTGTTCAGGTAGGTCTTATTGCTGTTCTTTAGTTTTGTTGCTATCCTGCATGCCTTTCTTTGTTTAAAATGTCTCTTTTTTCTCCCTTAGGTATGCAGAGCTTCAGTGCAGCAAACTGGCTTGGTTGAGCCCTGCTGGTAAATGATGGCGCATTAAGAGCGCTATGATGCGGTAAGAAAGCGTTATGCGTAGCGCTGCGAAGTCTTGCCTTTGCTAACCTGTGTTTTCCTTCCTTGTAGGTCGCAGTGTTCTTCAGCGCAAGAGGAATGTCTGGAGTGGTGCCAGCCGACAGGCAACCAGCCAGGTAAGCCTTTTGAGCAGTTCGTAATTAGTAAATGTCTCTACAGCTTTCTTTAATGTTGCCTCTATCTTCCTCTTTCAGGTCATTCTGTCCGGGAGGCGTGCAGATTCGAGGAAGCTGTTCTCAGTAGCTGCAAGTGTTTAAAGATGAAGACTGCAGGTAAGATGCTGCTGCTAATGATGTTCCTTTTGTCTCCTTGCAGGTTCTGCTTCTCCGAGGTTCGAGGGAATAGCTGGACACAGTGAGCGTCACGTTGCAAGCTGCAAAGTAACACAAAGCATGCTCTGCAGTCAGGGTGTGGTTTATATAGCCCAGGTAAAGTAGTACCAGGGAAAGTAGTTCCAGGCCTGCCACACCCAAAACACTAGACCGCATCGCTTGGTTCTTAGGAACCAAGCTATTTGGATGCATCCATGTTGGCTGAGAATACAATAAAGTAGTTCCCAAGCACATTGTTGTTCATGGTGTATGGCCTGGCGCCATAGGCGCCAGGACTGGCCCCATGAGGGCTTTTGAAGAGGATGCCAGGCTCTAGAGGCCCGAGTGCTGACTCCACCTGGCCAATGGGTTTGCCAGAGGGGGTTTTGGCGAGGGTCGTGACAAAAGGATTGCGGGCTACAAATATTGCATTGAGTTCAAGACTATTGATGTTCAAGGCCCTTTCCTCTGGAGCACATAAGTTGTGAGCTTCCAGTGATCCATCGTAACACTCCACACCAAAAGGGAGGCATCTGTAGCCATGCTCTTTGTATGTAGGTGCAGGAATATAAAAGGAGATCCACACCAGAAGGTTGGCATCCTCTCTCTGCAAGTGGAAGGCTTTCTTGACCTGACTAGGAATGTAGACCCTGACCAACTAAGGCTACTGTTCCTCTGGCTAGGAGGCACCGAAGTGAAATTGAGTCTTCTCTGCCATGCAGTCAGGTGGAGCACCCTCCAACCCACCCCTAACTGAGTTAGGAGACAATGGTTCTGTGGGCAGTCAAGTGTTAGGCTTCTCTCCTGGGGAGGGTGTCTTAAAAACCCCTCATAAAAACACCTCAGTCTTCTGGTACTTTATCAACCCCTCTGAGCCCTAGTCTGTGCCCTGGCTTGGAAGCATCTAAATCTGATAGAGTAGCAATTTCTAATCCCTTTCCAGAATACAGCAGACGAGGATGATTTAACTGATTGTTTAGTAATCACCGAATAGCACTTGCTTTTTCTTACTAGTGGGCATCACCTGAAGAAGGATGGAACAGAGCTTCCCATCGATTGGCTGCTAACATTTTCCTCGGCCTGTTGTATAAACTTGGTGCCACTCAGCCAAGTGATCAGTCGAGACCAAGAAACATTCCCCTGCCCACGGTATCTAGGTGACCAGCCACAAATTGTAAGATGTCATGGGCCACTGATTTCTTTTCATCCAGTCCTGCCAGAAGTTGATCCCTTTTCTCTGAGGTAGGAGGGGGTGAGATGTGGGATGAAGCTTGTTACTTCACTCTAAGGTTGGAGATTGCAGGTGCCCAATATGGCATTGGTCTGGCGCAGGTGAAGGGCACTGTATGCATATTATTTTGCCAAGTGTGTCCATGGCCTTATCCTTCTTGAAGGATGATGATAAGCCAGACTCCCCAGACGCTGATGATGAGGAAGGAGGATTTTCCTGTAATGGAGTGGCAGAGAACACATCTGACTGAGCCAAGCGGGGAGAACACTTTATGACAAGGTCAGTAACCTGACCCAGTCCTGAGGGGATAGAAACCCCTCTCAGCCTTGGATGGGAGACGTACCAGGGTGGAAGCCAGATCTAGTCCTGCCCCAGAGGAGTGTGGTGGGAGTTGAGAGGGCCACCTCTTTTGTCCCATCCCCAAGCTGTTGCCTTTACATGTGAAGCACCAACTTTCTTGACCCCATACCTTCTGAAGAAAGTGCGGGCCAATTCTGATCTCCCTTTACCAGAGTCAAAAGAGAAGCATAAGCAAGGCAAAGAGATCACTCACAGAACACCAGCCCTTCAGACCCTCAAGCATTGCTTCAGCAGTGACAGAGCCAACCAGGGAAGAGAGTGTTAGCAAAGGGAGAACTGGAGAGCCAGCGGTGTGACTAACCCAGGCGCTGTGCATCTCTCCCCAGCCTCGGCGGGAAGAGCCGGAGCACAGAGGTGGCCAGGCTGAACCAATATGGACTTATAATGAAACGGGAAATACTCCACTGGACTGCACTTATTTGGGAGTGTCCACACGAGGCCCCATAACATGATCACAGACACTTTGCAGCACGGGATGCCATCATTTCAACAGTGTGGCCCCCTGTAGAAAAAAAAACAGGCAGGGCCTAACCCACTCTTCGCGCAAACCAATCAGAGGATGGGGAGGGGTGATAAGAGAGGCAACTGCATGCAAGCAGTTGTGGGTTGTTCTGGGGTGAGGTTGGAGGAGGAGGCAGCAGACTGAGACCAGTGGGACGAAGGACAGTGGATTGGAGTGTGGAGACGATATTTAGAAAAGGTGAGGTATCGGTTGGTGAGAGAAGGTGATACTGAGTGGTCAGTGTACATGCATGCATAATGAGTCAGATTGTCAGTGGGGGTACAGGGGGTGAGTGCAAAGTGGTTGTGGGAGTGAAACGATGATGGGGTGGAGTGGTAGTAGCATTGTGGATGAGGGAGTAGTAGTGTGAAGGAGGGAGAAGTAACATCAAAGGGTAGAGGCGAGTGGTAGGAGGAGTGAGGACGATTGGAGGGACGGAAGAGGAAGAACAGAAGGATTGAAGGTGGGTGTAGAAGGAGAATAGTGAGAGGAGAACATCAGACAGAGCGAGGGAGAGGAATACGTGGGCGTGATAGGAAGACGGTCAAGTTGGGCACTGAATCTGAAAGACACATCCTATAATCCCTTTTAGTCCACTAACCGCGTTAAAAGTGTAGGGTCAGTCTAAGAAGTCCCTATGGGAATTTAGACAGATAAGGCGATGGCTTTCAGGTTATCCTTCCTGGCAAAGTCAGAACCTAGACAGTAGAGAGAACCCAGCATTATGTACTAACCTGGGCAGTAGGGAGACCTGAGTTACACCCTGGTAATTGTCGACTATGCACCCCAATATCCTGATGCTTTTATCCTGAGAAGTAACACAAACAAAACCATCCTCAATGCCATCATAGCATATTTCACTCAAGTGGGCTTTGTACATGTTGAAAGTGATGGGCGACATGAAGACATTGATGAAGATAAATATCTTCTGCACCTCGATATAATATCCCCAGACTGAAGGCCTAGTAGATAGATTCAAACTATACTGTTCACCTACTACTCGCCTGTCGTCCCAACTCATTTTTACCCCAGGATTTTCTAAATAGGTTTATGCAGGTGGTAGAAGATTTCACTTTGTTGCATACAAATCTTGTCCTAATGGGGTATTTCAATGTGCATGTGAATAATGATTATGACGCCCAGGCTTTTAAGGTTATGTCGGGCCTGAGCGACTTTAACCTACTTGCATGTAACTACTTTCCCACACATGAGATTAAATACCTTGGATCTCATCGCCTCTGCAGAGGGGCTACTGACCACCTTTAAACCTATATGGGTCACTTGGTCAGATCATTTCCTCCTCTCCTTTCTCATCTCTTCCCCTCCCTTTTCCAAATTCAATCCAGAAATCCACATTTGTTTCCATGTGTGGGCCAAGGCTACCCCAGATCAAGTTGCCTGTTGTCTTAAAGATAACATACTGAAGATTACCACCTCCAATTAAGGATCTCTTGACGCTTGTACAGCTCTGATTACAGCAATGGTCAGTACGGCTGATATTTTGGCCCCTGTCAAGCTGGGTATCTGTTGTGCAAAACCATTCGCCCTCTGGTTTCCCCCCAACTGAGGCTGCTGAAGCAAGCATCACCAGCGGGAAGAACGCAAATGGCACCTTGCTCTTGACCTAAAATCTAAAGCTAATTATAAACAAACTCTTCTCGTCTATTAGAAAGCCATACAAACGGCAAAATCTCACCACTATGCGGTTTGTATTATCTCAGCTACCTGCTCCTCGTGCTTTTTTTTTTTTAAGGTGGCGGAAAAACTTTCTGCACCACCCCCTCCTTTTATTGACCTTGATCACTCCTGTGTAGTTTGTGATCAGATCAGCTCCTTTTTCAGGACAAAATTGCCAGGATTAGAAGTTTGATTGTTGAGTTCAGGACCGGTGTCCCGTCTACTACACCCCTACTGGAAACACACCTTGGGGATTCGCCCTCCGTCTTTCTCTTTGATCCTGTTACAAATGAGACCGTGGCCAAAGCCAATAGCAGGCTTAAGTCAGCCTGGGGCAGCCTGACTCTCTGGTTCAGAGATTCCAGATTCGTCAAAACTCAGCAGCTTGTCTGGCCTTGGGCGTCCCCAGGCTTTCACACTCTGTCACACTGCTGCCTGCTCTTCACTGGCTTACGGTTAGAAGCTGGATTAAATTCAAGGTCCTGTGTATTGTACACTGTTCTGTCCACTCTGCAGGCCCAGTCTTTATTTGGTCAAAGCTCATGGGCTATGTCCCAGCACGCAGGCTCCGATCCACCTGTCAAAATCTCCTAGTTGTTTCATGCTTCCACAGGTCAAGGTCTGGAGGACGGTCATTTTCCGTCCTCGCACCAACGTTGTGGAACTCTCTTGCGCAGCGTTGGGGAGATATCCCTGAGCATTCACGCTTTCGAAAAGCCTTAAAAACCTTTTTATTCTAGGGCCGATGATCATGTTGCC